>NC_135384.1:16783106-17086136 GCF_049243985.1 Paroedura picta | reverse complement strand
TTCCCTTAGAAGCAGATCTGTCCGTCATTAATTCTCCCCTGCAATGAACAGCTGCAGGGAAACCCTGGGAGGCAGTTTAGAGCTCATTTTTAATTTCTGAGTATTGCTAGCAAGCCCCTGAGACCCTCCTCCAAGCCCCCAGGGAAATTCATCGCATACGTGAGAATACACCCTACAGGACTCTGCGCTCAACATGTACAGATGTGCAACTCAGGGACGAGAGCACACACCGCAAGAAGATTCAGCCTCAGGTTTAGTCAAGCCCGGAGCTCTGCTGGAGACTTGGGCTGTATTCTGAAACTCTTGGAAAACCCGTGCTGACTTGTTTTGTCGGGCAAGGGACAGAGGTAGGGAATACACTTTGCCTGCAGAAGGTCCCAGGAACAGTCCTTGGCACCTGCAGTTTAAACGGACATCACTTAAGCCCAGACAGACTTTCTCGCCCTGAGACCCAGGAAGAGCTGATGCCAGACAAGGGCAAAAACTACTGAAACTCACGGTCTAAGGCAGGGGTAGTCAAACTGCGGCCCTCCAGATGTCCATGGACTACAATTCCCATGAGCCCCTGCCAGCGAATTGTAGTCCATGGACATCTGGAGGGCTGCAGTTTGACTACCCCTGGTCTAAGGGGACCAAACCAGTTTCACACATATGATCCTGCGGCTCATCGGCACACAGCTCTGTGCAGAAAGTATTCTCTGGCCAGGAACTTTGTATATGTGAACATATGTGTACACGCCTTCATAGTCTCTGCACAGACTGGGATGCAAACACAGAGAAAGGCTGAAGTGTGCACCTAGCAGGGAAGTTGATCTAGGTTGATCTTCATGCGCTCCCAACAGGGGGCACATGCAACATGGTCTGCACGTGTAAACCAGAGGGCCAGCGGCGAGATGCACAAAGAGTCGGTGCCAAAACTGTGTCCTGCCTCCACCCTCATCTGTGCATGAAACATGAAGTGCTGCTGGCATGGGATTCCCTTCCCCCGGACTGGCCAGCACATCAAAACAATGTAATGGTGGTAAAAAAAACAAATCAAAGCAAAAAGCAAGCATCAACGGGAGAATGAGAAAAGGAGACAAACCCAACTGAAACACGAGATGCGGCATGCACGGAGCTGGCTTCCTGCTTCCTGTTCCTCCTCCTCCTGCTCCAGGTGCCTAATACCTTTGCCTCTGCAGGGAGCTGGGTCTCTCGGAGCTAAAGGGTGCCACCGCGTCGGGCGGCCGCGACCACGACACGCCCCCCATCTGCTGCAGCTTGGTGCTCAGCTCGCTGATGATGCTGGCCTTCATGGTGGACATGGGCGAGGCCTTGGGCTCCTCCCAGGGCAGCGTCGGGGATTTCCGCTGCAGCTCTTTGCTTGGCTCGGCGGCGGCTGGCTGCTGGTGGTAGGGCGGGGCTGGCGTGAGGGCGAACATGTTCTCCGTGCACGCGGAGACCGAGATGGTGGAGCTGGTGGGGGTGGCCACCGGCAAGCGGCCCGGGAAGGGCCGAGAGCGCAGCTTGGTTTGCAAGGGGCTCTTCTCCGGCCCCCCGCTGCCGCCGCCTCCGCCGCCTCCTCCGAAGGCCTGCCCGTCCAAATAGGTGATGTACGTGTCCAGGAGCTCCGTGCCTTCCCCGGACATGCTGGACAGCGTGGAGACGCTGCTGATGGTCTCCAAGTGGTGGTCGCTGCTGCTGCGGCTATCCACCTCCTCGATGCCGGAGTCGGTCACAGCTTCCGGGGCCTCTGCTGCGGGGATGGCGATGGACGAGACGACCGAAGAAAAGTTGACGTGGGGGGCTTCCTTGGCTTCAGACGTCCCGGCTTGGGTCAAGGTGGCCACTTCGCTGTCGTAGGAGGTCAAGCTGGAGGCAGTGGAGTCTAAGGTGGCCGGCGCGGGGGGAGCGGGTGGAGGGGCGGCCGCTGGGGGCAGTTCGTTGGGCGCTTTGGGGGGGGACTCCGGCTTATCGAAGCTATTGGAGAACTCGAGGGGCGGCGGGAGTGGCTCGGTGAAGACAAATTCGTCATCGACATCGATGGAGGGGGCGGGCGGGGGCAGCACGAGCAGAGGCAGCCCGTTTTCTTCCGCAACACGCTCGGGGGGCGGGGGCGGTGCAGCCACCTCAACTTTCCCCCCTTCGTGAGCCGCTTCCTCCTCCTCTGTCGGGCGGCAGTTCTCCACGAAACGCACGTGGAGCTCCAACTTCTCCCCGTCCTCCGGCCGCTTTTCCCAAGGAGCTGCTTTGGCAGGGGGTGGAGGCTGCTGCTCGGGCAAGCGATGCCGGGGGCTCTCTGGCTCTTTCCGTGGCGAGGCAGGACGCTGCTGCTGCTGCTGCTGCTGCTCCGGAGTCCCCCAGAGGCGCAGGATGGAGCTGCCAGGGGACTCGGGAGTTTTCGGAGCCTCCCCAAAGCGCGGCGAGGATGGACGCGAATGCCTCTCCTCCCGGCTCTCCTGCTGGGACTGGGATTCCTTCAGGGCCCGCTCGCGAGCCACTAAGGCCAACCCCAGGGGGGAGCTGGGATCCAAAATCTTGCCGGTCAGCGGGTGGATGAGAGGGGTGGAGTGGGGCTGGAGCTGCGGCAGGAAGCTGGAGCACACAGAGGTGAAGGCGCTGGTGGTGCTGGCCCCGTACGCTTTAGCGGCGCGAGACTGGAGGTAACCAGAACTGCTTCCTGTGGCGCTGGCCCCGCCGTAGCCAGGCACCATGTTCAGCTGGATGTATGGCTCGCTGGAGAACATGCCCTCGTCAATGGACTTGGAGTGGCGCAGGCGGGGCATCGGGGGCTGCTGGGACTCGTCGTCCGGCTGCTCGGTGGAGAGGAAGAGGGCCGACTTGCGGCGAGCCTCGCTGTACCACTCGCGGTCCCGCCGGGCGGCCCCGACCAAGGCGGCCCCAAACTGGCTCGTGAAGTCCATGCTGTTGTGGAGCTGCAGGGACGGGACGGGCACCGCCGGCTCCGGCTGGCTCTCCGCTTCCATGCTGCTCCCCTGGCTGCTGCGCCCGCTGCTGCTGGTCGAGGGAGCCTTGATGATGATGGTGGGGATGGGGATGGAGCTCTTCTCCAGCGGGGCGGACGACGGGGGCTGCGCGGACGACGCCTGCATCTGAGAGGCGGTGGCGCCGCCCTGCTGCTGACGTTGCTCATCCTCCACTTTGGTCTGTTTGACCAGCGGCCCCTTCCGGCGCATGGGCTTGGTGGGGACGTACATGGCGGTGTTGGTCGCTCGCGGGGGCAGGTTGTAGTAGCGAAGGTCAGGGGTGTGGCCTCGCCAGCCGCGGGCGGTGGACCCCTCGGCCCCCTGCTCGGATTCTTGTCGGTAGAGGGAGATCTTGTCGCGGGCGCTGGCCCGAGAGGGGGGCTCGTACGACGACTCCTGGTGCAGGGAAGCCGAATACAGCTTGGCTTCGGCGCTGGGGTTGAAGGTGGAGCGGGCAGAGGGGGTGGCGCGTCCGGATGCTGAGGGGGGTGTGCTGTACGGGGGGTCCGGCGGGGAGGTGGTCGGAGGCGGGGGGATGTCATCGGAACCAGGGACCGAAAGGCTGCGGCTGAATTTCATGGGAGGGGGAGCGAGGTAGGGCTTCTCATCCTCAGCAGCTCCTGGGAAGGGAAAGGAAGTGACCGTCATGCAATGATTCGCCATGAGGGGCCACAGCTCAACAGGAGGGCATGCGCTGCGCATGCAGAGGATCCCGGTTCTAGCCTCGTCCCCTCCAGATCTCAGCTGGCAGGAAACACCCTGGTTGGCTTGAGATTCCCAAGAGCAGATGCTCATCAGAAGGGACAATACAAAAGGACCAGTTTTGCAGGCGGCAGCTTCATCGGCCATCCCCTCACTGACTAACCAAACCTGCTCCTCTCCGCCATCTCTTCCCACTCAGGCTTATTTGTACTACAAGAAGATCCTTGGCCCCAAAGAGATTAAATTAGCCTCAACCAGGGCCAGGGGCTTCTAGACTCTGATTCTGGCTTGGTGGAACGCTCTGCCCGGAGACATCAGTGTCTGCGGAATTTACGACAGAGCTGTTCCGCCAGGCCTAGGGCTGTGGCTGGAAACAATATTGAATTCTGGCCTCTCTGCTCAAAACATCAGCCAAATTATCAGCAAACTAGCAGCCAATGAAATCTACAGGCCTCCCTCCCTCCCTCCCGAGGTTTCCCTTCTCCAAGTTCAACCCCAAGTAAAAGAGCAGACCAGCAGGCGGATTGATGAATCAAACAGACGTATGGAGTACCATACAATTTGGATAAAGGTTTCAACTTTATCAGGTATAAAAACTTAAATCTAAGTATAAAAATCTAAGTAAATAAATAAACAAACTGTGATTTCATAGACTATGCAGGTGGGATGAGCGTGTTGATCCACCCCAAGCTGTGTGAGGGGAGGGGCGGTGCATTAAAAACAATGTTCACACCACTCCTCTCTCTAGAGCAGGGGTAGTCAAACTGCGGCCCTCCAGATGTCCATGGACTACAATTCCCAGGAGCCCCCTGCCAGCGACATCTGGAGGGCCGCAGTTTGACTACCCCTGCTCTAGAGAGAACAGAACTCAACGTTATAATGCTAATGACCATATGTGCATTTTATTGTTACATATATATGTTGCTAACCATCCTGAGCCCCTGGGGAAAAGTGGGCCATAAATAAAATGTTACTACTCTTAACTAGGGTTGGGTGCTCTGCGCCTCCCCTCCCCCCCACCCCGTGGCACTGGCTGCGTCGGGAGCGAACGGCCACTTCAGGTGCCGGAGCGCCCAACCCTACTCTTGACCTATCAATTGGGTGGCGATAACCTGAGCACACATAGACACTTTTTCTCACCACTGATCTGTTGCGCACACATGAACAAAAGACTCCTTTCCTTCACAGTGAGCGCCGAGGGACAATCCCTGCAAACCCCCAGACCAGCGTGGGGTAATGGGAGCCCCATGACTAACTGGGCTCCTTCCCCCTAGGATTTGGCCCCCGATCTGCTCTTCGGTCCCACCGTGGAGCCTTCTTCCCTCTCTCCAGGCCCTGCCTCACCAATCGATTTCTGCCGGAGCATCATGCCTGGGGGATGACTGGCTGGTAGGTAGGACGGGCGCTCATAACTGGCCTGGCCAAGGCGGTGCTGGTCAAAACTGGGCTGAAGGAAAAGACAAAAAACACCAAATGGGTATATGCAGACACGGCAAAATACCAACAGCCAATGCACAATTCCATGGCACGGTTTGTTTGTTTGTCATGGATGCTTCAGGCAGATCCTGCAAGGAGCAGGGGGTTGGACTAGGTAGCCCAGGGGTAGTCAAACTGCGGCCCTCCAGATGTCCATGGACTACAGTTCCCATGAGGTCCTGCCAGCATTCGCGAATGCTGGCAGGACCTCATGGGAACTGTAGTCCATGGACATCTGGAGGGCCGCAGTTTGACTACCCCTGACGCCTGTATGGCCCTTTTCAGCTCTATGGTTCTATGGTTCTGCTTGTTTGTTACCGCCCATACCTTGCCTTGTAAGCCCAACCACTCCAAAAGATGGAACACAATTAATAGCTTCATCTTGCAGGTGGAGGGAACCGAGAAGGTCACCTTGAGAGCTAAGGGACGAAGTGAAATTTGAACCACGGATTCAGCGCCTTCTTTCTCATGCTCCCAGACACCAAACAGCTTCGGTTGTCTCTAAGGCAAGGAATAGAGCAAAACCAGCTGATATCCCTGTTCCAGAGCACAGGACAGCAAAATGGATCCAGCTGACCCTGTGTGGGAGGGTGGGGGGGGATCCTTTGGACACCCTCCTGTTTTCCAAGTTTTTGCAAAGATAGCCCAGAACCCAAAGGCTTTTTTTCCCAGGCAGGCACATCATACTGTGAGTACAACTTAATTTTGGCACGGTGCTTCCATGGGTCCTTCTGCAGCAGCACAAAAGCAGCCCCCCAGTTCCTTGCAGCTGAAGGGGAGGGGTGCCATGGAGGGAAGGGGAAAAGTATGCAAATGTGCACAACTCTTTGAAGGGCCTTGCTGTGAGGGGATCATGATGCCACTCTTCAGCTCTTCCTTTCCACACCCCACACCCAGTGTGTACACTCCTCTTGTGGACTCGGCTGTCTGTCCTACCTCAGAGGAGAAATAATTCTTGGCAGGACCCCGGGACTTCCCCAAGGAGGGAAGCCCTCCACTTCCATCCCCCACGCTGATGGTCTGTTGAGCCGCAGCCAGTATCTCATCCAGCTTGTCTGTAATGGGGAGGAAAGGGGACAAGATGGAAATCGCTCCATTACGGACCCTCAAAAGAGAACCCACCCTTCCCCCAGCACGGTTCTTGCTTCTCAGTAGAACAGAGTTCTGGCTCCCAGCTCCCCTGCAATGACCCCTGGACCAAGATTGCCTCGCTTCAATGGTCTAGCTGTTAAAATTAGACGCTTGAAAAAGCTTTCAGAGTGCTCATAGTATGCAGCATGTTTTAAATTGGTAGAGAGAAAGAAAGTAGGGTCCGGATGTGAGATCACCTCTTAATAAGCAACTCTGAGTACGCACTCTTGCTGAAGACCCTGTGATAGGATCCCACTTTGTGGTTTGCAAAGCCTTCCCTAGATGGCCTTGAGCAGAATGAAGCCCCTTTGACAGGCAGACCAAGATCTACCTCAACCCGCACAATGTACAAGAAACCGAGCAACTAGCAGGCTGTAGGCTGGCTAGTGGCTCCACTGGGCTGACCAAGATCCACCCATCAATCTCATGCCCAACCACACCTCTTGGAGAACCTGGCAGTCTTGGACCGTGGGAAATTCCCTCTGCCTGAAATCGGCCTGGATCCTGCCACTCCACTTGGCAAGGTTGACAGCCAGCCTAAAACCTCAGGGTCCTCCTGCCAGCTTAAAGGACTCTTCCACCGGAGAAAGAGCTACTTCCATTGGAGGAGGACCTCCTACTTTGCCGACTGCGGTGTGTCTCCCAGTCCCAGGGAGCTGGAGCCCATTTTCCCTACTCACTCAGAGCCATCTGATAGACCGTCCGCTTCTTGTCCGGGCCCATTGCTGGCTCGTAATCTGCAGAGACAACAGGAGGGGAGGATAACGGGGGGTGCGGTGGGGTGGGGGTGGGGGTGGACCAGTGATGGGTTGTCAGGGTGGAGGACCGGTAGTGGCTTCCCGCACAGAGGGCGACAGGGGTGGCGGCAGAAGGGAGCATTTGGAGGGGGAGTGCCGAGCGGGGAGGTGAGGTGCAGGAGGCAATGAGAAAGGAGCAGGCAGGCCAGGGCGTGTGTGGAGGGGGGGGGGGGATGAGCGACACTCACCTGCTTTCTTCTTCCAGGGGGAGACTGAACAGTGGGAGGGAGATAGCAAGAGGGGAATCAATTAGCACCTTCAGGTGTGGGGAGTAGACAGCTGGGAAGGAGGCCTGAGACCTCATTGCCACAGGGATTAGGTGACTGGCTAGATCCAAAGGTGGGGCATTCACCCAGTACAGCATCATATGGTGCCACGAAGCCCCCTCATTGGTACCACAGTGTGTGTGGGGGGTCAAAATGGTGGCTGGGGGGAGCCCTCCCACCTTGTGCCTGCCATTTCCAGCTCCGAGTGAAGAGGAAAAGTTTTATTTACATTTTTTTTAATTCTTATTTGAGCAGGTTGACCCACCCCCTCCTAAAGTGGCCAACAATGGTCCAGGGTGGGAGGGAAGGGGAAGGGCCCTGGCTATTTAAAGCAGGGGTAGTCAAACTGCGGTCCTCCAGATGTCCATGGACATCTAGAGGGCCACAGTTTGACTACCTCTGATTTAAACCTTTGCTGGCAAAGGCTCCTTTCACTTCCTGGGGGTGTGGCAGGGAGTTGTGGCCAGATGACATCACTTCCTGATACCTCAAAGCTTGAACAATATTTCCGCGGTAACCCCATGGTCGAAAGGCTGATAAAGCTTGATCCAAGCTATTGAATGTGGAGCTTTCAGAAGCAAAGGTTCTGCTCAAGGGTGGGCAGCTCGCTTCAACAGAAGCACCTTCCCCTGCTCCTGTGTTGCCTCCTGCTACCTTACACCCGTGGATAGGAAGAAGGGCACCTTCCTCTGGGACACAAGTACAGACAGGCACCATGCCAGGGAATGTGGATTAACAACCTTCATTTAAGCAACAAGGTATGAAACCCTTTGAGAAAATGGGAAGGGGATGTGTTGCATCCGTAATCAACAGCTTTATTACTGGAGCAATTGAGGGCGGGGGAGGAAGAGAACACGAACTTACCTTTCTCCACTGTGATTGGCCAAGGTTTTTATTTTTTTTGGGGGGGGGGGGTTCCCAGGCAGCAGTGGATGGACAAAAAAAAAAAAGATGGTGGAGACAGAGGCAATAACATACAATCCCCGTAACACTTTGTAGAGCTGAGAGGCCTGTAGTGTTGCTTTCATACATTTCCCATGTGGCAACCTACCCCCCCCCCCCCAATTCTGCCATCTGAATAAAAAACAAAGATTTGGCATGTTTGATTTCTAAGGGTGAATGTAATTTTCTGAATTTATTCCAGCCAAAAAAGCAGAGCTGGGCACATCTTGGGGGATACTGCTCTTCTGCAAATTCAGCTGCCTGTTCTATGCCATAACTTAAGATCTTTCTTACTCTAAAGAACAAAACAAAATGAAGAATCTGGAATAAGCTGCCTGTCTGGGTGTTTTTGATTCAACACCATCATATGTGATGGTATGTGATTCCTGGTTGCCCCCAAAACCATTTCAGGCATTCAAAATTATTTCCAGATAATGGCTTAGAGCCAGCAATGCACAAGACGAAGCATAAACAGACTCTGCCCAGATCCACAAGATCTTATGCAGCACAATGTGCTTTCTTCCCTTTGTATTATTGTGCTGGGCAACTGGAAATGCAAGTGACGGTGCAGTAAGTTTGACTTAGCACGAGGGGCTATCATTTTGTGCTGGATCTAACCCAGTGTGCTTCGAGTACTCCCCAGGCAGACACAGAGAAGGACATGGGGAAGTAACTTGTGGAATTCACAGCTGCAGGATTTAGCCACTTGTTTAGCTGGCCTTTATCAAAGGGGATTATACAAGCTTGTGTCCCTTCATGGCTATTGGTCCATCCATAACGGCTTCATGAAATCTCCACATACCGAAGCTGTTATCCTCTAAATCAGTGGTAGTCAAACTGCGGCCCTCCAGATGTCCATGGACTACAATTCCCAGAAGCCCCTGCCAGCATTCGCTGGCAGGGGCTCCTGGGAATTGTAGTCCATGGACATCTGGAGGGCCTCAGTTTGACTACCCTTGCTCTAAATACAAGTGCTAGGGGCAAGAACAAGGGGAGGCTTGGCCCTGTGCCCTGCTTGCTGGCCTTCTGAGGCCATTTGGCTATTAAGGGATGCAGGAGGCTGATGCTCAGATACAGTGTGGCTGTTTTTATATTCTAATGTACTGATGACTTAGGACGACCAGTGATCCAACTGCAGCTTCCCCGGAGCTATTGCCACAATTATGGTGCCCCAGATTTCATGTGCTGCAACTGATTCTAGGTGAATCTGCAAGGGAATTGTAGTCCATGGACATCTGGAGGACCACAGGTTGACTACCCCTGCTCTAGAGAGCACATCTAAATCAACAGCCCACCATGATACGGCCAATTCCCTCCATCCCGTTGCTACATGCAATAGTAACCTTGAGGGCTTCTGGGGTTGGAAAGGAGGCCCTTACCCATTTCCTCCAGCTCAGACGTCATGGACTTGGAGCGCAAGGAGATGGCTGGTGGGGGTAGCCGCCTGGTTTGCTGGGGTGCAGCTAGAGTTTTTTAAAGAGAAGAAATGAAGAGGAGAGGTGACTCTGGGCTCTTGCTTGTTAACATCCTTCAAATCCCACCCCCAGCCTTTATTTATTCCTTTAATTTCTACCCTGCCCCCCTCTGCAAGTGGGCTCTGGGTGGTTTACAAAAAAAGCAGCTAATTTCTCTTTTTCTTTCGTCTCCTTTTTCCCCCTTTATATTTGTACTTCCTGACTCATTAATCAGCAACTATAATGTAACTCTGTTTTGTATAAATAAAATTATTTTAAAAGGAAAGCAGTGATTTTTACAGCTTCCACCAGTTACCTGGATAGGACAGTATATAATAGATGGTCTAAAATAATGGGGGAGCCGAGGTTGACCCTTGCCCCCAATTCATTGAATCCCCCCCCACACTCCAAAATCCTTTTCTGACGTTTGCCTACAAGTCTGCCTCCGCTTTGCTTTAATACAATGGGGAAAAAAATAAAAGAGGGCCACACCAGTCACAGGAGATATAAAATAAGGCCAAGGCTGATGGTGAAAAACAGGTAAAAAACATATTTTATTACTCAGAATTTCCAACAAATCCCCTAGGCATTTTGCCAACAGCCTTTGTCAGGGGAATCTGATCTTGTACTCCTTTTGAAGAACTGCTGCAGATTCCCCTGGCAAAACCTGCTGGCAAAATGCGTAGGGGATTTTTTTTGGAAATTTTTGATTAATAAAATATATATTTTGGAAATTTTTGGTAGTAGTAAAATATATTTTTACCTGATTGTGCACCATTGGCCTTAGCCTTATTATTATCTCTTGGATAGATGCAGAAGAGATCATTTGCCTCTCAAAAGAACTCAGAATTAATAAGGTCCCTAGGCAGAAGAATGGCAGCTCCCAATTCTCAGGCCCACAAGACTCCATGCCTCCTGTGGAAAGCTGGCACCCTGCTTATCCAGGTCTTCAGATTAAAGGTCTTACTACCCATCCTAGCATCAAAGAATTGAGGCTTTTGAACTCTGGTGCTGGAGAAGACTCTTGCAAGTCCCTTGGACTGCAAAGCAAACAAACTGGTCAGTCCTAGAGATCAGCCCTGACTGCTCTTTAGAAGGCCAGATCCTGAAGATGAAACTCAAATACTTTGGCCACCTCATGAGAAGGAAGGACTCCCTGGAGAAGAGCCTAATGCTGGGAGTGATCGAGGGCAAAAGAAGAAGGGGACGACAGAGAATGAGGTGGCTGGATGGAGTCACTGAAGCAGTGGGTGTGAACTTAAATGGACTCCGGGGAATGGTAGAGGACAGGAAGGCCTGGAGGATCATTGTCCATGGGGTCGCAATGGGTCAGACACGACTTTGCACCTAACAACAACAACAACAACCCACCCGAGGAATCACTCCTGCCTCTGAGCGCCCTCAGTCCCATCCACCCCCTAAAAAGCCCCAATGGTAGGACCTTCCAGTTCTGCACACCCAGAAAACATACTCCCGAAAAACAGCTCAGCCAGCCAGGAACCCCAGATCCCAGAATGCCATGGGGGATACCTTTCTTCCTCATGGCCTCCTCCATTTCCGGATTTCGTGTTACCATGACAACCTTCACCATCAAGTTGTTGCCGCCCTGCCGAATCATGTTGACAACCTGCCGGTGACCAACCTTTACCACGTTCTGTCCATTTACCTGGAGAAGAGGACTGGAGGTAAATTGGTGCCACAGGAGAGTTGGGACAGAGCTGCCCTATACAAACTCTACGCCTCTACCCCCAAAGGCCCTCTGGTTTAAGTATCATTCTCTCTCTCTGTCCTACGACCAGGATAGACTGCTGTGCTCTGTGGCAAGAACTGGTTTTGCACACAGAGAATCCCAAGTTCGAATCTTGACATCTCTAAATGAAGAATCTTAGGTAATACAGAACTTTTCCCAACTACAATACTCTGTATTTTTATGGGGGGAAATGTGGAAACTGAATGAATCTTCCAAAAAGTGGAAATTAAGAACCATTAGCTAGTGGCATGGCCCTGCCCTCCCAGGAGCTGGCAACTGTAGTGAGCCCTTGTACATCCATGTACACCCTGCCCTTGCAACATGTGTGGCATTTCATAGGATGGTCTTGAATGGAGCATCAGCCGGGCCTGCCAAAGTGTTACCTCAATGAGGAAGTCTCCCATGCGTAGACCTGCACGCCAGGCCACACCTCCTTCATCCACCGACTCCAGATATTGCAGGGCAGGGAAGGCGGGAGTGGGCGTGAACTCCTCAATGGGGGTCTGCGCTGTAGGGAGAGAGATGGGTCAGTGACATCACTGGAGCCAAGCAGGGGCTGGGGGAAAGGAGACAAAATTTAGGATTTTGCTGTTTTGCCAGATGTTTCCTGTTGTAAGTGCCAACCCCTATAAACCCAAACAAGGGCAAATTTCAAACCCAAGATTTCCTCCCCCCCCCCAAAAAAAAGCAACAGCTCTTTGGAAGGATTAGTAAAGTTAGTGCCTCTGAGCATATGCAAAAAGACCCTTCTTTTCCTTGGGAAATGACAGCCAGCTGAATCCCTTCCACCTCTGGGATGAAGGCACAAATTTCTGCGTCAAGGTCCATGAAGGTGAGTCCCAGCACACTTCTCATTTGGAAGCAGGGCGTATGACTCTGCCCCCCAATATGAGGCCAGCCCAGGATCCAACGCGAGGCTGCCTTGACCCAAACTCATCCAGGGGTTGCACAGCACCTCCTCCCTCGGCATCCACTGTCTTCCAGCTGCCCAGTCCCAAGCAAGGAATGAAGTCCTTAGTTATGTAGATAATTATACCCCGCTTTACTCCTCGGTGGGGAACCAAAGCAGCTTACAACATTGTTCCCGTCTCTGTCGTGTTATGGCCCCAACAACTATCCTGTAAGGTAGGTTAGGCTGACAGAGTGCGGCCGGTCCCCACGGTCACCCAACAGAGTTTCCAAGGCTAAGAGGAAATCTGAACCAGCATCTCCCAGAACCACCAGGCACTCTAAGCACTATACCATTCTTCCAGCTCTGTGTGGTGCAGTAGTTAAAAAGTGGCCCTTTCATCTTGATTCCCCACTCTCCACATGCAGCCAGCTGGGTGACAATCAGACTGTTTTTTAGAGCTGTTCTTGCAGATCAGTTCCACCTGAGCTATCCCAGCCCCACCTATCTCACAGGGTGCCTGTTGAGGGGACAGGAAGGAAAAGGGATTTGTAAGCCACTTCGGGACTCCTTTGGGTAGTGAAAAGTAGCGTATAAATCAGCTCTTCTTCTCCAGCATTCATTCCTCCCTGGACCCACCCTCTGACCCTCCAGTACAAAGTTGGTGAAGAACTAGCTAATGGGGTCTGAGTGTGGACCAGCCAGATGCTCCAAAGCAGGAGACAGCAGCAACTGGGAGTGAACTGGAGGGGGTCCCCAGACAGCGCAGACGTGGGCTCTAAGCCAAATGGCTGGCCCTTGATCTCCACACATGCCTCCTCCCCCTGCCCAGACTCCCCCCCTCTCACCCTTGGCCCCTCTCAGCACAAAGCCAAATCCTTCGTTGTCCTTCTTCTGCAGCAGCACCGTCTTCTCTTTAATGATGTAGTCACTGCAAAGGAGAGATACAACAGGACATGTGAGGGGCCAGTCCCAGTCCAAAGGTGACTCCTGAAGCAGATGCCCTCCTGATGTACAGAAAATAACAAGCGGAAAATACACTGGGACTGCACCGCTCTTAGCTGCAAACGTAGCTCCACGCATGCTAAATGCCCATGATGCTGGCTCCCAAGCTCTCTTCCTCCCCATTCCTGCACACACACACAAACCCACCCTGGTACTCTCAACCCCACCCGTGCCATCCATGCTGTAACAACACAAACCACTGGGCAAGGCAACACAAGGTCCTGAAAAGATGCCCTGCAAAAGAACACAAGCTCTGCACAATCAGAAAGCACTGCAAGGCTCTGCTGTACTAAGCTTTAGCAATGCAAATCTAAACCTTTCCCGGTGCACAGGATTCGGGTATGCGCTGTACACACACACACACACACGCACGAGGAAATTCAGGGTCCTGGGTAAACATACTACCCTTTTGGAACACACTGTACATTGCTCATTATCCAGGGTTTGGGCAGTGCCCACGGAGAGACCACCAGAGTACAGGCCTCATGTCGAGAAGATATTCTCCAGGGCAATTCTACCAGAAAGAACAACAGGCCAGGGAACCCCAGAAACACTGCGCAGGCACCCGTTTCACACAGAGCACCTTGGGTTGTGCGCGGCGGGGATTTGGACCCCGCCACACACAACCCTAGTACCTACTGCTCAGTCTTCCTTACAAGCAGTGCTACTGTGGGGTAAATAGAAATGTGCTCTACATTACATCCGGCAATGGACGGATCTGTACCAGGCCGGCCTGGGTGATGCGCAAGATTATGCAAAGCCCCCCCCCCCCGCCCCCCAGCCATTGGACTGTCCATGAAAAGAGCGCCCAGGGCAAGGGTCCTGTAAACCTGGAATCACAAAGGGACATGCATCTTCCCGAAACAACACCACGCACAACGTCCTCCCGCAAGAGCAACTTGGCTGCAAGTACAGCGCGCATGCACAACGAATGGGCCTCTGGCACTGCCAAAATGACAGGCAACAGTCGCCCCTCCTGGCAAGAGCACCTTGCAGGGTTTGCTGCAAGGCCTTCAGGAAGTTCCCCATTCAGGAGAGGGCTCTGTAGGCTTCCCCCTGCAGCCTGGACCGGCACGGTAAGAAGCAGCAAAGCCCAACAAGCTGTTCAGGGAAAGGGCAGCAGACACCAGACTGTGTGGCTGGCGAGCCTCCAGCTCTCATCACCCATCACAAGCAGAGCCGCATTTCACATCAACACATGAAGCTGCTGAATCGGACCCTGGGTCCATCCAGGTCAGTATCATTCACCCAGGCTGGCAGCGGCTCTCCTGGGCCTCAGCTTCAGGCCTTGCTCTTAACTGACTATCTGAGCCTTTGAACTGGAGATGCTGGGGATGGAGCCTGGGGCCTCCTGCACGCCAAGCAGATGCTCTGCCATCTCCCCATCACCAACAAAGCTGCACAGAAATATGTCCACGCTTCCCAGTGTCAAGTTGCTCAGCACCGATTCCCACCATGGGCTGTGTGTGCCGTATTCTACTGGGTACAGCTTGATTCCAAGCAAGAAGCCTGCACAATTCATGAACCACCAGGCGATCTGTGGAGGTCCACCGGGGGGGCTTGATAAGCCTTCTGAATGTGCTGCAAACCGAGGAGGGCTGGCCAGCGCTGGGGGGGCAACAATACAGGGTTGGTGTGGCCGTATTGTGTTTCTCACAGCTCTGCAAGCATGTACCATGCACAGCGCTGGTTTCAATGTGCAGCAAGGCACACAAAGTGTATAATGTAGACCCCCCAGTGGCCACAACATAATGCCCACTTGCGGATGTATAAGGAGGAGAGGCGTGCATAACTCCTACGTGACGCAGTCGGAAAGGCACTCCAAACTCTTTCTGAGCGCTTTTGCTCAGCCGATGAACGAGCAGCAGCAATACACCCTGGGCGTGTGCAGTGCCCACCCCTCGACGGTTAATGAGAGCAACAGAAGGTGAGCTCCTTGATAGCAGAACATTCCCATCACTGGGTCAAGCAAACCTGTACCAACCCATACAGAGCATGCTATGCTCAAAAGTGAAAAGCTGGGCCCAAGTGCCCTCTAAAGCAGGAGTAGTCAAACTGCGGCCCTCCAGATGTCCATGGACTACAATTCCCATGAGCCCCTGCCAGCAAATGCTGGCAGGGGCTCATGGGAATTGTCGTCCATGGACATCTGGAGGGCCGCAGTTTGACTACCCCTGCTCTAAAGTGTGCATGCATCAATTATGAATCCAGTTTCCAGAGTAATATAGAATGGTGCTCAGCACCCCAAATATTTTCAAAATACAAAGAAGTACACACCCAAAGCCAGTTCTCTCCTTCATGCTGGGAGCACCAAGAATCCCAGATAAACAAAGAACCCCCCCAGGAGCCAACTGGGCCACACATAACACATTTGTTGGCGCTTTATACTCCCATGAAAAAAGGCACGCAAAGCACTAGATGGCCTGTATGGCCCCTTCCAACTCTATGATTCTATGATTCACTTCCTGGAGTTCCCACCAGCTCCCTACAGGGGCTCAAAGCCATTTTGGAAGTTCTGGAGATCAAGGATGAGAAGGCCATGGGGAGGAACCCTTCCATCTGCTCCATATCCCAGTTTCCAAAGGAAAGGGACTTCTCATAAAACTTCACACCACAAGTGCTGGGGACCACTGCAAGCACACCGCTGGAAGGAAGTGAATGGCATTGTTTAAACTAAAAGCAAACCAACCTTGCACTTTGAGGTCAACAAGCCCAGCATCTGAGTTATTCTTAACTGAAGAGCTGGGTTTCCTTTCCCAAGGAAGACACTTACACGAGTTCTCTACCAAGAGGATTTGGAAACATCCTCTTCTGGGGGTTCCTACTCTCAAGGGCCCAATCCAGGACAACACTCAACCAGCCTTACAGACACTGCAGTGTCCAAAACTGCAGCTCCCTGTAAAGGGATTTGGGATCCTCAATCTTAACATTTTAAAAAGTGGATGTTTTACTCCATTAGGAACTACACAATAGTTGCAGGCTGGTGTGTGTATTCGTGGTCACATGTATGTAAAATAAACACTGCCACCCATGGAAACATAAACACAATGCTCGTATGTTTACATGGTAAGCAGGACATACATGTATCAGCATAATCCGCACACCCTCAAAAGTTATGATTATGGAGTCGCATGTACTTAAATATATCTGCACACATATATTCCAACGTACAATTATCTGTATCTTAACACAGTTTCAAAGGTACACATAAAATTTTCGTTTGAAATGTACTGAAAATAGACAGTGCATTGTACTGTCTATAGACTTGTGCGCATACAGATTATCATTCCAAAGATATATACCAGCACAAAAACACAATTGTTCTTGCACACACATGTGTACCCAACAGAAGGAAACATCTTTTAATGTAAACCTAGGACTTGGTATACCATGCTACAGGGCTCTGTAGCTTGGGCTCTGAGGTTATCCCACCAAAAATTAAAACAATCTATATGACATTCATGCTGTAATCAACATCTAAGTACATATACATACCAACCAATTCACACATGCACCACAGAAAGGCAGGTGAGCGCACACACACACACACACACACACACACACACACACATGGAGCTTCTTTTTCCAGGAAGCTTTTTTGCCACTGGGATCTTGCTAGAACAATACAGCTGGCAGCGTTAACCAATGTTGAAGCTGCATGCAGCTGATGGTGCCCAATGCATGCCCAACCACAGACACACACCCCCAGATGTACCCACGGACTCGAGCCTTTAACAGACGCATCCCAGTGCACTTTGCAGCATGCCCCCATGTTGCTTTGCACACTCAGAAGCTCTCTCATGCACAGCGACGCCTGCCCCCAGCCCAAAGCCATTCCAGAGCGGGGACACACGCTGTCTGTGCTGTGCACACAGCCCGAGGCACAACTCCTATGCTCAGATGCCTAGGCGGCCCTACACAGGCAGACACGGAGCACATCCCGCCTTGCATGCAGAGACGGATCTGTACAACACAGAGAGAGAGAGAGAGAGAGAGAGAGAGAGAGAGAGAGAGAGAGAGAGCCTGCATGCGCGCGCGCACCCACCGCACACAGAAACCCTCACTGACGCACACCGCGACCACACGCGCAAGCCCCTCCAAACAAGACAGGCCCCCCTCCCGGAGAGACAGGCCAAGCCCCCCTCCCCCGGCGCACCTACCCGGTCCTCCCCATCCCGCCCTTGCCGGCGCCTGCGGCTCATGGCCCGCGCGCACGCACCCGGCCGCCGATGTCCCCCGCGGCTCTTCCCTTCTCCTCTCTCTCCCCTCCCCCCGGGCGGGCGGGCGGGCGCGCGCAGGGCTGAATGGCCGGGTGCCTGGCGAGGGGGGCGTTGTGCGTGGAGCCGGCAGCCGCGCTGGCTGGCTGGCTGGCTGGCTGCATGAATGGCGGGCGGGCGGGCGCGCGGGCGGTGAATGGGCTGCGGAGGGCGGGGGTGCGAGGCGAAGGGATGAATGGGGCGGCGGGCGCGGGGGGCCAGCCGAGGCATGAATGGGGTGGTGGGGAGGGGGGGCAGAGTCGGCTGGGAGGCCGCCTCGGGCGTGCTGCTCGTCCGCCCGTACCTGTAGATGTACCAGACGCTCCGGCGCCGGGGCCCCAAGGCCGGCCAGCTGGACGACAGGGCCGGCTGCTGTGGCTGCTGCTGCTGCTGCTGCTGGCTCCCGCCGCCGTCGTAGCGGGCCATGGCGCCGCCGATCCCGCCGCCGCCGCCGCCGCCGCGGGGCCCAGCCACATTCTAGGGGCGCGCGGTGGGATGGGGAGGCGGGCGAGGGGCGCAGCGACAGCAGCAGCGGCAGCGGCGGCACGAGCGGCGGCGGCGGCGAGGCTGCACCATACTCACATCATGGCACCGCGGGAGAGAGGAGGAGGAGGAGGAGAGGAGGAGGAGAAAGGCCAAGAGGAGCGGGGGGCGAAGGCAGGGCCGGCCGGCAGGCCCTTGTTCCTTGGCAGCAGGCGCCCGAGCCCAACGCCGCCGCCGGAGCGAGCGGGAGAGCGCACGCCGACCAGCCGGCACGCTGGCTTAACCCCTTGCGCGCACGGGCGATGCCGCGGCACTGCAGGAAGCTGGCAGGCCGCTCGGCTGGCCCGGAGAGGGGGCAGGCCTCTGAGCGCGTGCAGACAGCCGCGCGCCACGACTTCCCCGGGCGAGTGCGCGCGCCTGGCCGCCTGGTTCCCTTCCGCCCCGGCCAGCCCCCGAGGCTCCGAGGCCCGGCCCCCGGGCACACGGCACGCGCCGCGCCCCATCCCACGCCCGCCCGGCTTGGGACCCCCGGCGCGAATGGGCTTCCCCGCCAAGGGGGGCTGGGGGAGAAGCTGCGCTGGGGATCTCTCCGGGAGCACGAAGAGGGAGCTCCTCCTGGAAGGGAGCGAGCCGAAATGCTCCGAGTCCCTCGTCTAGCAGCATTTGGGGCTAGACGAGACAGATTGCTCTGAGCGTCTGTTGTGCAAGTTCCCCAACCAGTCCCAGCTCCTCGGTGCTCCAGGAGCAGAAACCACACGGTTCCCTTTGATCCCCCCCCCCCCCAGCAATGCACTTCACAGCCAGGGCAGAAAGTAACAGCCCATTGACAGTGGGAGACCCTGGACAGCTCCAGATTGCTGCTGAGGGGGCCTTCATGAGGGACTCCTCACATGCACAGCTTAGAGCTGGTCAAACTGCGGCCCTCCAGATGTCCGTGGACTACAATTCCCATGAGCCCCTGCCAGCAGGTGCTGGCATGTCCACGGACATCTGGAGGGCCACAGGTTGACCACCCGTGCCATCGAGGAACACCGGAGTCCCTTAATTGTAAACAGCCAGTCAGTCCCCTTGTGTGAATCAGTACATTTAGGATTCAGGGCCCAGCAATTCCAGGCCACATCCACGCAAGGAAGAACTCTTGGGAATGGGGCACGGACAGACCCAAATGCAAAAAGACTCCCTCGACAACGTTTTCTGCAAATAAAATTCTGGTAGCCTGTCGGAATCCTGGGACTGTCAAAGCCCATCGCACCCGGCAGGCTTCCATGGCACAGCCAGCTGCCTGACTCTACCCTTCCTTCTGAGCAAACCATGCTCTCCCACGGTCGCCCATGGGATTTACTCCCGAGTTAAGTGTAGGTTGGATTGCAGCCCTACAGCCCTCACCCTAGGCATGTCGACTTGGAACTGGGTACCGCTTGGCTGAATGAGATTTATTTGTAACGGAGGCAGCATACGGCGTTTGCAGCCGTGGGCTACAATGCTATGCCAGCTGATTTAGAAATAAACCCCGGTGAATTCAAGGGGACACGTAAATCAGCTTCACAGAGACAGTTAAATCTCACTTGCCAAACTGTGACACGGTCTTCCTCCTGTGACTATTCTAGCTGCAGAGCTGCTCTTCCTCTCACACAGAATACGACTTTCCCATAGACTATGCATATTCATATGCCAAAGTAAGCCGATTCCCGGTTGCCTGTGTTTCTTCCAGGTGACCACGCAGAATTTCACAGGAACGGCTTTCAAAAAGACACACGCAGGTTAGTGGACTTAATCTGGAAGGCTGCACACAAAATGCTTCATTTTTACATGCAATAAAGTGAGGGAAACAATTTCTTTCCCTAGATATAAGCATGCATTTATTGATGATCCGCAGGCAGAATGGGCAGATACGGGTGTTAAGAGGCACCAGCACCCTGAACCCTAAATGATATATAGCTGGAAATAAGTCCCTGTGGGACATTTTGGGAGAAGTGGGCTGAAGCAGAACGCTGCCAAACTGATTGATGCAATACCACTCAATGCATCTTGACCAAGATCTCTGCAGAAATGTGAAGCATCCACAGCTCTGTAGCCAAAGAGGTTGGTCTGGGGAAGCCCTCTCCTGGCCTGTTTTATTACACTGCACTTTAGCCCAGTGGCGCCTTAAAGGCTGTGTGCTAGTCAGGCTGCAGCTGATTTATGGCAGCCCCGTAAGATTTTTAAGGTAAACGATGGTTTGCCACTGCCTGCTTCTGCACTGGACTTCCACAAGGTCTCCCGTTTGAGTACTGACCCGGATCAGCTCTACTTAGCTTCTAAGATCTGATGAGATCAGGCTAGCTTGGGTCATCCAGGTCAGGAGTCTTAAGGACTAACATTTATTTCATGAGTCACGGTTCCCTTTTGCACAGGGGTAGTCAAACTGCGGCCCTCCAGATGTCCATGGACTACAATTCTCATGAGCCCCTGCCAGCGAATGCTGGCAGGGGCTCATGGGAATTGTAGTCCATGGACATCTGGAGGGCCGCAGTCTGACTACCCCGGCGTTTGCAGATATGCAGGGAAATCACACTGAGAATTCTCCTAACCAGCCATGCCAGAGAACAAGGGCTCTCCGCTGGACTTCCACACATATCTGAAGAAGTGAGCAGAGATTTGCGAAATACATGCTGCCGGTCTTCACAGGGCCACTAGCCTTTGGTCGCATTTTGCTGCAAAAAACTAACACCGCGACTCCTTTGCAATCAGGTTATATTACATGCCTGTTGATGGGGGCATGACATGCATTCATGTAATCTACCGAACATGCACGCCCAGCTCAAGGCCAGGAATACGTAGACATAGAACCCACTTTATCATTCCCCTGATACTATTAGGAACAAATGCTACATGAAACACCAAATGTAGTGAATCTTCGTAAGTATTTGAAGTGAAAAGCAGATTTGGGAGGAAGCCATTTTGAGCAGAGAGGTTGTAGGGGAGGCGGAGAGAAAAGGTGTGCTCAGCCCTGGCCATCTTTCTGCTCTGGATGGCCCTGCAACCCATACCAAGATTCTTCTTAGGAGGGGTCAGCCTAAGTACATCACCTTAGAGCTTGACCCTAAGCTATGGCCAAAGGCGATTCACTAGAAAGCAAGAATTTCCACCAAGGGAACCTGCTCTCACTTGCTAACAACAATTGCAGTATAAAACACCCCCCCCTCTCCCATATTAGATAAATGGGACAAAAAAATGCAAAGTGTACATGAGTCGTTTTTCTTTCTCCTAGGCACAGTTCAGACCTCAATAATTTCTTACTGGGAGGGATGAAGTAGCAACACAGAGCCCCATTGTACAGTAAAGCACACAAGCTCTCCAAAAGGCTATTATCTTTTCCTCCTCCTCCTCCTCTCTCTCTCTCACCCACCTACCCACCCACAAAACGTGGGTAGCATCTTTGTCCTGAGTTTCAGGTTCAGAGGTTTTTCTCCCTGTCACCTAACCCCACAGTACCCCATTCTTACAGTTATCACTCTCCAAATACATCGCGATTACAGAAGCAGAAGAAGACATAACTGAAGAGAAGTGGATCCGCATTTCCAACAAGAAAGACCCCCAGAGATGCTCCCTTCAGGAACTTCCCACCCCAAGACACTCACAGCCCCTCACAATCCCCTCCCTCATGCATATACACTTCCCTCTCTGCTGCTTTAGAAACCACCCTACTCACCCGGCCACATCTGGCCCCATGGCGCTGCCCGACTGGTTCATGTGGCAGCTGGTGCTCTGATATGTCCCATCTTCACCAGCTGGAGTGGGGGTGCAAAGGTCTAATGCTCAAAGGAGTTCTGGGCCAATTCAGCCACTTGCTGCCCAGGAATCGTGCAAGACCCGTGGCACAAAGCAGGAGGAACGCGCCCTCTCCAAGGTGGTGCTCAGATCCCACGGCACGTCCGCCAAGACCTCTGGGGCAAGCAGTCCCGGTTTCCAAATTTAAAAAGCCCCCAAATCCAGCCCAGTCCAGGACATGCTGCTTGCTTGTGAAGCTCAAGGACGTTTGCCGAAAGCATGGAATACAGCGCAGTGCGAATCGGAGCATTGCAGCCACAGAAGCCTGGAATAACTGGGTCTCTGCTGGGGAGGGAGAACCAAATGAAAGGATCCAGGGCAGTGGGGGAGGGGCCCCCAGGTTGAGCTCTGGAGGACAAGGGTTGGGTTCATGGTCATCGGCAAGAACCCAAGAGAGGTGACGGAGGAAGGAGGGAGGAACCCCAGGAGGGGAAGGCATCCATGACATGTAGGTCATGAAAGAGGGCAGCATTTGGTAATGTGGGGACTGAGGGTTATAATTCCACAGGAAAGGGAGACCTAGATTAGAATTTAGGGGCATTGTGGAGAAATAGGTGGAGGAGTCCAGGACTTGAGTCTCAACGTATTGGGCACAAAGCAAGTTTGGGAGTTAAGGGTTGTGCAGAGACAGGAGAACAGCAGCAAATCTAAAAGTTTAGATATTGGAAGACAATATCTTGATGATATTGGAAGACAGGTCAGAGGGTAGGTGAAAGCAAAGAAGCCAGCCCTGAAAGGCCATGACTCAACGCCAGAGTTGTTGGGCTATTTCAAGGCGAACAGCTCTCTCAAGCTGTACTGTGGCCAAAGGGCCCATTCCAACAAACTACAGCCTGATGGACCTGTCTTGTTTTACTGTCTGTTTCAGGAAGGTGCAATCCTTATAGGGAAAATGAAGGTTGGAAGGTGCTGTATAGAAAGGAAGAACATGAAGCTTATATTCCCTTGGTTGCTGGGCAGGGAGTGATTCCAGTGGATGTGAGCAATCAGGTGGGGAATCTGGGTTCTGAGGCCTTTGGGAGGGAGCCCAATATTGAGGCTGCTGAATCTAGGATTGTCAGGGGGAGCCACCTCAAGAGATTTATGTGAAGCTGAAGATTCAAGACTCTAGGGATTCCCTAAGAGGAGTATGCAGGCAGAGTGGGATAGGAGCTGCTGAGGTAAGAGCAAGGTCAAGTAAAGGCTGGCAGACCGGTTAAACTGGGGAAGCCCCTGCTGTGGTCCTCTCTTGCTGAATGACCCTGGGCAAATGACAGGCGTGGCTCCCCATCTGTCTCTTGCAAGGCTAGTCAAGGTAAAGATAATAAAGCACTCTGGGCTGCTTAAATGTTTCATGTCACTAGATTTGGAAGCAGAGGGTGATACCATAATTAATCTAATAAAAGAGCTGAAAAATTGGCCTCTTCCATGTGCATAAAACAGAAGTTGAGACATATTTGCCAGTCTCTGAGCGGCAGACATCTGTGCCCTTAGAACAGAAGGGCATTTCCCCATGCGCTGGGAACTTCCTAGTGGAGGAAAGAAAGGCCAGCCTTCCGGTACACAGTGCAGTCCAGAACTCGGGGAAGATGCAGCCTGCCAGATTTTGAAGAAGTCACGTGCAAAGCCCGGCCAAGTCCCTCAATGTTCTTGCCCCAGACTTTGCAAGTCCAACTAGATTCCAAGCCAAACTAGACACGATCCTCTTTAGGATTTTAAAGAGAAATAATCTATACTTATTTTTATATTCAGGTTACTGTGATGCATCCTTTTATCTTGTACTCTGTCCTTATATTTTATTTGCTATTATCATCATTACGTTTTCCCTGTTACTCTTGCATTTTGCATTTTGCATTTTATTGGTCTACTAGATTTCAAGCCCATTTTAAATTTAAATAAAATGGGCGCTAGATGGGCTGGGGGGGAGAGCCCGTCCCCCGCAGAAGCCGGAGGGAAAAGGGGGGCTGGGAAAGGAGGCTTCTGTCAGGGCGGAGATCTCCCTCGCGGGTGCGAGGGAGAGCTCAGCCCCGGCAGAAGCCGGAGGGAAAAGGGGGGCTGGGAAAGGGGGCTTCTGTCGGGGCGGAGATCTCCCTCGCGGGTGCGAGGGAGAGCTCAGCCCCGGCAGAAGCCGGAGGGAAAAGGGGGGCTGGGAAAGGGGGCTTCTGTCGGGGCGGAGATCTCCCTCGCGGGTGCGAGGGAGAGCTCAGCCCCGGCAGAAGCCGGAGGGAAAAGGGGGGCTGGGAAAGGGGGGCTTCTGTCGGGGCGGAGATCTCCCTCGCGGGTGCGAGGGAGAGCTCAGCCCCGGCAGAAGCCGGAGGGGAAAGGGGGGCTGGGAAAGGAGGCTTCTGTCGGGGCGGAGATCTCCGTCGCGGGTGCGAGGGAGAGCTCAGCCCCGGCAGAAGCCGGAGCGAAAAGGGGGGCTGGGAAGGGAGGCTCCCGCCCCCCCCACCCTCCCCAAAGGCTCCCACGGCGTCCTGTCGGCCCCGGGAGCGGGCTCGCCGGGCGAGGCCGCAGCCGGGGCCGACAGAAGGCCGGCTCCCACCACCCCGACCCTCCCCCAGCGGCGAACGGCGTTCTCTCGGCATAGAGCGCGCTCGCTACCGCGAGGGCGCTCCGGACGCCCAGAGAAGGCCGGCTCCCACCACCCCGACCCTCCCCCAGCGGCGAACGGCGTTCTCTCGGCCTCCGGAGCGCCCTCGCTACCGCGAGGGCGCTCCGGACGCCCAGAGAAGGCCGGCTCCCACCACGCCGACCCTCCCACAGCGGCGAACGGCGTTCTCTGGGCCTCCGGAGCGCCCTCGCGGCTCCGGACGCCCAGAGAAGGCCGGCTCCCACCACCCCGACCCTCCCACAGCGGCGAACGGCGTTCTCTGGGCCTCCGGAGCGCCCTCGCGGCTCCGGACGCCCAGAGAAGGCCGGCTCCCACCACCCCGACCCTCCCCCAGCGGCGAACGGCGTTCTCTCGGCCTCCGGAGCGCCCTCGCTACCGCGAGGGCGCTCCGGACGCCCAGAGAAGGCCGGCTCCCACCACCCCGTCCCTCCCACAGCGGCGAACGGCGTTCTCTGGGCCTCCGGAGCGCCCTCGCTACCGCGAGGGCGCTCCGGACGCCCAGAGAAGGCCGGCTCCCACCACCCCGACCCTCCCACAGCGGCGAACGGCGTTCTCTGGGCCTCCGGAGCGCCCTCGCTACCGCGAGGGCGCTCCGGACGCCCAGAGAAGGCCGGCTCCCACCACCCCGACCCTCCCACAGCGGCGAACGGCGTTCTCTGGGCCTCCGGAGCGCCCTCGCGGCTCCGGACGCCCAGAGAAGGCCGGCTCCCACCACCCCGTCCCTCCCACAGCGGCGAACGGCGTTCTCTGGGCCTCCGGAGCGCCCTCGCTACCGCGAGGGCGCTCCGGACGCCCAGAGAAGGCCGGCTCCCACCACCCCGACCCTCCCACAGCGGCGAACGGCGTTCTCTGGGCCTCCGGAGCGCCCTCGCGGCTCCGGACGCCCAGAGAAGGCCGGCTCCCACCACCCCGACCCTCCCCCAGCGGCGAACGGCGTTCTCTCGGCCTCCGGAGCGCCCTCGCTACCGCGAGGGCGCTCCGGACGCCCAGAGAAGGCCGGCTCCCACCACCCCGTCCCTCCCACAGCGGCGAACGGCGTTCTCTGGGCCTCCGGAGCGCCCTCGCGGCTCCGGACGCCCAGAGAAGGCCGGCTCCCACCACCCCGACCCTCCCCCAGCGGCGAACGGCGTTCTCTCGGCCTCCGGAGCGCCCTCGCTACCGCGAGGGCGCTCCGGACGCCCAGAGAAGGCCGGCTCCCACCACCCCGTCCCTCCCACAGCGGCGAACGGCGTTCTCTGGGCCTCCGGAGCGCCCTCGCTACCGCGAGGGCGCTCCGGACGCCCAGAGAAGGCCGGCTCCCACCACCCCGACCCTCCCACAGCGGCGAACGGCGTTCTCTGGGCCTCCGGAGCGCCCTCGCTACCGCGAGGGCGCTCCGGACGCCCAGAGAAGGCCGGCTCCCACCACCCCGACCCTCCCACAGCGGCGAACGGCGTTCTCTGGGCCTCCGGAGCGCCCTCGCTACCGCGAGGGCGCTCCGGACGCCCAGAGAAGGCCGGCTCCCACCACCCCCACCCTCCCCCAGCGGCGAACGGCCCCCGAAGCGCTTACCTGTCGCTGTGCGGGTGAAGCAGGGAATGGGTGAAGCATTGCCTGCTTCGGGCGGGATGGACACTTGGAGGGGCCAATCAGGAGCCGCTTCGCGGCTCCTGATTGGCCCCTCCGAGTTTTTATCCCGGACCGGTCCCGCCCTAACTCCTCCCCACTACCCCTTACTCCTTTATACAGTCCGTGGCGCCCGTGGCGCCACGGGCTGTGTACAGATGACTGTCAATAAAGTTGACAAATTGACAAATTGACTGCCATGAGCTGTCCTGAGCCTCTGAGGAAGAGCTATATATACAACAGACAAGCACTGTCAACAAGAGGGCACTGCTTCCTGGATTTCCCTAGAACACATTTAAATTAAAGAGAAATAACAGTTGCTGAGGACCCTGATATAGACCAGGGCCACAGCAGATGGGGGAAAGGTTACTGAATCCTCGGCTATGCGCAGTAACTCTTAGCTATGTGCGCTAATGCTGACTGGAACCATTCTTGTTAAAAGATTAACAGATATCCTCCCTTCCTGTCTTTTCCCCCCATTCAGGGGAATAATGGCGCAGGGAAGAGAAGTTATTTATTTGTTTGTTTATTTACTTATGTTTATATTTATAGACCACCTCTCTTAAGCCAGTCATCTTGTGGTGGGTTACAGCAATATGAATAATCAAACTACAATATAAATAGTCAAAGAATCATAGAATCATAGAACTGAAAGGGACCTCACAGGTCATCTAGTCCAACCCCCTGCACTATGCAGGACACTCATAACCCTATCGCTCATCCACTGTGACCTGCCACCTCCTTGAGTCTTCACAGAATCAGCCTCTCCATCAGATGGCTATCTAGCCTTGGTTTAAAAATTTCCATAAAATAATACATTTAGTACTACTAAAAATTAAGAGCTTGATATTGCAAGCTGAGTCAGTATCTGATTTTCCTCCATAGAAGGGTGTATGTGGGAGGAGAACCCCAGACTGGAACGGGAGACCCATATGATGTCCAGGTTCTTCCATGCATACTGGCCTCAAGAGTTCTGTCTTGCAGGCCCTATAGAACTATGCTTTGATCTGCAAAGCCCTGTCCCGGCAGTGGGGAACAATTAACCCACTTCTCCTCTGATTTGAAGCACAATACAGAATGGATGCTTTACATCTTCCAGCGTCTTTAGGACCGCAGAAACTCCCAGTAAGGCTGACATCCAGTCTGCTTTCCGACTGAACTGGTGAAGGCTATGCTAGAGATCATGGGATCTACATGAACAGAAGCCATGTATGACGGGGGCTGTAATGAGGAAGGGCTACAGGGGTGTATACAGCAGGGAAGCTAGTTTGAGTCCCCTGAAATACACTTGGCACTTCTTGAAGTGGGCCTCCACCCAGAACCTGCTTGAAAAAGTAGGAAGGGTGGTATACAAACCAACAACCGACCAAACAAACAAACAAACAAACACCTAAGCCAGCCCCCCCCCCCCCCCCAGCCAAGCTGCTAGTTCTGAGCATCCCTTCTCCACAATCTCTTGCACCAGCTTGCTGTAAGGATCACAGATGATATGAATCCTTCCAGTACTTCTTCCATAATGGTAGTCAAGGTAGTGTCTGTAGCAGGTTTGCCTGGAAGACACCCACTCAGCCGGTGATCCGGCCCAGACCAGCTCACCTGGATCAGGTGTCTTCAGACCACACCTTGGGATGCAGCAGTATTTGGGGTTGGGGGGGGGTATGGCAGGAAACTGGAAAGCCCTTCAGATTATGGCCCTGGCCCTACATATTTGGACCTGAGGCACAATCCTTCAACGATTCAACTTCAGGTGGGAGGAAATTCTGCTACCCTAAGGAGCCTTCCTCTACCGTAAGAGCGAGCCACTTGTGGGAGGACGCTTCCTTATGTTGGAGGAAGTCATCCAACTTTGTTCAGCAGTAACAATAGATGTGCTTTTGCTTGAAAAAAAATGTTTTCTCTAGAACAAGGAAATATTCTAAGATCCTTCTGATTATTAAACACTCAATTGGTTCAACCAGCTTCACTGCTGGTGAAAAAAGGAGGCCCATCCACAAAAAAAGTGTATGTCGGGGATCCTGAGATACATGTGGGCAAAGTCATGTGAGATGGGGCTGTAGTATGGACAAGAACTGGGTAAGGTTTTTCACCCCATAGATATATGAAGAAGAAGAGTTGGTTTTTATGCTCCACTTTTCACTGCCTGAAGGAGTCTCAAAGCAGCTTACAATCACCTTCCCTTCCTCTCCCCACAACAGAAACAGAAATAGGTGGGGATGAGAGGACTACTCTAGGAAAACAGCACTGTGACTAGCCCAAGGTCACCCAGCGTTGGTGGAGCAAGGAATCAAACCTGGATCTCTAGATTAGAAGCTGCCACTCTTAACCACTACACCAAGTTGTGTCTCTCTTTTCACACACACACACACACACCAAGCTGGCTCTCATACATGCATACATACCTACGCCAGTTTGTTATATATACATTTAAATACATATTTTTTTACTGCTCAGCAGTTTCTTAGTAATTATTATGTTAAAATGTATCCTGCACATTTGTGCCCAACCTTATCCTCCAAGGATCTCAGGGCGACGTTACCCCATCCCTCCCCATTTCCTGTAACAATGGTAGCTCAGAGCTCAGTAACTGGAAGGGACAACCCTCCTTACCTCATTGTGACCCCCGCTGACGTTAAAGGGGTGCAGGAGATGGTGCGTTCCCCTCAACAGTCTCCTGAGCTCTCCTGATGACATTGTGAGAGTTTGGCCACCATTTGCTGCCATGGCAACGGTCAGCCAGAAATGGTGGCCGAACACTCAAGCGAGGCAATCTCTCCGGCATCTGGCGCTGGCCTGTGAGGCTGGGGGTGCTGCTCTCCAAGGGGCCTGGGGCACTGGGAGCAAAGGGGCAGGATCTCCTTCGGCTCCTTCTTGGGGGATCGCAGTCAAGTGGGCGGCTGCCTGAGGGGAACACTTCCGCTTGCCTTGTTCTAGAGCTGGCTCTGGGAGTGAGCTGTTCTACACAGGCCACCAGCTAAGGACTTCCTCACTAGCCAGGCTCTCTTCATCTGCCCATTTTAGTGGTGAAGTGAGTGGCGAGCCCAGACAGGGCTTTTTCGGTGATGGCCCATTACCTGTGGGATACCCTCTTCCCCTTGAGGCGCACCTGCTCTTTTTGAAGGCGCCAGCCCCACAGGACTCTTTTAAGTCAGGCTTCTCCTTAAGGAACTGATCTTTTAACATCATTTGAAGCATCTGTTCCTAAACTGAGCAATGTTTTATGAGACTCTTTTTGAGCAGCTGAACATTTTATGTTGTTTTTATGCTTTGGCTATGTTTTTGCTTGTTAGCAACGTTGATGGTTTTATGTTTTGACTGTATTTTATTCTGTAAGCCACCTTGAGCACGTTTTCTAGAGAAATGGCACAGAAATTAATTAAATAAAATAAATACATAATCACTAGTGAAGCATCAGATTAGCACTGCCAGTACGAACAGACTGGAGATCCCTGGCCTGAGAGATGACCACTTGGCCTCAACTAGGGCCAGGGCCTTCTCGGTCCTACCCCTGACCAGGTGGAATGAGCTCCCAGAAGAGCTGCGAACCTTATAGGAACTGCCTCAGTTCTGAAGTGCCTGCAAAAAGGAGCTCTTCCACCAGGCATTTGGTTGAGGCCAGATGGAAGACCTCCAGCAATCTCCCCCATCCTGGACCAGAAGGGAGCGAGAGTGACACTGGACAGCTAGAGTGACTTGATATATTTTAATGTTTTTAATATTGTAAGAGCCTCTTGTGGCGCAGAGTGGTAAGGTAGCAGACATGCAGTCTGAAGCTCTGCCCATGAGGCTGGGAGTTCAATCCCAGCAGCCGGCTCAAGGTTGACTCAGCCTTCCCTGCTTCCGAGGTTGGTAAAATGAGTACCCAGCTTGCTGGGGGGTAAACGGTAATGACTGGGGAAAGCACTGGCAAACCACCCTGTATTGAGTCTGCCATGAAAATGCTAGAGGGCGTCACCCCAAGGGTCAGACATGACCCAGTGCTTGCACAGGGGATACCTTTACCTTTAATATTGTGTGGTTGTATTATGTTTGTATATTATATCTGTTGTAAACTGCCCCAAGATGGCTATGCCAAGAGGGGCGGTGATAGAAATCCAATAAGAAATGAATGAATAAATAAAATACAAACAAATTATTCAGCCACCTGAGTATACAGAATCCATACATTTGAAAAGACCAGACAAAGTACCGCATCTACTTTGGTCCTGTATAGTAGCATAAATCAGACATAAATCAGACCATGGAGTACCACAAGCAGGCTGCAACACACCGCAATGTCTTTTAGGACAACCATTTTAGATAACTCAAGGAAGTGAGCCAAGGAGCAAAGTACCCTAAAACACAGAAATTAGTGCAAGGCCGATTCCTTCTCAATCCACAAAATGGTTAGATTCCGAGCATGAACCAAACCTTCATACATTAAGCCTCTTTTAGAAAACGTTTTCTAGCGATGCCACTGAATGCTTCCAACATTCTCTTTCAAACTGTGGATGCCCCCTGTGAGACAGCAGAAAGATTTAAAATAACCATAGAGAGGAAAGAAAAAAATACAATAAGCCGGGACAGCTTCAATAAGCCACAACTGAAGCACTGGGATAACGGCGAAAATAATGACAACCAATAATTTGCAAGAACACCCAGTTCATTTTAATGTAAATAAATGATCAGCAGTTAGCTAATTAGTCCTATAGGTCGGTGGTCCCCAACCACCGGGCTGCGGCTCCCTCTCTCTGCTCCCCCCAGTAAGAAACTTCCCAGGCCGCAAGAAAATCGGCTGCAAAAGTGGCCGATTAGCTTGCGGCCCGGCAAGCTTCTTTTTGTGGGTGGGGGGGGGAGAGGGAAGCAGGGCCGCACATGCGCGTTTGCGCAATGCGCGGCCGCAAACGTGCAAGCGCGGCACTCCCATGCATGAGCGGCACGGGTGGTCACCCTCCATGCCTCGAGAAGGTTGTGGACCACTGCTATAGGTACTTTGCTCTTAGACTTGTCTCCTAATTAGCAACTTGGATTGCCATCCCAACAGTTCTACTCTGTTTGAAAGTGAACACAGTGGCTGGGGCACAGTCAGCTTTTGCATTGGTCATAAAGGCAGGAGGGATCCCTTCCGGCTATGTCAAAAGGGTAAACCGGGAATCACTGGACCTGCATGGACAAAAAGCCATGGGAGACAAGAACTGTTTAAGGAGGTGAACTGGGACAAACAGAGTAAAAAAGCTGGCTGGATCCTACTCCTTGATTGGCTTGGTGCCTGACTCAAAAGACACTATTCTGAAATTTCCCTCCTTCTCATAGACAACCCAGCAGTGACTTCTAGCAGTTTAACACCATGTCTTTAAGAATGAGCCCTGTTAAGAAACACACTTGCGCACTTGTCTTCAGGAGCTCTTAAAATGAATGCAAGACACCAGAAGAAACGGGGATCTTTGTACTTTTCATGCACCAGGACCGTTGCACACGTTTATGCCCCTTTGCACAGCCACATTTCCACACAACCATCCTTGCATGCCGTGGTAGATATTGCCTACCTCTTTCGGATCATTTGCTCACCTGGGGGCATCAAAGCTGTCATAGGAGCCCACTGTGTAGTGTCGGAAGAGCCGTTTGGCTTTATCGCTGCGGCTCTCTGAAAGGCAAAGCGGGGTGGGGGTGATCAGAACGGGGCGGGGGGGAGCATCTTTTAGTAACATTTCCTTTGGACTTCCTGTGCTTCCTGGCATTTCCTCCAGCAACCACTGAGCGGCAGCACAGGCTCGTTGGAGCTGTTGACAGGCTAGTGGGATTGGCCCCTGCCAGAGTGGGGCAGGACAGCTGGGGATGAAATTAAAGCCACAGGAAAGGAATAACACAAAAACAAGGAGGCTGGTTGGAAGATGAATCCTACAAGTGCACTACACAATTAGGCCACGGCCTGACCTGGACAGACCGGGCAAACTTGATGCCGTCAGATTTCTGATGCTAATCAGGGCTGACCCTGGCTGGTACTGGGAGGGGAGACCTCCAAGGATTTGGGTGGCAGTTCCTCCAAGGAACACTAGAGGTCATGACGCAGAGGCAGGCAATGGCAACCCTCCTCTGAACGTCCCTTGCCTGCTAGCCAACCAATCCATGGATCTCCTGGGTCTATTACACAAATATGATGAATAGCCATGGAACCTTGAATTAAAATATGCCCAAATTAAATTAATCTGGCTCTCCTAAATTGTATGGGTCTAGTCGCAGCTTATTTCCACTGGAAGGATTGTTCGCAGTAGGTAACTAAGAGTAGAGAAAACCATATGCAGCTGGTCTGGGGTGTGGCCTTCACTGTTTTCTAGAAAATCCCAGAGTTTAAAAAAAAAAACTCTGCTGTTATGGGGGGGGCACATAACTGTTAATTCAGAATACAGTTTGTCAAATCCTCATGCTCAGTTTTTGGTTCTGCCTCCAATGTCTGGCTTCTTCTTTTCCCGTGTTTATAATGTGCAAGCGGGAAAATGGAACCTCCAAAGAGGTGTATTTGATTACATTTCTATACTGCCCGCCCTTGCAGCCCAAGGCGGTTTACAGTGAAGACTCAAGCTCACAGTCGCTGTGGCACAGAACAGCATAAGATTACATGGGCAAATCTGAACTCATAACATTTCAACATTATAACCTGTGACTCCTCATCTGTATTCTCACAAATTAAAGTTACCTCAGTCCAATGCCAGGCAGACAAATCTTGTGAGGTTGTATATTGGGGTTAACAACTGGGGTGGGAAATACCTGGAGAATTTTTTTTTTGGGGGGGGGGATCCTGGAACGGGGAAAGTTTGGGAGGGAGGGCGGGACCTCAGCAGGGTATAGTGCCATAGACTCCTCCCCTCCAAAGCGGCCATTTTCTCCAGGGGAACTAGCCTTGGTAGTCTGGAGGTCACTTTTAATTGCGTGTTCCTGACTTCATGACTTATTCATTGATGCTTTGCATATATCCAAATAACTAATGACACTGAACTCAAATGATTGGCAACTCTGGATGAGAGTGGGAACAAAAGAGGGCTGTGATGAGATTAGAACTGGCAAGGGATGGGGAAATAGGGTGGCCATCTCTGGGTTGGGGAATTTCTGGAGATTGGGAGGAGATGGGAAAGGAGGGATTTGAAAAGGGGAAGGCCCTCAGAGTGGCACAAGGCCATGCAGCCCACATTCACAAACAGCCATTTTCTCCAGGGGAACGGCTCTCTTTGGGCTGGAGTTGTAAGTCCGGGACATCTGCAGACCCTCCCCTGGCAATCTTAAGGAGAGGAGAGGAAGCATCTGGAACACCTACCTTGTTTCCCTTCCTGGGACTTGTTGGCCACTTCCTCCACACAGTCTGAAGGGAACCAGCCTACGCGGTTCTTGATCTGTCCTTCCCAGAAGCCACCTTCCCCGACACTTAGCACTGCAAAAGAAAGGGCCACCATTAGGGGCATGGATGTGCTAGGGGATGAGTGGCCGCCATTTTACGGGTCATCACTTCTTCAGAGATTTTGTGGCATGGGAGAATGAACAGCCAGCCCCCTCCTCCCCCCCCCCCCCGTAGCCATGACATTTGCTGACTGTCCATGGACTAGCCCAGGGCTTCCTCAATGAGTGTGGCTTGATTCCAACTGTCATACAAAATCCTGGCTTATGCTGTCTATAATCTGGGGTGGCCAAACTGTGGCTGTCCAGATGTCCATGGACTGCAATGACCTTGAGCCCCTGGAGAGCTACAATTTGGCCATCCCTGACATAGGCCATTCTACTCATTGTGGTTAGGTAGGGTATGTTGAAACAAGGATCTTGACCTAGAGCTGGAAGTGGGTTCATTAGGTACAATTAGCGTTAACTACAGTTTTGTGAGATGTATTAATGCAGACACTGCAACTTCGTTTTGGTTTGTCCCCAAGCATCCCTTTAGTGGTAGTGCTGGGACTCTGAGGGGAAAGGAACAAAGACCAGCACAATCCAGAAGCTGAAGAATCCCCTGGAATCCAAATCCTAGGTTCAGAAATGCCCTGGATGATCCAGCTTCGTCTGGTCTTGTCAGAAGCTAAGCAGGGTGAGCTCTGCACTTGGCTGTGAGACCATCAAGGAATCCATGACTGTTGCACTGAGGACGGCAATGGCTAACCCCCTCTATTTGCCTCCTGCCATGAAAATGCCACAGGGGGTCACTGTAAGTTGGCTACAATTTGATAATACTTTCCACCATCAAGGTTTATGCTCTGTCAGAACTAGCTTAATAAGAAATACTTAGCATTTGTATGCTGTATTTGGTTGGATCAAGCTTGCTCTCCCATTCATTCTTGACCCGTTCTCTACCTTACTACCCCACCACATCACACATGGCTTCTGTCCATGCCAGTCCCAAGTTATGTAGCCTAATCCCTCCTTTCTTTTTCACCAACAGGAAACATGGTCAGATGCAACCCATCAACTCACTGTAACAACAATCCTGGGATGTCAGTATTACTACCTACAAATCACGGCTGGGCAGTTTGCTTAAGGCAACATCGTGAGTTCGTGGCAGAGATGAGATAAAATGAAGCAGGGACTTTCTGAGTCAAAGCTCAGTTACTTTAGCCACTGTGTTACTCTCCCAGCACTAGCTCTACCGTGATTTTGGGGGTGGAGCCTGATAAGGGCAGGGCTTGGGGAGGGGAGGGACTTCAGGGGCATAGAATCCACCTTCCAAAGTGGCTGTTTTCTTCAGGTGACCTGATCCTCATTGCCTGGAGATCAGTAGTAATAGTGGGAGACTTCCAGCGACCACCTGGAGGTTGTCAACCTTGTATGAGGAAGAAGGCTGTACGTAGAAGAAAAAAGGAACAAGGTGCAAGGCTGAGAGGTTTCACTAAATGCTTTATCAGGGGATCTTGAATAAAAATTAAAACAAGGTGGGGGCCTGAGAAGTTTTTATATAAGATCCCCTGAGGAAGTATTTAGGGATCTGATAAAGCTCTCAACCATGTATCTTGTTTTTTTTCTCCAACCCTAATTGAGGAACAGTCTCCAAAGAGTAGCAACTCAATTTGAGATTGCATGGCTAGTTTTTAAAGGCCATGCACCTAGAATCTTGTTCAAGGATTCTGATCACCCCTCCATTTGGGCAGATCCTGCTACGGAGATTTCAGATTATGAGCAAACAGATGTCCCTATTCTGTGGAACAGGCTTTTCTGTTTTTCTTGAACCATCTTTTTAAAGCACATGAAGATTTTCTGGCCTTATCTACAGGGAAGAGGCACGTAGAAAGTCCCAGATTGTGTCTTTGGTACTTTAAAAAGGCAAAGATCCTTCTCTGCCCGAAATAATACTAAACTAGCTGGGCTAATGGCTGAAGGCAGCTCTCTGAAAGGGTAGGATTTCAGATAATCTAGCATTCCCCTTAATCATTCTCCTTCCTTTAAGAGAAAAGTCTACAAACAAGTGGGAGGGCAAGGATAAAAGTCCTCAGGAGCACCAAGAAGAAGTATAAATACATATTCTCGAGAAACAATTGCAGTCCACTAATGGTCTGAGTGAACTTTCAGATGGTCCCAAAGAGAACAACCAAAATAACAGAGGATGTTCCTGAACGCCTTTCCAGAATGAAAATGAAGACCAAATTTAAAATGGTTTCCTTCTGCAATCCAGTGCAGTTATTCACATCATGTGACCAGAAGGAGGAAGAATAAGAATATCTCAACTGACACACGTTTGTTTAGTGTTTTTAAGGCTAAATTCTTCAACCAAATCAAATTCCTTTCTTGAGAATAGTAGGGTTTTTCTGTTGTTTGTTTTTTTAATCCCAGTCATTTGTGCTGATAAAATATCTCAGCTCTAGCTATCCAGGTTGAGATCTTGGCATAGTTATGGAAATTACTATATGCTAAATTATTTGTAGCTTTTTTGAAAGGTCACACTCGCACCACCACACGGAACAGAAATTCTCAGGGAGAGCTCCTTTAATATTTAATCTGCCAGCAGGATCCTTTGAAAACAGTTACTTTTCTTTATGACTAGTAGGGCAATACTATGCAGAGTTATTCCAATCTAGAGCATGTTGATAGCTGTGAGCACAGACAGGAGCAACTGTGAGAAGGATTGCACTGTGTAATTAACTAGCCATTTCCTATCCTTTGATGGGTGTCGCCCCCTGAGTCTCTCAAGATGGAGACTTCTCTTTCTAAAAGTGAACATTAAACTCTACATGACCATATTTTGAGAATGCATCCATTAATATCATAGAATAATAGAGTTGGAAGGGACCTCATGGGTCATCTAGTCTAACCCCCTGCACTATGCAGGACACTCACAACCCTATCACTCATCCACTGTAACCTGCCACCCCTTTGTCTTCACAGAACCAGCCTCTCTGTCAGATGGCTATCTAGGCTCATGGGAATTGTAGTCCATGGACATCTGGAGGGCCGCAGTTCGACTACCCCTGATTTAGAGTTACCCAGGCTTATTTGTTAAAAGTAGGGTTGCCAGCTCTGGGTTGGGAAATACCTGGAGACTACGGAGGTAGAGCTGGGAGTGGACAGGATTTGGGGAGCGTTGTATAATGCTATGGTTGCTAGCTCTGAGTTGGGAAATACCTGGAGGTTTGGAAGGGCAGCGTTTGGGAGGGGAGATACCTCAGTGAGATACAACACCGTAGTCCATCCTCGAAAGCAGCCATTTTATTCAGGGGAACTGATCTCCATTGTCTGGAGATGACCTTAAAACCAGGGGATCCCAAGTTAAAAGTCAGCAAGCTTGGTGGACCAGCTTGGTGTAGTGGTTAAGAGTGGCAGCCTCTAAGCTGAAGAGCCAGATTTGATTCCCTGCTCCTCCACATGAAGCCAGCTAGGTGACCTTGGCTAGTCACAGTCAGAGCTCTCTCAAGCCCCACTTTCCTCACAGGGTGTCTGTTGTGGAGAGAGGAAGGGAAGCCATTTTGAGACTCCTTTGGGTAGTGAAAAGCAGGGTATAAAAAGCAGCTGCTCTTCTTCTTCTTCTTCTTCTTCTTCTTCTTCTTCTTCTTCTTCTTCTTCTGCTTCTGCTGCTGCTGCTGCTGCTGCTGCTGCTTCTGCTTCTGCTTCTGCTTCTGCTTCTGCTTCTGCTTCTGCTTCTGCTTCTGCTTCTGCTCCTGCTTCCTGATCCCAAGTGACATTCCAGGAAAGAAGGCCAAGGCATTTATGCTGACGGATGGGCCAGGGGGAGAAGAGTTATAGCCAACAGGGCAGTTCCACCAATTGGCCAGCCCAGCATTACCTTCATAACGCGTTCACATCTAGTTCTTCAGTTTGCCTAGGGCACTAATTTTGGCACAGAGTGCAAAGCTCCTTTAATCTTTACTAGTCTCAACCAGTCCGGGGCTGATCTCCAGGTGACAGAGATCAGTTCCCCTAGTGTTGTATCACACTGAGGTCTTTCCCCTCCCCAAAACTTGCTCTCCCAAATCTCCAGATATTTCCCAACCCAGAGCTAGCAACCCTATCTGGCTCAAGTTGTTCCGGATGGAAATTTTAGAATCTTAGAATAATAGAGTTGGAAGGGACCTGCTGGGTCATCTAGTTCAACCCCCTGCACTATGCAGGGAGGTTGAATTGTATCCTAAGTTCTGACTGGCTCAGAAGGAAACACCCAAATCTAAAGGGAAAGCTGATAAATAGGGAAGCTGGAATGTAACTCTGCATTATGCCTCCTTCCAACACACACATATTTATAGGGGAAGGGATGCTCGAGCATTATAACTAAGAGTAGCCAGCAACTCTCTCATCTCTTCTTGTAACAAGAATTCTGTAATTTTACCTGCTTGCAGATTGTCCCCAAACATTTGTGCTTTATTCGTTAAAAAACAGTTTTAAAAAATCTGATCTCTGGCTTTGGGAAGAGATTTCTTGGATCAAACCCCACAATAATGGGATAGAATTCAACACTAGAAATCAGTAATTGACATGGCATAGAAAACTGGCCTATTGTAGTAACTCCCTATCTGGATTCTTCTGTCAGGACAGGAAAATCCAGAAGATCAATTATTACAGGAGTGCAATATCCAATGACATGTAGATCCTCAGATTTTCTGGCAGAAGGATATAGTTTTTAACTCTTTTCAGTATAACTGCATGGGAGTGCAGAAGGAATTCTCTCATGTGCTTTCCCACAAGGAGGCTGCAATGGTAGAGAATGCAGTTGTCTTCAAAGAACAAGCAAGCCGGAACTGCAGTCAAGAGTACAGCCAAGCCCTAGAACAGGGGTAGTCAAACTGCGGCCCTCCAGATGTCCGTGGACTACAATTCCCAGGAGCCCCTGCCAGCGAACGCTCTTGGGAATTGTAGTCCATGGACATCTGGAGGGCCGCAGTTTGACTACCCCTGTTCTAGAACATCATAGCAACACAGCAATACAAAACCTTCGGAAATAGCCTGGTAACTTTTTATTAGCATACCTCTGTCTCTAGTTCAATAGAACAGAGGGATCTTAGTTGACCAAGATCACAGTTTTAAAGGAATCTTGTTTTCCAGAATTCTTCTCTGGCCACGCTACTCTGACAGAAGCTTGCATGTATAAACCAACTACACAAGAATGACAGTACACTCATAAAACACTCCAGACAAAACCAAACTCTTCACAACAAACACACACATAGTTATAAACCAAACCTCGCAATTCCCCTGGCCCTCAGTTCCAAAATATATTTGCTAAGTCCAGGATTCTCCAAGTGTGAGGTAGTTGGTAGCTTTGCTATAAAGATTCGAGGAGCTTTCTGATACCCTTCCCAAAGCAGTTCCCAAAATTTTGCTCCCAATTTTGTATCCCAGCTGGTACAACTGGGAATTGTAGCCCTTTTCAGGCATTATGTCCATGTATACTAGGGAAAGGTAAACATGCATAGACACAATATGCATGGACAGTGCTTTCTGAACAGGACTGAAGTGCATATCTTGCATGTAACTACAGCTTTGGTATGTGCAAACTGACTGCTGGACATTTCAAGGTTCTGCTTTATGCTTATCTATGTTGCTAATGCATGCAAAATTCATACAACACAGAGACTGTGCAGACTTGAATGTGGCCTCCACTCCTGATATGTACAGTTTCTTTGTGCCAAGTACTCAAGAACAAAGGCTGGTGTTGCCAGAAGAGGTATGTGAGTATGTGAGGCAGATGGATCCATTCGGAACACTTGGCAGAATCTTTTCTATCATGCCCAAGTTCCTTCTCCCTGTCCCTTCCAACTGGCCGTGCTCCTTCCATTTCCCACAAATTCAGGTTGTCCTCAGCGTGATGCCAAATGGGATACTATACACTTTGTGTAGGGTGAATGGGAAGGTGGCATGGCAAAGACTGATCTTGTCAGATCTCAGAAGCTAAGCAGGGTCAACCCTGATTGGTGCTTGGAAGGGAGGCCTCCAGTGAGGACTGCAGAGGAAGGCAATGGCCTCTGCTTCTCAATTGCCTTGAAAGTCCTTCGCTGGGGTCACCATAATTGGGCTGCGACTTGACAGCACTTCACGCAAACACACCCACAGAAGCAAAAACAATGTTTGAGAGCCCCTTTGTTAAGTCCACCAGTCTTCCACCAAGGACCCCGGCATCCTGGGTCAGGGAGGACCACCGGCCAATCCAAGGGTGTGCACAGAGATCAACGTACCCTTGATCTTCTCGCCCTTGCTGATGGAGAGCTCACCCTCGGCCTGGGCCTGGTACGGTTTCACAGCCATGAACGTGCGGCCAGGCACAGCCGAATAGAGTTTCCGCTTCACCCCCCGGCTACTCAGGGTGCTCCCTCCCGCCGACTCCTTCTGGTAGCCACTGGAGCTGCCGAAATAGAGAGAGACAGGAAAGAATGCTTTATGACCACCAAACTATTTATTGTTTTTATTATTAACTTCATCTATAGCTTGTTTTTTTTGGCTGAGACTCAAGGAGGATTCCAGAATAGGAGAAGTAATTCTACCATACAGCGAAGACCTCCAGTAAACAAGACCTGGGAAATAAGGCCAACACAAAATCATCTTAAGGCAGCCCAAACTGTCTGAGGCGTGCCAGGCCGTAGTGGAGACATGGGGTTACAAAGGTAGAGGACAGTGCGGTAAAAATGGGAGGCGATAGATACAATAATCTTACCATCAGGCCCCCAATGCGTAATCTAACCTCAAAAAGCAGCCGTGGGCGCAAAGGGAATACAGATGAGGTCTGCAGTGCAGAGAAAAGGGTTTTCTCCTTCCTACCCCCGTTTCTTCAAATTCCCCCTCCCCCAACATTTCCTCAACCCAGGATGTTCCCTTTATGTAGAAAAAGACAATATGGGTCCCTCAAAGAGGTCTAGGTGGGCCCATTTCGATCCAGGAAACACTATATGGGGGAAGCACTAAAGCTGCTCCCCTTTGCTGGCAGCTGCATCCTCAAGCCACATCAGCGCCCCTCACGGCCGTTTTTGGTGGTTTTTTTAATGCTTAATTTCAGACCAGGGAATCTGATCACAGCTCTCCAATATCAGGTGTCATTTGGCCCTGAGCCAACGCTGTCTCTTCTCCCTTCCTTTTAATCCAGTCAATCCCACTTCTCTCCGAAAGAGACTCAAAATCCTGTCTTCCAGCGAGTGCTACCAAGGGAACTCCTGGGCAGGCATCTAAAACATTTAAGGTGTCAATGAGAAGGATTCATTGACTGTTTACACACTCCTACACAAGCTGAAACATTTTCCAGAGCTTGGCAAACCAGTCCAGGGCTATCTGTGTGTTTTCCGGCACTGGGCTTACTGTTAACCATCTGCGTACAAGAGAGCCCTTTAACCTGTGAATTTCTCTTAACAAAAGTGGAATAGGCTGCCTAAGGAGGTGGTGAGCTCCCCCTCACTGGCAGTCTTCAAGCAAAGGTTGGAGACACACTTTTCTTGGATGCTTTAGGATGCTAGGGCTGATCCTGCGTTGAGCAGGGGGTTGGACTAGATGGCCTGTATGGCCCCTTCCAACTCTGTGATTCTGTGAAGTGGGTAGCAGAGCTGATAAAAAGCACGAATGTCTCCCTGAACTAAATGGCCTGCAAGTTTGCTCAGCTTTACACAAGACAATCTTTGACAGTTTGAATGGAACATAGTTTGCATCCTTGCTCAGGACTGAGACTTGCATCTGCAACTCTGGAAGGCAAATAATCTTAAATCACCCCAAACTGGGTCAGGCCTGCCTGAAGCCTTTAAACGTACCTGGGCCGACCTCGCTGTTTTTTGGCTTCATCCGTGTGGCGTCCCCGTGAAGGAGAGCGGCTTCGAGCTCCACGGGGACTGCTGGAACTACGCAAGGTCCCCGTGGTGATCTTCTGGCCTTGGACAGCCACAGTGGCAGACGGCGTGGATGGGGGGGCATAAAGCATCCAGTCGGGGAGGTTCATGCTGGTGTCACTGTTGGCCCGTAGCAAAGTATGGGGCACCGTCAGGCCCTGAGACCCGTCTCGGCGGCGGCTGGCATACTGCGGGGTCTCCTGGAACGGGACTGAAAGGGGCGGGGGGGAGATGGCATTGCAGAAAATGGAAATGGAAGAGAATCAATTATGGCTGCATCCCTGAGGAGATATCATGACACGGACCAGATTTGGGGGCCAGGGAGGAACAGTGGATGGGAGATCACAGCCTGTGTGCATTTGTGTGTATTTCCATCATGCCACTGAAAGTCTTGCAAGGGAATAAAGAGAGCTGGGTCAGAATTGTTGGAACAGGAGTATGGGGAAAGGGCAACATGTGAGACTGGATACAGACATAGGGCCTTTCCCCCCAGATGTTTCCCTGTAGTTTGGGCTCTGATCTGTAGCAGTATTTGTTCAAGTTTCCTCATGGTTTGGCTTTCCGTTTGCCGTCCTTCCGAGGACGCCTCCTCATTTCTCCGTGCTTTCTTAGACCACGTTTGAGATCTGATTTCAGAAAGCAGAAAGAGATGACAAATACACCATGGAAGGACAAGGAACAGAAGACCTGGATGTGAAGAAGTGTGGAGATACGTTTTACTTCTGGTGGCCACATGAAAGTCTCCATGTGACAAGGCCATTCAATCTTGTGAGAAATCTCAGGTTTTAAGCCAATTCAGCTGTCTTGATGTCGCCCCAAGATCCCTGAGAAGTGTAGTTTTCTCAGTTCTGAAACTTAGAATTTCTTAGCCTCCTTAGAGAGCTACAGCTCCCAAGTTTCTTATGTTTGTCTGTGTGTGTGCGCGAGTGAAACCTGGACAACTGACATCAATTTGCAGTTCACATTGAGAGCACTGACTTTTCTTTACCCCTCCCTCCCCCATCACACTCACCTACATCAGAGTCCCGGTGGCTCTTGATCAGCTCCCCCAGCTCAAAGTTTCCTGCAATGACCGCCACCTAACGTGGAAGGAATATGCGCATACAGAGACAAACGCACACACACACACACACATACACACACACAAACACACGTGTATGTCAGAGATGAATCCTTCTCCACATGCTGACAGACCAACAAGAAACGGAGGATTTCTCTGTGGCGTTTGGGCTGGCCTGAGGCCGAGTTTAATGTTTACAGCAATATAGAAACAGTTAAAGGTTCAATATTTTAAACTCTGAGAAGTGAGAGAAGGCAAGGTTTAGCTCCAGTCTTGGACATGCGCCATTCCCCCCCCAACCCCCCCCCCCAAGTTTCACCCCTACTCTTGATTCTGTGTGACAGTGCAGATACAGAAGTAAATATACTAGGATTCCCCTTTCTGCACTTATGCAGGAGCTGACCTACGGTCACTTCTAGGGTTGAGCGCTCTGGTGCGCTTTGGCCAGAGCACCCCAGACAGCTCAACCCTAGTGCAGACTTTTGCGGTATAGCTGCTGAAATCAACCATTCAGTACAAATGGAGCAGCGCTGGTCATTGGGAACCCTGCGTTGAGCAGGGGGTTGGACTAGATGGCCTGTATGGCCCCTTCCAACTCTATGATTCTATGATTCTATGAATATCAGGGCCACTTTCTGCCTCCTGTTTGCAATGACGTTAGCTGTGTGTGTGAGAGAGACATGGATTTCATTGATCCCCCTTGAGATTAGGTGCAAGGACCGTCCCCCCTTTGTCACATCTCCTGTGACAGTGCCTCAAAGCTAAGGCCGTGCTGCAGTGAGGGAAGGCAGCCTGGTACAGAACAGTCTCCTCAGATTTTGGAAGCAAAGCAGAGCCGGTCCTTGCAAGGGAGACCGCCAGGGGAGATTCTGCGGAGGAAGGCCATGGCAAACCAGCCCTGCCTCTCACTTGCCTTCAGAGCCCCTTGCCAGGGTCACCTTGCTGGCCGCAACTTCACAGCACGTTTTTGCACACACGCAGTCTGCAGTGCTAGGAGAAGGGGATAAAGTGTGTGTGTGTGTGTGTGTGTGTGTGTGAGTGTGCAGGCAGGGATCTTAGCAACACATCCCAGGCCCCAGAAAATTGGGCAAGAAATGTCATAAGAACATAGGCAGAGCCCTGCTGGATCAGACCAGTGGCCCGTTTTGTTCAGCATTCTGTTTCACATGGTGGCCAACAAGTTGTCCTGGAAGGCAAACAAGCAGGGCACAAAGGCCAAGACTTTCCTAGAATTGAATTTCGGAGGTTTATTACCTCTGAATATGGAAGTTCCCTTTACTCACCATGCTCAATAGCCACTGCTGGACTGCTCCATCATGAATCTAATTCCCTTCAGAAGCCTTGTCAACTGAACTGTAATGTTTAGAAAGCCACTCCAAGGTTAAGAGCCTGTTCATACTCCTGTTTCCTTGTGAGACATGTAAGAAAATGTACCCTAATCCCTGCAAAATGACAAGCAGGGCGCTACTCTGGTCCTTAGTCAGACACACCGACCTAAACACAGGGACTGCACATGCTCTACAGCACTGAATACAGGATCTTAGGCTCAAATTGGGGTCGGTGTGCCCCATTCTATCTGGAGCTTCATTCACCACGCACCTGGAAGGCCGTCTGACCATGGTTGTTCTTGATTTCTTTGTTAGCTCCCCGGTACAGCAGGATACGGGCACAGCTCTCCTACGGGTTGGGACAGAGATGAGGAATAAATGGGGTGCAACTTCTACCCATGGCACCATGAATGAACAAGTGTGCACAGCCAGGGTCAGGTCCACCCACCAGCAAATTGAACGCTTGCTCAGCCGTCAGCATTGTCCCTTCCACTATGCTTTAGGAAGGCTCTCTGTATTTTTTTATTTTTTAAAAGCATGATATGCGTATCCATACACTGATCTGTTCATTCATCACCTTATTAAAATGGAGGGGTCCCCCCCCCTCCCAATAACATGCAAACCTGCCCCAGGGATGGGTGGGCAGGCTGTTTCCTGGTGACAGGGAAAGACAACCAACCAGCAATGTGTACAGCCAGCTTCTGTTTGAACCCTGCCAAAGCAGTGGAAGAGGGAAGGTATGTTTGGACTTCAGGGCTTAAGTTTGAGACTTAAAGACATACGCTTGAGAGCCAGCATAGTGCAGTTGTTAAGAGTCGTGGCCTCTAATCTGGAGAGACGGTTTGATTCCCCCCTCCTCCCCATGCAGTCAGATGGGTGATCTTAGGCCTGTCACAGTTCTCTCACAGCTCTCTCAGCCCCACCTACCTTACAGGGTGGCTGCTGTGGGGAGACGAAGGTTAGGTGATTGTAAACCGCTTTGAGGCTCCTTCGGGAAGTAAAAAAAGCAGCTTTTCTTCTCTTTTTAAAGGGAAAAAGGCACTTCTGGATCAGCCTCGCTGCTCTAAAAAACATTATACGCGTCTTCATGCTTACCTACCTTATTGTAGAGTGCGCAGATGTGCAGTGCCGTGTTCCCAGATGCATTCTGCGCCCCTGGCTCAGCACCATAGAAGAGCAGGTGCTCCAAGTGTTGGGAATGTCCATGCTGGCAAGCCTGGTACGTGGAAAAATAGAATTCAGGAATCTGGGGGCGGGGGGAATGATCAGAAGCACGGCATGGTCATCCTTCTCAGTGGCCAGGGCTAGAACCAACCCTGACAGCTATGAATCCCTTTGGCTTAAAGCAGAGGAGCCGAGAGGCCTGGTTAGCATGCAAAGGCTCACCTGGTGTATCTCCTGCCACCCATTCTCATCAGTGGTGCCGATATAGGCCCGGTTGTACAGCAGAAGCTCGCAGCAGCGCGGGTCGCCTCCAACCATGGCTGTGTGGTAGAGTGGAGTCAGCCCACGGCGGTCCTTGTAATTGGGAGAGCCCCCCAAATCCAAGAGTGCCTGAGGGATGCAGACAGGGAAACATGAATGGCAAAGAAACACTTTTTCTAGGGGCTGCCTTAGGTACATTAAAATCTTGTCTGTCTGTCTGTCTGTCTCCTCCCTACCCACCCAGTGAGTTGCATCCAGACTAGATGCTTCCGCAGGTGCCAAAGTTCCCACCCAAGGAGAGAGATTTTCCTGCATTGCCTCAACCTGTGGGGCAGCCCGGAATGGCTCCTGAAATCCTGTCCCTGCACATCCCCTCTCCCCAAAGAACACGGTTGGGGAAGGGGCATCTGAGAATGCTGGGAGAGAAGGAAGGCAGGAAAACCATACTCCATGGGTAGAAGTTGTTGTCTCCACAGAAAAGTCTTTGCTGGATACAAGACAGCATCTTATACACATGAAGCTGCACAGTATTAGCATTAACGAACAAAAGTTCAGCGTGACATCATCTATCAGATTTTACACTTGCAAATCAAAATATTTGCAGAGTGGGGCCAAGTACAGAAAGGCAACCTAGAAATCTGCACTATATATATATATATATATATATATATATATATATATATATATATATATATATATATATATATATATATATATATATATATAATAAAATAACTGACATCTATAAAAGTGCTCCCATCACATCATCTGCACCTTGACCCTCAAGTGCAGGGGTAGTCAAACTGCGGCCCTCCAGATGTCCATGGACTACAATTCCCAGGAGCCCTTGCCAGCATTCGCTGGCGAATGCTGGCAAGGGCTCCTGGGAATTGTAGTCCATGGACATCTGGAGGGCCGCAGTTTGACTACCCCTGCTCAAGTGTATTGCAGCTGATGGGGACCAGCAAGCAGGATTACCATGAGGGCTGCGTAGTGGTGTGAACACACAGCTTTGTGCAGTGCGGTGGCTCCATCCCTGGCTCGAAAATCTATGTGGGCACCGCCAAGGCACAGCAACCGAATCACATCTATCGTTCCATCCAACTGCGCTGCTAACGTCAAAGGCGTTTCTGCAGAGAGAACACGGGTCACTATGGTAGGGGGCTGTATGAGTGGCATCCAAGGTTGCCCTCCCCCCTCGTGCCCCCCAATGCTTACCCCCAGTGTCAGAATCATGGTAGTTGGGGTCAAGCCCTTTATCCAGAAGTCGTGCCACTTTCTCAGCTGCTCCATGTTGGACGTACTCTAGGAACTTCTTCAACCCCGTCTGGGGAAAGATTTGCCAGTGACAGCCATTGAGGGGCAAGGGAGGGAGGGGACAGAATACTGCGGGTTGAAAAAAGGAACACAGCAGAGCTGGGCCTGGTACTTAACACTATCATCCTAAGAAGAGTTACACCCTTCTAAGCCCAATGGCTTCATTGGATTTAGAAGGGTATAACTCTGTTCAATTGGGGAAGGCACTGGCAAACCACCCCGTATTGAGTCTGCCATGAAAACGCTAGAGGGCGTCACCCCAAGGGTCAGACATGACCCCGTGCTTGCACAGGGGATACCTTTACCTTTAACTCTATTCAGGATTGCACTAAATTTTGTGATGGGCATAGGAGCTCCAGTGTGTGCACCCCCCCCCCCTGCCTGCAACGACTTCAGTGGAGAAGAACCCACTTTTCAGTCAGGGTGGCATGGTGGTTGGAATGGGGTTGCCAACCTGCAGGTGGGGGCTAGAGTTCTCTTAGAATTACAGCTGATCTCTATAACATCACACCGCTCCTGAGTTCTCTCCCAGAATGAATGAATGAATGAATGAATGAATGAATGAATGAATGAATGAATGAATGAATGAATGAATGAATCTTCTCAGCTTGAACTAGCCCTTATGAGATAAACTGGAGATCCAGAGAAAGCTGTTGGAAGTCAATCTGAGTCCCCATTGGGGACTAAACTGGGATATACATTTCTATATAAATAAGGCAAATTAATGTAAACTCACTGTTCACCTAAGAACAGGGGTGGCCAAACTGTGGCTCTCCAGATCTCTCTGGACTACAATTAGCAATCTGGAGAGTCATAGGCTGGGCACCCCTGCCTTAGAGTTTCCCTCCATTTAACCTCAGAGTAAATACCATTGCACTTCCCTTCACATTTTAGTTAAAGCATGATATTTCTAGTATTCACACGTGTGGAGCCCTGGGAATCAACTTTCTACTGTCAATAAGAGATTTTCAGCATATGCAAACTCTGGAGTGGGAGGCTGTAAACACCTGTCATCAGAATGAATACAAGCATTGGAAGAAGTTCTAGCTGCGTAAAGCCTTTCTAAAAAGGTTTCTTGCTCTCAAGTATCCAGACAATAGCTGGGGAAAAGTTACCCATTTGGGGGGGGGGGGAGTTACTGTACGGATTTATGCACAGCAAAAATTGCACCATTAAACTCTGTATTCAGAATGGAGCTTGTTTACAACATGGTTAATTTCATGATCATAAGATCCTTCCTCTTTTCCGCTTGTCTTCAGAGCCCAGATTGAAGACTTCTGGATTTTAGAAGTCTTTTATTCTAGCCACAACTTGTTGCAACGTTTAAACATGTGCCTTTCCAGAAACTGAAGTTTGTTTCTTGCTCACCATCTGGGATCCTAAACCTCAGGTGAACAGTGAGTTTGAATCCCAGTTTGTGGGCAGGAAGCAAACTCTAGTCGGTTTGAATGCCAGTTTCTTGGAGCGTCCAGATTCGGTTAGCTTGAAGACTTCCAAAACCAATGCATGAGAAGATGGAATTGTTCAATAAACAAGTTCATATCTGTACTGTCTTTACTGACCTATGAAGTCAGCCCCTATAGGCTGAAATGATCCTATAGGGCCAGAACTTAAAGATCCCTGACCTGCATTCTAATCAACTTCGCCATTTTGTACCAGAGACAGCAGGAAAATTCCTTATTGGTTCATAACTTACACAACTTACACAATACATTTTGGGGTCAAGTTGGGTCTGGTGTTGGGGGAGAAGGAGCATCTTCTTTCCCCCCACATCATTAGCCCAAGCCAAAGCAGCATGGGGAGGGGGAGGGGAGAACTCCATACTGCAGTTCTAAGTCAAATTGGCCTCTTGCCTTTTTTCCAAATGATGCTCCCAGCAGTGCTGTATGGCAGGAAAGATTGGAGCGACTCAATAAAACCGTATTGCATAGTTCAGCCTCTAGATTGACACCAGTTCCTCAGGGATGGGAAGAATTTTGAAAAAACTCCCAGAAATGGTTGTAGAAATATAAAAGAAGAAGAAGAGTTGGTTCTTATATGCCACTTTTCTGTACCCGAAGGAGTCTCAAAGCAGCTTATAATCACCTTCCCTTTCCTCTCCCCACAACAGACACCCTGTGAGGGAGGTGAGGCTGAGAGAGCCCAGATATTACTGAAGAAGAAGAAGAAGAGTTGGGTCTTATATGCCACTTTTCTCTCCTCAAAGGAGTCTCAAAGCAGCTTATAATCACCTTCCCTTTCCTCTCCCCACAACAGACACCCTGTGGGGTGGGTGAGGCTGAGAGAGCCCTGATATCACTGCTCGGTCAGAACAGTTTTACCAGTGCCGTGGCGAGCCCAAGGTCACCCAGCTGGTTGCATGTGGGGAGTGCAGAATCAAACCCGGCTCACCAGATTAGAAGTCCACACTCCTAACCACTACACCAAGCTGGCTCTCCCCACAGGGAACACAAAGGGTCTGATACTATTCTTCCCCTGGATGTGGAACCTAGGACCAAATTTCTGAAAGGATTGCTAAATCATTTAAACTTTAATTCTGATAAGTTAATGTTCTTATTATAAGACGCTGACTGTTTTCTTACTCACAGAATGTCATGAGATTCCACTGAAAACTGCAATTGGCTCTTATCATCTTTGGACTGTCTTTGTACCAAAATCTTTTGCATTAGAAAACAGAGTGAAAACGATTGGATCCTGGCAACCAATCAACACATTTTCTGTCTAACACTCAGGGGTGAACTGGAATCTAGGCAACCAACTCCTAATTTCATCCCCTTTCCCTCAGGTGGAGAGCTCCTGCCTCCTTTTCACACCAGCCAGATGGGTATGAGAGGGTCTTCCAAAGAACCCCTGGAATTACCTTACAGACCCCCTGGGGTCTCTGAACCCCACTTTGAGCAATACTGTTGCTAAGCGCTGGATTTATACATAACCATCCTCTTTACACAAATTACTTTCATATCAAAACATTTCAGGTCACAGAATTTAAATGCTGTGACTGTAAAACAACTGGAGGTTTTGAGAGCTACTTTAGACTTTAGACCAGGGGTAGTCAAACTGCGGCCCTCCAGATGTCCATGGACTACAATTCCCAGGAGCCCCTGCCAGTGAAGGCTGGCAGGGGCTCATGGGAAATGTAATCCATGGACATCTGGAGGGCCATAGTTTGACTAGCCCTGCTTTAGACTTTCCCTGCTTTAGACATAGAGCTTATTTGTGTTTCATTTTTTGCTAGAAGGGCTGAAAATCTCTCTTCTTACCTTAGTGTGGAGTTTCGCAAGCTGCTTCTCATCCAGGTTGGTCTGCTTGTAAACCCGGGTCTTGTAGCGGAACTGGAAGAGGCGAGACAGCGGGACACGGGGGAATGTTAATATGGTTGCACACGAGCCCCATCCTTCTCCAAAGATTCCCCCTCCCCCCGCCGCTTCCTAACACAAATTCCACACTCAGACAGGGAACCTTCACCACTCCATCACAGAAGATGCATTTCCTAAATAAAAGTCAAATCGGTGTTAAAAAAATGTGTACTCCAATAGTTTCCAGAGGTGGCTTAAAGCGTTTAACTGATCCCCACCCCCTGAGCTGGGTTTTATCCCTGTTGATACTGCTCTTGCCTGGAGCTTGAAAAATTGACCCTACCTATCCCCCATTTGCTGTCTTTTGCCTTCAGATAAAGTATGTGGAGCTGAAGATGCCTTGTAAGCCTTCCTGATCTCTTGGGAGATTACTTCCTCTCGCAAGAGTTTGGCCACCATTTTAGTTGCCCTAGCAACAGGAAGTGGTGGTTAAACAAGAAGAAACCTCACAAGAGCCGGCTTGCACGCTGTTGTTGAGGAGGCCTGGTGTGTTTGCGGGGGGATTGAGGGGTAATGTCCCCTCAGGCTCCCAGGCAGGGGGTAGCAGTTGTGTGAATAGCAGCTGGGCGGCTGGCTGGCCAGTGAGTGGGATGGTTGTCACCCCCACCCCACTTTGCCACCAGGTTCAGATCCCCTCATTACAGAATCATAGAGTTGGAAGGGGCCATACAGGCCATCTAGTCCAACCCCCTGCTCAACGCAGGATCAGCCCAAAGCATCCTAAAGCATCCAAGAAAAGTGTGTATCCAACCTTTGCTTGAAGACTGCCAGTGAGGGGGAGCTCACCACCTCCTTAGGCAGCCTATTCCACTGCTGAACTACTCTGACTGTGAAAAACTTTTTCCTGATATCTAGCCTATATCGTTGTACTTGTAGTTTAAACCCATTACTGCGTGTCCTCTCCTCTGCAGCCAACAGAAACAGCATCCTGCCCTCCTCCAAGTGACAACCTTTCAAATACTTAAAGAGGGCTATCATGTCCCCTCTCAACCTCCTTTTCTCCAAGCTGAACATTCCCAAATCCCTCTACCTATCTTCATAGGGCTTGGTCCCTTGGTCCCTCATCGTCTTTGTTTCCTGTGGTGAATGAAGACACCCAAACATGTGGCAGGGAGTCCCAATGAGCAGCGTGTATTAAATATTAAATTGGATGTGACATCCTAGTGGTAGGAATCATACCCTCCAACATTGCACTGATGAAAATAAGAATACTGTTTTCACTTCAGATGAGCCCGTTCAAAGGTCAAGCAGCATTTTATGTGGGAGATCAATAATCAACTCTCTCAGATTTTTCCTTGAGATTAAAGAGCAACATCGGGGCAGCAAAAATCTAAGTGGCCCAAGGTCACGATTGGAGTCTCAGAGACTGGGCTCACCCCACACCATGCTCCTGCCGCTCACCTCTGAAGCCGCAAAATTATACTGATCTTTCTTCCCTCACTGGTAAAAGAACCTTCAGGGACTTTAAAAATATCAGGGATATGGCATAGGACGGGAGAGGAAGGCTCATTCCTTTCCATCAGCTGTGCAGTCTCTATCCCAATTACGCATGGCCCCTGCAGCGGCTTTTGGGTCTTAAAGTAAACATAGTGAGATCTAATTGCAGCTCTCCTGCATGATGTATAGTTTCATTTGCCTGAGATTCTACTCTGCCAGCTGCATGTGTTTACTCTGTAATAGTGTGCCCAGTGTGGATTTTAAAGCAACATAATGTATTATGTGGGGGGAAAACAGGATTGTTGTACGATATGCTGTTAATTCAAAATGAAGATCAGCGGTTGAAGAATGTGTACAGTACAGTACCTTAGAGACCAAATATATGGGATGCTGGAGTTTACTGGAACTTCAGATATAGAATGTGGCTCTAAAAAAATGCCACATTATGTATGTTAGAATCATGGAATCATAGAGTTGGAAGGGAACTCCTGGGTCATCTAGTCCAACCCCCTGCACGATGCAGGACACTCACAACCCTATTGCTCATCCACTGTAACCTGCCACCCCCTTGAACCTTCGCAGAATCAGCCTCTCTGTCAGATGGCTATCCAGCCTTTGTTTAAAAATCTCCAAAGAAGGAAAACCCACCACCTCCCAAGGAAGCCTGTTCCACTGAGAAACTGCTCTAACTGTCAAGAACTTCTTCCGGATGTTTAGACAGAATTTCTTTTGAATTAATTTCATCCCATTGGTTCTGGTTCATTTCTGCTACCCAGCCTCTGTTTAAAAATTTCCAAAGATGGAGAACCCACCACCTCCCAAGGACGCCTGTTCCACTGAGAAACTGCTCTGTCAAGAACTTCTTCTGGATGTTTAGACGGAACTTCTTTTGAATTAACATGGGTCAAGGCGATGGGAAAGCATGAGGTTTACCCTGTACATTTGTATCTACCCTGTACATTTGTATCCCACTGTTTCTACCCTGTACATTTGTATCCCACTGTTTTCCCAAGGACCTCTGGGCAAAATACATTCCTCTCCCTCAGTTTGAGCTTCACAATAACTATGTGAGATGAATTAGGCTTAGAGAAAGTGACTGAGCATGCTATATGGCAGAGAAAGAGGACCTGAACCTACATTCTGGGCTGCTTGTAGCCCTGATAAACAAGGGGGGAAGGAGACAGGTAACTGGTGTGCAGGTGTTTCTTATGAGGAACCTAGTGTGTTGGATGGAAGAGTGTGGCATTTTCCCCTACCCTGCTGCCAGGGCTCCCAACTAGATCAGGTCCTCTTGACTACAAAATTGCACATCTGGAAATCCTGCCATGTTGTTTGCCCCACCATGTTCAGGTGTCTCCATTCTATACATACTGAGATGCAAGATGTATCCCGTGCCAGCTCCCATCACACGGTACTGGCACATCTCAGGGAGAAAAGGTTTGAAACCTCCACACATACAATTTTATTTCTTAAAAGATCTCAAAAATCTCCCCTGAAGATACAATAGGGATAAGTATTGCGGAGTCTGATAATATAGGGAGCATATGTGCCTGTGGATTGACTAACAGCCCTTCCAAACCAGGGTCATTTAGAGTTCCCATAATATTTTCTTGCAGCTTGCTTCATTCCAGTTCATTGCTCTTTGGCCTTCACATGCAAAAAACCCACTATCATGACTGGTAGATATTAGTCTGCCAGTAATGCAGTTATCAGAAAAGTAATGGATCCAGTCAGATTTTCATTAAATCCAGCCCAATTACTCTCTTTATTACCTCCTCTCTCAGAAATGGATTATGCTCATGCAGGACCCCTGATTCCCAGCATAACATTTTGGTGGCCAAAGGGGACTTCGTCTTCCCTTTTTCACCAGCAGAAAAGCTGGCTAGATCCAACCCATTGTCTGCAACACCATCAGGGTAGTAAACCCTAATGTGGCAATGCCCTGATCAAACCAGAGATTTTTCCCCAAAGTGCTGAAGTTGGGACCTGAAACCTATTGTTGCCTATAATATGCATGCTCATCTAACTAATGTTTGGGTTCACACAGGTTCTGCAAGTTTTTGTTATGCTTCAAAAAACTGCATCACCTGTTTGACCAGAGATTATAAACAAAAAAAATGTTGATACTGCAGATCATGATGGCTGTGTTATACTCGCTTGAAAAAAGGTTGTCTCCAGACTTAAGTTGCAGGTGGTTGGACCCAAAGAAACATGTTCCATTGGGTTTCTCAACCAGGGTTTTGAAACCCTGGGCTTTTTTTGATGGCCCTGGAAGAGTTTCCAGAATGGTTGGGAGTTAATTCCTTTATATTAAAACTGTGTCAAACATTTATTGGGTGATATGACCATATATGGTTATATTGACCCCACCCTCCCCTCCCAAATTGGCCAATGATGTGCTTTGAGAGGTTGGGAAGGGGAGGAGCTCAGGTGGGCATGTCCACAGCTCTGCTTCCCAACTATTTTCTGCTCGATCACACCAACTCTGGGGTTTCTCAAAGCCCCAGGAGGTTGAAAAAGGCTGCTATAGCCATTGGAACAACTTCACCCTTTAACGGTAAAGTGACACCCATAGGGTGGGTTAGATCCAGCCAGCTTCTTCTCTAAATCTTGTTCAGTTTCCCTCTTTATTATAGCCCTGTCACACGCAGCTTTAGTTCATGCAGGTTCCATGATTCCCCAGCAGAGTAACGTCAGTGGCCAAGGGGGACCTCCTCCCTTTTCCGCCAGTGGAAAAGCTGGCTGGCTCCCACCCAACATCTTCTTCCTGCCCTGCAAGTAGGATGGCCGTTCTTTGCCTCAGTGCTCTCTCTGGGTATTCTGGGGCATCAGTGGAATTACCTCAAGATAGGGAACTCCCTTCTCGAAACTCTGTGGGTATTCGCGCAAGAGGCGTTCTTCATCCAGGAACTTGGCATCTCGCCCGTTGGTGGCTGGCTGGAAGAGCCCATAGTTGAGCACGTCCTTGAGGCTTTCGTTGAGGGTGCAGAGAATCTGTTGCTTTGCCACCCAGATGGCTGCATCGGGGTTGAAACGGAGGCATTTCTGAAAACGGGACAGGGGATTGAGACCTAAAAGGAGGTGTCACACGAGCACAAAAAAGCCCTCTGCCGTCAAGCAGAGAAGCCATACAGATGGCAGTGCTACCAAACCATTGGCAGTGGGCATGTGTGGCTGGCAAATACAGACAACCAGATATCCCAGGGGGAGAGGAGGGAGTAATCTGGTCATCTGTACGGGGATTACTGCCCTGATGCTTTTAAAAATCTACCTGGACACTGAGGTCAATACTGCCTGGTCCTTTGCAATACTGGTACCTTCCAAGTGATTTGTTTTTAGTAAGTCTGACAGAGGATCAAAGAGTTTTTAGTTGGTGGATTGTCTGCCTTTTGTCTGTCTGTCCCTACCCCCCCCCCAGTGGGGGGTATTAAGATCACATTTTAATAAATCTGCATATTATTAAGACTCCCTCCTTTTCAGGAGATAGTAAAAATACTTATAGTGTACCAAACGTCATCTGTTGTGTCATTTAAAGTAAAGGGCATTTTAAAATATTTTCTTTTCCATTCCTTATCATGGTAACACACGGGGGGGGGGATAGCTCTAAAGCAGTGGTCCTCAACTTTTTTGGGGCCGGGGCTGGGGACCAGGGACCAGGGTGGAGGGAGGCCCAAGCACTGGGGTGCGCAAACATGCAGCTCCGCGCCTGTGTGTTTGCACCCGCTGGCCCCCACACCTCCCCCCCCTGCAGAGCGGCTCTCGCTGTGCCGGGGCCTGGGAGCGATTGGCCGTGCCATGGGGGGGAGGGAGGTGCGCACACCAGCGCCCGCCAGCACCCGCGCCTCCCTCCCCCCTGCCGCGGCCCTGTACCGAGGGCTCCATGGCCTGGAGGTTGGGGAAGGCTGCTCTAAAGAATCCACAAGGATGCCTTTAACTCACAGCTGCAAGTGATCAATCAACTATAGACTGAGCTAATTATTTTATAGATTGAAACAATATTTGGTGACTCTGTATTGCAAAATTCCAGGCCAAAAAAAAAAACTGTGTCAACTGATACAGAAACTATTGAGAATGTTTGTGATCAGAAGAACTATCTCATGGTTGCAAGGATATACCTGGAGGCAATTTAGGAAGGGAATCAATTTCCCACACGGCTGCAGGCATACACGCTTTCATGAATTGTCTGCACTTCACCCTACCATCACACAGGGATGCTGGAAATGACTAGATTTACCATAGAGTATGCACATCTGATTGCTTTGATATACATTTGCAGAAGGGGCATTTGAACAGCACGATGTAGGTCAATTCTGCACGGAAGGTTTTGTTGGGTCTCGGATATGCTCGATCCAAACCTACTGGCTGCTGTGTATAGCCCTATACCCTACTGCCTTGTGACACAGAGCAGATGTGGGAAACTTACTGCAAGGAGGGTGCAAATTAAAATCCAGGTGCTTTCTGACTCTCCGGCTGAGAAATTAAGTTTGTACAGGGAGTGGAAAAAAATCTTCCAATGTATATGTGATCTCTATTATACATGGGGTTTGGATATCTAGGGTAAAGACTGTGCACCTTGTGGCATCAAGTATCAGGAACTCTGTGTTGTTGATAGTGTAAATTTGAACTGAATGGGAACTGAGTTCAACGCCCTCGGTTGTCACTGTAGATCTCCCTGTGGAATCTGCAGTCCATCTTAGCTCCATTCTAGAGTTTGGCCTTCTCCTGACTTTTCTCGCAGTCCCTACCTTCCTTCACCTCCTTCCAACTTCCAGGGTCAGAGAAGGGGTGATGGAGATACAACCAGACACATGCTGGCAGCTCCATCCTCGTTTCCGTGGACACGACAATTTGTGATCTCTAGCAACCGTTTCCATGGTTGCCCCTGCAAATAGAAAAGGGGACTCAGATGAAGGGGGAGCATTACTTTAAAAGAGCAGCAGAACGTCTGGAGTAGGTGGGCGGGCTAGGACTGTCATCTGTACAGGTGTACAGACCAATGACACCTGGGTTTATAACAACTTCATGTAGTTTGTGTTTGTGTGTCTTTTCAATCCCTGCCCCTAAAAAAAGTCAGCAAGTTGCTCCTGAGTGAGAAGTCATATGCAGCCCTGACCCTGCCAGACTGGGTCTCAACCAGAATAAGGAGTCGTTAGCTCTCTATATTTCATTGTGCCCCTTTTCTAAGGAGATTTTCTCCTCTCCTATTTCCCCCACTACAATCTTATAAGGTACTAGATTTAAAGCCCGTTGCATTTGTAAATACAATGGGTGCTAGCATCCCCTTTCCTCAATCCCCTCTCCTGGGCAGCCCACCCGCCAGCACCCCCCTGGCCCAAAAGGGCCTGCTGCGGCTTCAGTGGGTCTTTTTGGGGCAAGGAACTCCTCCCGCCCCCTCACGGGGTTCATTGGGGGCCAGTCCGGCCTGTTTCCGGTCCACGGACCAATCAGGATGTGCACAGCCGGACCAGCTCCGCCCAGGAGGCTGCTGCTCAATTATTAAGAGCAGCTAAGTATTAAAGAAGTTAAGTCAACTGCCCACTGTCTCCAATAAGCTTCATGACTGAGTGCAGGTCTGATGCTCTAACTACACCTCAATGTCATGCTATCGCTCACTCCAGAAATGAATGGTTTGTGCATGTTATTCCTCCGGTTTTGCGATATCATCGCCTACTGAAGTAGTTCACAGAACTCTAGAACATAGTAATCTTTGTTCTCACTTGTATGCATGTGTATTTCTGACAACACTTCATGCATCTCAAGAAATATCATCACCATTAGTAGACTCCCATAATTTGCTCTACATGGTACCTGCTGCTGCCAGAGGCCTTTACTGGAACTCACCAGCATAAGCACATAAATAGTGGTATTTCAGCAGGACCAGTTTCTGAGTTGTTCCCAGGTTCAGTTCAAGATGCTGGTTTTGACCTTCAGAGTTCAAGTGGTTTCTAAACTACCTAAAGCAGTGGTCCCCAACCTGCAGGCCACGGCCTGGTGCCGGGCCGCGAAGGCCATGGCGCCGGGCCGCGGTTCCCACTCCTCACCTCCCCCCGCAGTAAAAAACTTCCCAGGCCGCAAGCTTGCGGCCCGGGAAGCTTCTTACTGCGGGAGGGTGGGGAGAGGGAATCAGGGCTGGGCTGCGCATCGGGCTGCGCATCGGGCCGCGATTCGGCCGCGCATTGCGCATTTGCCCAATGAGGCCCAATGCGCGGGTGTGGCCCGCGGGCGCAGCCCGATGCCCTGCCGGTCCCCAGCCTCAGAAAGGTTGGGGACCACTGACCTAAAGGACAGCCTGTACCACTATTACCCTGTCCAGGATCTGAGACCCCTGTATGGTGCCCCCAAACTGTGGAATGCCCCCCCTCCTGAAATATCTTTATAGACTTCTACTAGGGCAAGTTGAAGACATTTCTGTCCTGGAAGGCTAGTGAATAGTTGTGTGTGTGTGGGGGGGGGGGTTATTTCTGTATTGCCAGTGTCTTTCTATGAATGCTAAATGCTCTCTTGTTGTATTTTAAATGATGTTCACTAAATATTTTAAATTCTGAATTGTTAGTTTAGATGAGGGTCTGGAAAAGCAGTGTATATTTTCAACACGCAAGTATCCTTGTATTGTTAGACCTGTCGGCCTTGCTTAGCGAAACAGGACGGTGTTTTCCTTCTGTATTTAGAGGCTATGATTAGGTGAGCAGAAGGGGAGCCGGTATGGTATAGCCCAGGGGTAGTCAAACTGCGGCCCCCCAGATGTCCATGGACTACAATTCCCAGGAGCCCCCTGCCAGCATTTGCTGGCAGGGGGCTCCTGGGAATTGTAGTCCATGGACATCTGGAGGGCCGCAGTTTGACTACCCCTGGTATAGCCCCATCTTGTCAGCTCTTAGAAGCAAAACAGGTCTGGTACTTGGAAGGGCACCAGCAAGAAGACTCTGCTGAGGAAGGCCATGGCAAACCACCTTTGCTTTTCACTTGCCTTCAAAGCTCCTTGCTGGGGTCACCATAACCTGGCTGTGACTTGATGGCATTTCACACACACAATTAGGTAAGCACAACATGAATCTGACCAATCAAGGCTGATTCAAAACAGTTGTTAGCCTTTCAGTTGCCACAAGACTATCTGCTGTTGTTTTCTTAAAAACAAGAGGCATGCATTAAGGAGAAGGAAACCCCCTGGCCATATACTGGAGACAGGCAATGGCAAGCAACTTCTGTCGGCCTTGGAAACGCATAAGGTTGCTGTACGTCAGCTGTGACCTGATGGCATTTTCTGTGGGAATATGCAAGATGTGTAGCGTGCATAAGTCAAAAGGATATGAAGAAAGTCCTGCAGGGGGCACTGGAGGACATGCGTTTTTAGCAGAGTTAGAATAGGAACTTCCTGGTTTTCAAATAATCTCCTCCAGAATCCTGATCTGCTCAGCCGGAGACTTCCTGTTCCTTTGAGCACACTTCCTCCCTACTTGCGTCCAGAACAGACTGCATGCCGGATAACAGGCCTCCCTCTTCTCTCTTTCTATACAAAGTTGTTTCTCTTCTGAATAAATCTATTCTTTTCAGCTGAGTGGTGCTCTGCTCTCTTGCATATTTAAACTCTGACAACACTTTCCTTCACCACCGGGGACAATGTGTGCAGGGAAATTGTGGGAAGGGCCTTGTGAGGCAGTGCAGTTTGCATAGGCCTGCAGCCGGCTCTTGTATCGAAGGGCTGCTGGATCAAAGGACTGGTGCGGGTGGTGATGTTCGTGTCTGCACTGCCGAGTGTCCTGGTTTTATTGCTAATGAAGAGATGGAAGGAGCAAGTTCTCTTTAGTGCTGAGCTAAGGATGAATCCAGCCTTGCATTAATTATCCCTCCAGAGACTGAGGTGAGGATGGGGTAAAGGCACAGCCCAGAAGGGAAGCCCTGGTTTCCTTTGGCCCATCAGAAACCACCCTCCTCCTCACATCTCGCAGCATTATATGCTGCAAAATCGGAACGGTATCTGGTGCAACACACACTGCTGCTGTTAACGCTCTTCGCTCCTATTGGATTCATTTGGCCAAAGGTCACAGTGCTGTCTGCAGACCACAGCATCCCCAAAGAGAACGGGGATGACCAAAAAGCCAAAAAGACGAAACCCACCCAAGTCTAGGAAGAACCGAGGAGAATCATCAGGGCTGCAGTGTGGAGTGAATTAAGCAGTCTGATTGATTATTATCTTGATGATATTTGATCATCAAGAAAGGTACCCTGAGAGGTAGCAGATTTTTTTAAAAATTGTGAATTATTATCCCTGCTTCCACCCTCAGTGGGAACCCACTTCCTTCTTATCCTCACAAGAAGAACCCTTCGAGGTTGGCTAGGCGGAGAGAAAGAGTGACTGACCCATGAGCTTACATGGCAGAGTGGGAATTTGAATCTTGGTCTTCCAGATCTCAGTCCAACACTCGGCCTAAGTGGTTCTCTTTTAGCAGCAGGGGTCTACAAATCCATGAAGGACAAGTGCCATCTTAGAAGTAGCATCTCTCTCTCCCGCAAATGGCAGATGCCTCTTTGTACTAACAGGACAGGATGCAAAGATGTCCATGACTGGATCTCCCAACATCTCCAAATTTCTCAAAAAGCAATGCCTGGATCAGGATTGTGGTGCTGGGGCAGAGGAGGGAGGATTAATCTTGCCCCCCCCCCCCACAAACACACACTGTTTCCCTAGAAGAAATCAGACCCTCCCCCCCACCTGCACTTCTTTAATCTCTGGCAGGTTACAGAAACAGAGAGACCCAAGTGCAGGTCTTCCATGCCTGGTTAACTCTTCAGAGACGCTGGGGCTGGACCCAAGGGAGGAGAGGTCCCCTTTGACCACCCAAGAAAGCTGTGCTTGGGACCATGGAACCTGCATTGGCAAAAGCCTCGTGTGACGTGGCCTGGAGCAAGGCGGGGAATTAGGCAAGGCAGAGCCAGGAAGCCACACGTGCGCCTCGTTTTTATAAACAAAGCACAGATGCCTTTTCTTGAGAAAGAAGATTGTTTTGCTCATGTGCAATTTTAATCAATTAAAACTCAAACAATTAATTGACGATGATTTTGTTAATCGAGTGAGAACAATCCAGATGGCTCAATCAATGGAACCAAAACACACACACACAAGAGAAAAGGAGGAGGGAGCCGCAGCAGGAAACCCGGCACCCCCGATTCTGTTCTAGGTGAATTTTCTATCCTGGTCCGACCAGGAAAACTTGCCTCCCACGGCAGCTACACCTCCTGCCACTGGAGACCCTCCGCGTTTCCCCATGCCGCCCCCCTCCCCGCTATGCCCCCCCCTCACCGTCTGGTGCAGGTCAGGAATGCCAATTCGGAAGACCATCATACTGAAGTGGGCGTCTTCAGGTACTGGCATGGAGTGATTATGGCCCGGGTTAGCAGGGCTGGCCGGGGGGCTGGCCCCCTCGCGGGAGCTCTCCGAGCCCGACTCCCCCTCGGGGCACTGGGAGAGGTGCTCCTCCTCCGCACTTGATTCGGGGCTCTGGGGCATCGTCAGGGGTGCTGGGCACCATCACTGGCTGCACTGTAAGGGGAGAAACAGAGAGAGAAAGAGTTGGCAGGGGGAGCGATGGGTAGAAAGTACGAGGCAAGTTAAGCAAATGTGCCAGCCCAAAAAACAGAAGGTGTCTTTGCTTGCCCATACATGCGCAGACCAAATAGGCACACATCATGGCTGTAGATGCTAACTGGGAGGCCCTGGAATGTCCACATGGGCACACAAACGTATATCCAAAGAGGAAGAAAAGCAGATCCTCCCCTCTCTTCTGCAGCTTTCTCAACACAATCCAGAAAGGCCTGGAGGCAGCATAAGGCTGATTTAGGATTGCCAAGGGATGGCAGGGTTTGGCAAGGACCTCAGCAGGGTACGTTGCCATAGAACAGGGGTAGTCAAACTGCGGCCCTCCAGATGTCCACGGACTACAATTCCCATGAGCCCCTGCCAGCGTTCGCTGGCAGGGGCTCATGGGAATTGTAGTCCGTGGACATCTGGAGGGCCGCAGTTTGACTACCCCTGCCATAGAAGGTGCCCTCCAGAGTAAGCTCCTTCTCCAGGGTAACATACTCTGCTGTCTGGAAATCAGTTCTAATTTCAGGAGACCTCCAGGCCTGGATGTTGGCAACCCCAGACCCACCGAACGGCCTACCCCTGGCAGGAAATCACGTGAAAGGAAGCAGGGGGCAGTGTTGTGATCAAGCCAAGGTGGCAAGGGCCCTAGGCTGGAGGCCAGGCATCAGGGGCAGGGAGCTCAGTCCAAGTGGCCCCCGCTTGTGATCCTCCTCCTCTTCCCAGCGTGCTACATGAGCTCACTCGAAGGTGTTCCTTCCTAAACTTTTAGGGCAGCTCATGACTCAGCGGGTGGGCTCCGTGCCCCACCTGAGTGTCTCCACCATGAAGACCATTGCCTTACGGGACATAGGCAAAACCATTTGCCATTTGAGGTCAGTGCAACGAAGCCATAAAGCCGGATTGCCGCAGGTACATTGAAGTGGGAATATGCCTCTTACATGCAGAAATAGACTCCCAAAGTGGCTGTAGAGCGTGACCCTGTGAGGCACACATGCCTACGTGAACATGCCAATAAATGTGCCAACTTCCTTTTGATCTGCCTGCTCCTTCCAGATGGGGATTTCCTCACGTCTCCAACCTTTCTGGACCTCTGAATTTCTGTATTTCATTCTGATCTTCCCCTCTTTGCCCAGTTGCCCCTCAATGTGCTTTCCCCTTCCCTGCAGGTGTCAATGCCTCCTCTCTGATCCTTGCCCCCTTCCCCCATCTCTGCTGCATGATCCCTCCTGCCCCACCTCCCACCCCAGTCTCCTTCACTGACTTTTTGCGCTCTGCGTCCCAGTTTCCAGCCGGCCCCAGGGCCCAGGCAATCTGGATGCAGGCAGCACACCACGTCCCAGAAATCAGAACGGTCCTGGGACGCCTGCCCCACTTCTGGCCTATAATTAGCCCGAAAGGACACAGTTCTCCCTACATCTGACACTACCAGGTCTACTTCGGCCTGATATCTCAGACACACCAACCCAAAGCAAAAATCTGGTATCTGCGTGCAGGTCCATTATGCAAAGCTCCGGTGGGACCCGGTGAAACAACCAGCTTTCACCCTACCTTGCTTCCTGCAATCAAATACACTCTCTTCCCCTACCTATAAGGTGCCATGATTTGAGTATCACTACACTCGTGGCCAGAACACTGGCCTGGCATCCAAGAGATCCAGGTTTGAATCCCTACTCTACCATGAAACTCATTAAGTGACTTGGCCCAGTCTTTTGGCTGAATCGTCTTCATAAGGTGGTTATGGGAGCAAAGCAGAGGAGGGGGGAGCCACTTTGGCTACCTTGAGCTTCCTTAATGAAAGATGGGGTTAAAAGGACCTGGTTAAAGAAATGGAAACGGGGTACATGAGGAAGGGCTGCCAGCCGCATGGCTGGAGCCCCGGGAGACTTTGGGGATGAGATGCAGAGAGAAAAGACATGGCTGATGTCCTAAACCCTCAACGTGACATCACCGACAGTCTAGGATTTCACCGCTCTCTTTGGTAAAATCATACAAATCCGTGAAATACTAGGGTGTGGGTGGTATCAAGTCCTGGTTTTAGCTAGAAGTGGTGCTGACAATTGGGTAAACTCTTCTCCAGATCTTTTGCCCCTGCCCACATTTAAGTAACAGCACATTCCAGGAGGCACTGGTGAGCTATCGACCACCACAGTGGTAAGCTGGCACCTCAAGGCACCAGAGAGCTGGAAATACGCTCTCTTCAGGAAATCAAGCGGCTTACACCCATTTTTGTCCTGCTTTGCTGGCAACATTAATTGGCTTTTGTTCAGAACCACGGACACATGTACAGTATCCCTCTTGGGAACAGTTCAGGTGTGTTTCACTCTCACTCAGGTGCCCTCCTTATTACATCCCCAGCCCCCTTTTGACTTTTGCCCCTGCAAGTCCCTTTCTGGGCATCAAAGGTGACCCACTCCTTCCTTTGTCTCCAGGGGGAAAGCTGGCTGGATTTAACTCAGCGCCCATTTCTGGTACGATATACCTTGCAAAGTTGATGGGAAGTGGGTTGACACTGACACACTATAAGCACATGGTTTCTGATTCATGTACAAGACTCATTCAACCGTGCAGATTCAGGGCCTCCTATGTACCACAACAGTCTGAACTTCCAGGGATATTTACTGCTTGATACTGTAACGACGCCAGACAGAGATGAGTAACAGTCGTCTTTATACCATTTGACACAAGAACACCTAGGAACACCTCAGTTCTTATAATGTATTCCGAAACTTTATTGGATGGAGGAAACCAGACACGTGACACAAAACCTGGGCACAGATGTAACCAGCCTGCCTCTTCCTGTTGTACAGAATCAGAGAACGGGACATCTCTGCTTCCCCAGAAAACAATTTGTGGCATCCCTGGACGGAGAACAATGGTTTTGCGCTCTAGCTCAAAGCAACTGCGGAACAGGGCTGCGTCCCCCAGTGGCTGCTGGAAGGTGGCACAGTGAGGAGGCTGCCAATGGTCCATGGGGCTCAGGCGGCTCCCAGCAGACAGCAGTGAGGGATTGTCACTGGACAGGTCCTATCATTTCCTGGGCTTACGTCACATTGCTGTGAGACTTGGCTTGGACCTGGTGGCATGGACTCAGGTGGGGCTGGACGTACTTTGCTTGGGGGTAGGGTTGCCAGCTCTAGGTGGAGAAACTCCTGGACATTTAGGGATGGCGCTTGGGAGAGGACAGGGACCTCAGTGGGGTACAAGGCCATGAAATCCACCCTCCAAACATCCTTTTCCCTTGAGGAACTTGATCTCTTTAATCTGAAGATGAGCCATAATTCCAGGGGATTCCCAGGTCCCACTTGGAGGCCAGCTTCTCTACAGCACCTTGAATTAGCCCTGACTTGGGAGAAAGAATGACAAATGACCAGTCCGCTGAATGGGAACTGCAGTCATGAGTGCACTAGCTCTACCATTCCTCTCTGTGAGGTCACCTGTATGGTAGGAATGCTCAGAGGAAGCATCCATTTGTATGTCCCTTCCCTGTGATCAGCTGTGTTCGGAAAGCAGCATTGTTGAATGTGCACAGACATTTCTTCCGCATGCTCACACCAGGCAGAGGACTTGGTGATCATATGGGGGGAGGGGAGTGTACTTGTCCCGCCCTCCCTCTCCATGCTGTCACTCAGTGTGTGGATGGGTCATCTGTAGCAGCGCTTTGGAGTTCACCATTTCAGGAAGGGGCAGCGGCTACAAATGTAGACAGCTTCAGGTGTGGACTGGATAAACATATGAAGCAGAGGCCCGTCTGTGGCTATTAGTCACAAGGCATAGATGGAGCACTAGGGATGCTCTCAGATGCGCTAAATAATGCAGTTTTAATCCACTTCAGTGAAGATTCGCATGTGGATTTTACCATTTTGCACAGCAAAATGCTATCAAAAAGGGAGGGAAAGTGAGTTATTTAGTGCGAGTCAAAGGACCTAGTGCCCGGGGCAGTGATGCTGTATAGTCCTGGTGCTCAGGGGGCAACAGTGCTTGGGGGGCTTCTGGAGGTCTGCCCCCCTGTGTGACTCTGAGGGCATTTCCGCACATAAGTAAAAACAGCCTTATGCCAGCTGAATGGCATAACGCTAAATATAATTGCGCATCCTGGCCCCTCCTCACCTTTTTGATGTTTCGCTCTAGACTGCCACCTTTCTTGCACTTCTCACCCTCCACGTGCCTGCTGGAAATGGCAGGAGAGAGCAATGCAGTTTATACATGACTCTCTTCTGCCTGTCAATCAAGCCAGGCAGCCAATTCCCTTTCTTCATGCTTTAAAGTCCCACAATGCCCATTAATTTTTTTTAAAAAAAATGCGTACTTCTTCGTTGCTACGCCTAGGCATCTAATCTTAGATGCATAGTGCTTTTTGAACGCTGCCCCTTATGGAATCATGAGTCTTGATAATTTAAAAAATTAATCTCATTCCCAATTTATTTTGTGGGGGGGAGAGCTTTAGAGAGACATGCTTTGTGCTACAATGTTGTGAAAAAATTATTTCTGGCATCGCCTGCATGCTTGTCCGCCTATTCGTTGCTCCAGGATGTTAGGCATTTTTAAAAAGATGTTTCCATCCCTGGGAACAAGGGAGTGGGAGGCAGGTGCGAGGGTGGGATGAGGCAGGCGTCTTTAATGCATTTTAGCCTCCATAACTTCCCTCTGCTGGTGGCCTGCTGGTTGCTCTCCCTTAGCTAGCGCTACATAGGATGGTGAATCCACTTTTTGGGATTCACCAACTAGCGCTTTAAAATGGAGGATGTAGCCAGCTGTTTACCACCCAGATGCTGCATGTTGGCGACGTCATATGGAGGGGCCAAACTAGATAATGAAAGATAAGTATTTCACTATTATTAAAAGGTGCGGAATTCCACACAGAGTCCTCCCCCCACCCTGGTTTTATCCACACATCACTCCTGTGAGATAGAACAAGGTATACATTTTCATGTGCTTCCTCAGATATGAGCTGTGCGTGCACATGAAAGCTTCTACCTTGAATAAAACTTTGTTGGCCTTAAAGATGCCCCTGGACTCCCCACCTGAATCTATTATGTTACTGTTCTCCTGTTATGACTGTTTCACTACCTGTACTGTTTTTATTCCAGTTCCATGTAAACCACTTTGAGCCTCAGGGGAGGGCGGTATATAAGTATAATAAACAAACAAACAAACAAACAAATAACACCAGTGTTCTCAACTATGGCTGGTTTAAACCTTGTTTTTTGTAGTGTCTGAACCAAGCCAGGGAGACATCACAGAACTGTCCTTTGGCATGAGGCTTATTTGATCAGGATAAAGGCTTTGGGGAGGGATTCCAGGGGAGCGATGAAATCTCAGAATGGCATAGTGGTTACAGCAGCCCTTTTCAGCCTTTTGACCATGGAGGAACCCCTGAAATATTTCTCAGGCTTTGAGTGACCCTGGAAGTGATGTCAGCTGGCCACACTTCCCTGCCATGTGCCCCCCCTCCCCCATCAGAACTGACATCTCCCATACACCCCCAGTGTTTGGAAGGGCCAATAGGATAAAGGGGAAGTGGATGCTTTAGGCCTGCTCTGTGTAGAGCGACAGTGGAAGTGGGCTCCTGGGACATCTACTGATGCCAGCAGCCACCTGCACTTCCGGGAAAGGCCGCAGAACCCCCAGGGAACGCTCAGGGAACCCCGGAGTTCTGAGGAGCCCTGGCTGGGAATCCCTGTTCTGTGCTGTCATGAATATAGGGTTTCCAGCTCTGGATTGGGAAATACCTGGAGATTTGCGGGTGCAGTCAGAGAAGGGTGGGGCTTGGTCTAATGCCATAGACTCTACCCTCCACAGTGGCCAGAGGGTTGGACAAGGTTCTTGGGTCCAGCCTTGAAGCCCACTAGTGGCACGTTCACTTTCAGCCTAATCCACCATGCAGGACTGTTGTACAAATAAAAGAGAGGAAGGAAGGAAGGAAGGAAGGAAGGAAGGAAGGAAGGAAGGAAGGAAGGAAGGAAGGAAGGAAGGAAGGAAGGAAGGAAGGAAGGAAGGAAGGAAGGAAGGAAGGAAGGAAGGAAGGAAGGAAGAGTTTTGCTCCTCTAAATTCCTTGCAGGAAAGGTGGGAAGAAAATGTGTAATGGGCCACAAGAACAAAGTTTCCTAAACCACTTTTTCTTTTTCTTTTTCAAAGGAAGTTCTTACCCCTTATGGGGGCACTTCACTGCCCAGAGTACCTCCTAGACCCTCCACATGACCAGAAGCAGCAGAATTAAATCCAAAACATGTTAAAAGTGAAGAATCAATTATGCAAAATGACAGCCATCGTGTCAATTCGCATAAGTTATGCCAGCTGCAAAACCCCGGCTTTTGATATGGAATGTGGGTTACCTTGGTGCAGAACTTTGTTTTGCTTGAAGCAGAGCGTACGCACAGCTTAAAGTGATGCTGACAGATAGTGGCACAAGGTTTTAGCATGCAATGTGAGAAGTGCATGCAGCTGCGCCAAAAGCAGCCAAAGAACATTTCAAGAACAAATCAGGCATCATCCTAGGAAGAGCCCATTTCCAAGTTTCCTTTCCCCAGAAGAGGGGAATGTTGGGCTGGTAGGCATTCGTCAGGATGGGCCGGCCGAGAGGAGGGAGGCATTTTTGACTCCTCCAGGGATTCTCCCCTGCCGATAGTGTTGCCAGTCTCCAGGTGGGGGCTGCAGTTCTTACTGAACCCCAGCGTACAGATCAGTTTCCATGGAGAAAATGGCCGCTTCTGAGGGGGGTCTCCATAACATCACACATCCGTTCAGTTCCCTCCCCTCCCCAAACTCTGCGCTCCCCGGGTTCTACCCCCAAACCTCCAGGACTTCTCCAGCCCAGAGTTGGCAACCCAACTGCAAAAGCTACCCTGCTCATTTTGTCATTTGATGAGTCAGGGATAGGCATGCCAGCTTCCAGGTGGGGCCTTGGGATCCCCGGGAATTACAGATAATCTTCAGATTAAAAAGCCCTCTTCCCTTTGAGAAGGTGGGCCCATGGAAGATAACCCATAGCATTCTACTCCCCTGAGGTCCTTCCCCACCCTACATCCCTCCCACTCCCAGCTCCACTCCCAAAGTCTCCAGGTCTTTCCCAATCCAGAGCTGGCAACCCTAGACAGCATGGTACAGTGGTTAGAATGCGGGATGCAAATCCCTCCTCAGACATGATCTGACCAAACAGCCTTGGATCAATGTTGGCTAGGGTTGAGAACCTCCAGGTGGCACCTGTAGGCCTCCTGCTCTTACAACTGATCTCCAGACGACCAAGATCAGTCCCCCTGGAGAAGGTGGCTGCTCTCAAGGGCATGATACCCTGCTGAGGTCCCCATCCTCCTCCAAACCCTGCCTTTCCCAGGATCCACTTCCCAAATCCCCAAGTATTTCCCAACCCAGAGCTGGCAACCCTAATCTTGACCTACCTTGCAGGAGTGATGTGAGAACAAAATGGCGGGAATGGAGAACAGTACAGGTTACTCCAAACTGCTGGGAGGAAGGACAGGGCAAAATTGTGATCATTCCTGCAAAGGTCACTGCATTCCAGTGCTCAGCTGGGGAAGAGAAACCCTCTGAAATACACTTGCAGGAGAGAATCAGTGGGCAGGGAAGGCTTAAACAAGCCCTGACACTTGCTAATTCCCTCTGCAAAAACCATCCAGTTTCTGCACTGGCATTACGAGGGACAGACTTGGCTAGGAACCCCCCGTTTCTCTCGTAAAATTGAGTTCTGTCTCTGTTACACATTCCATAAAGTAAGTATGAATGCTATTTATAAAGGACCGAAACGTTCTAGGCGCTATAGGGGGGGGGGGGACACCAAGACAAAGCCTTCCCTGTGGGATTACAGAAATATAAATCATAATGAGGAACCGGGAATGGGGGAAGGATGTCAGGGAACGCCAAAGGAGTAGATCCCCAGTCATCTCAGCAAAGAGGTGTTGCAGGGGACCCGACTTGTGCAGTGCTTGGAGGGCTGGGCCAGGACTGGAGAGACCGAGGTCAAAACCGCCAAGCAAGAAGCTCACCAGGTAGCTTGGAGTCAGCAGCTCATCTTTCAGCCCAACAACCTCAGCAGGTTGTAGTGAGGATTAAAATAAATGAAGGTAGACCCATAAATGCCTCCCTTAGATCCCTCCAGGCAGTGCAGGATGGATGGATGGATGGATAGTAAGAATGGCAGATAGATGGATGGACGGATGGGATGGGATGGTATAGGATGGGCAGGTAAAATGACCCACGAGAAAGCTAGACTAATGGACACCTGGGGCTTGGCAAGTTAGTTTAGGAGCTGCTCAGCTCAGATGAAGCCAGCCAACAATGGGTCTTGCCTCCTTAGTGTTACTGGCAAGTTGAATAGTTCCTGCATCATCAGCAGATGTTTGGCTTCTTTCTGGCTGCCAGTTCAGTTTCCAGCCTCCAGGTGGGGCCTGGAATGCTCCTGGGATTACAGCTGATCTCCAGACTGCAGAGATCAGTTCCTCCGGAGGGAATGGCAACCAAGGGTGGATTCTGTGGCACCACATCCTTACAGAACTCCCTCTCCTCCCCGAACTCTGTCCTCCCCTGCCACTTTATTGACTTTATATATTTGGATCCCTCCTTTCTACCCAACAGGGGCCCAAAGCAGCTTACTTCATTCTGCTCTCCTCCAGTTTTATCCTCACAACAATCCTGTGAGGTAGGTTAGGCTGAGACGGTGTGACTGGCCAAAGTCACCCAGCAAGCTTCCATGGCACAAGTGGGGATTTGAGCCTTGGGTGTAGTCTGCACTGGGCTTTTTACCCACTCCCAGCTCAATTAAATCCCTCCCATCTACACTGAATTTGATTTCAATTTTGATTTTGGCACTTTAAATTTTCCCCCTGCAGCATGCATGATTGATCCAGAGTGACCCTGCAATATCCAGAAGTGGATATAACCCTCGATATTTGAAAACATTGCCACCAGCAAGTGTGCAGATTTCTGCTTTTGCAAATTAACTTCCTTCCCCAGGCCTCATAGCAAAGCAGTCTTCTCTGATTGGCCAGGGTGTCAGTTCAAAGACTTCCTGATTCCCAGTTGCAAGGCTTGTTTTAAAGTGACCATGCTCCAGAAACCCTAACTTCTCTCAGCAGAGATTTGCCTCTTGGGTTTATTTCCCTCTCCTGCTGTCTCCAATCCTCTCCCCCCCACACCCTCATTCAAGAAAAGAAAGAGACTCCTGCTGTGCTTGGCTCTCCTCCCTGCTCTGAGCTTCTCCAATCAAGTGTAGAACACGTTCTGTTTCAATTGAGGGGGGAAGGATAGAGGAAGACCCGAGTTCAAATCAATCAGAATTCAGCAGGATCCACAACAGAAAAAACAAAGTAAGTGCAAAACCTGGTCTCCCAGATTCTAGTCCGATACTTTAACCGCTACTCGACACCTGCAATGCCCCCAAACCTTCAGGAATTTCCCCACTGGAGTTGGCAGCCCCACTGCCAGAGGGCTTTGCAGGGCAGTTCCCCACAGGGAATTTTGCCTGGCACTTAAATGGACAGACAAAACGCATCAGATAAATATTTTAATATACAAGTAACTGCTGTACTTGTTCCATTCCAAGACTAGGCAGAATACACTGGTGCTGGTTAGAGGGCAACTTGATCAGCGATGCACCTCCAGATTTCTTGATACTTAGTAACATGTGTATCATTACATAGATAAAGACACATGTGCACACACATCCATGAGAGTGGCACAGAAAGACAGAACATCTCCAAGACCAATGACCGCCTACACAAACAGCCACTCATCAATTCTCTCCAAAGATAATGAAAGAGTCAGCGCAACACACAGCGAAATGAGCACATGCAGGGCATCAGAAGCAGCGGAACAAGACAATAATTCCAGGGGATCCAGGGTGATGAAGAAATCTAATTGCCAGACTGAGATGGGCAGCCAGCGGGAGACTCACCGTATTGGGGAGGGGGGGCTGGCCAGTGACGCCGGCTGTATCAAGTCTGTCATGACAGAGAGGGAATATCATTGTGTCACCTGTGATACACACACCTTCTACTGAGTCAGACCACTGAACCATAGAGTTTGGAGTGAATGCTACAGAGTCACCTGGCACAATGACATAACTTCCAGGTCATGCTGGAACTGACTGGCGTTGGGATGGTGCTAATTGCTCCCTCTTCCTTCCCATCCCCCTCCTGCTGTCCAACTGAACAGTGGTGGGAAGGATGTGGGAGGACTGTGACAGCAGGACATCAGCAGTGCGTTTCCTGTGGGAACTCAGTTTAGAATCTCAGCAGAGACCTGATTGTGCTCAGAGGGACTGTGGTGTGGGGGTAACAGCACTGTCAGCCATGGCTGGTAAACCTCAAGGAGGAAGTAGGGGACGAGGATACTGGTACCGGTAGCACACCAGTGTGCAGAGTCATTGGCAGTGCTAAACCAGATGTGGCATCCTCATTTTGGGCGATGCTCTAGGATTCACCCCAGAGCTTTGGGCGAACCAAACACATGCCATTTTAAAACTATTTTTCTCCTGCTGACCTGTGAGGTATCCATAGTAGCTCAGAAAATCCCCAGGAGGTTTCCCTCTGTAGTGGGAGACGGGGGAAGCAGGGAAGGGGGCAGAAGAAGGCATCCTGTGGCACTTTTAAATTGAGTGTCCACCAGAAACTCACGGCTGGTATCCTGCTTCAATTCTTGCAGGGGTAGTCAAACTGCGGCCCTCCAGATGTCTATGGACTACAATTCCCAGGAGCCCTTGCCAGCATTCGCCAGCGAATGCTGGCAAGGGCTCCTGGGAATTGTAGTCCATGGACATCTGGAGGGCCGCAGTTTGACTACCCCTGCTCCACAGCAATCACATGATAGGTGTCCTGCACAGTTTGGACCTTGGACGGCTTTTTAAAGGAATTAGACAAACTGAAGAAGGGTATAGCTATCAAAAGCAATCACTCATTTACCTGCAAGACTGTATCCCCTCCCCACTACGCCGTCTAATCTCCAGAAGAAGTTCCTGACAGTCAAAGCTGTTTCTCAGTGGAACAGGCTTCCTCGGGAGGTGGTGGGTTCTCCATCTTTGGAGATTTTTTAACAGAGGCTAGATAGCCATCTGAAGGAGAGGCTGATTCTGTGAAGGCTCAAGGGGGTGGCAGGTTACAGTGGCTGAGCGATAGGGAGTGTCCTGTATGTGCAGGGGGTTGGACTAGATGACCCAGAAGGTCCCTTCCAACTCTATTATTCTATGATTCTATTGTTCTAAGAAAAGGAGAGGGACTCTAAAATCTGTAGGTACACCATAATTAAAAAAAAATCCTTTCATGTATCAACTTTTGGTTTTAATGGGATCGCCTTACATTCAGGGTCATCTTCCTTTCAAGTAAATGTGGCTACCTCAGCCACTTAATGGAGCCTCCATGGGCAGCTGCAGTGTACTTTCTGAATGCTGTGATTAAGCACTGTGTCATCATGCCCTGCTTGTGTACTCCCAGCGGTATCTGGAGAGCTGCCATTAAAAATAGAACAGTGGACTAAATTGTTGTTCATTTGCATATATTAACACAGACTAAATTTGCCTGCTGACCAGATGGCAATTAAATTTTTTAAAGTCTTGACACAAGGTCATGTGCCTCCCTCCTGCCATGTCAGCCTGTTCCCGGCTGAGCTCTAGCCCCCTACAGATCTCACGGGTTCGGACTTGGGGGTCTGGGATGGCTTCGTCATCACGACCTCTCAGAGAGTGCAAGATGGGCAGCCTTGCTGGTCGGTCTGTCTGTCTGTCTATCTGCAGCAGGGGAAAAGAGCAAGAGTCCTGGAGCACCAACTGCGGCCCTCCAGATGTCCGTGGACTACAATTCCCATGAGCCCCTGCCAGCGTTCGCTGGCAGGGGCTCATGGGAATTGTAGTCCACGGACATCTGGAGGGCTGCAGTTTGACTACCAAGCCTAACGAAATTGGTGGCAGAGGAAGAAGAAGAGTTGGTTCTTATATGCCGCTTTTCTCTACCCGAAGGAGGCTCAAAGTGGCTTACAGCTGCTTTCCCTTTCCTCTCCCCACAACAGACACCCTGTGGGGTGGGTGAGGCTGAGAGAGCCCTGATATTCCTGCTCGGTCAGAACAGTTTTATCAGTGCTGTGGCGAGCCCAAGGTCACCCAGCCGGTTGCATGTGGAGGAGTGAGGAATAAAACCAGGCATGCCAGATTAGAAGTCAGCACTCCTAACCACTACACCAAACTGGCTCCTAGTCACTACTCTTAACCAAACTGCATTCCTAACCACTACACGAAAGGAGAAGCTTTCATGAGTCACTGCTCACTTCTTCAGGAGGGGAGCAAAAACCAGGCTGTAGGTGTCTTGACATCCTTTGAGGACTCCCAGGTATGCCACACATACCCTGAACACATGCAAATGCACAAAGCCACTCCCCACCCTGTAATTTGGATGTTCCCTCACTGAAGTTGGCCCTTCTCAACTTTATGACATTCACTCTCCGAGAAGGTGGGGGAATGCCATCCTTGGAAACCTTTAGCAGGCACCGAATGACTGTTTTATTCTATAGAACGTTTAAGGGAATTTATTGGATTTTAAACGTTGGCTGGCATTTTGTAATGTTGGGAAGGGGGAAACGGAGGTTTCATTGCTATGTGACGTAATGCAAGCGATCTTGCAAGTGGGCACAAGTGGGGGTCTAAATGTTTGCAAAAATAAAATCACCTCCATCTAGGGATGCCAGCCTAGGGATCACCTGGGATTACAACCCATCATCCAGTTCCCCTGGATGCTTTGGAGGGTGGACTTTGTGGCATGGCAGCCACTGAGGTCCCTGTCCTGCCCTGGCCCCATCCCCAAACCTTCAGGCGCTTCCCAACCTGGATCTGGTAGCTCTAACCCCCCATCCCCTGCTGGTGGCTGGGGGGGGGGGCGAAGCTGGCAACCTTATCCGCCCCCCCTCCAAATCCCTCTCCATGGAAAGAAAGCGAGCTCTGAAAGCTAAGAGCCAGCTTGGTGCAGGAGTTAAAGCATGGGACCAGGATTTGAGTGACTTGGTTCAAAGCCCTGCTTTGCCATGGAAGCTGGCTGAATGACCTTGGCTTACTCTCACCCTCTTTCTGCCAAACCTCCCTCGCAAGGTTGTTGGGAGGGTAAAAAGGAGGATGGGAGAATGACGTATGCTGGCTTAGAGGAAGGGTGGGACAAAAACAGACAATATAAATACGCACTAGGAGACACAGCAGAGGATCATTTAAACAAGGAAGGGGAGGGAAGAGAAAATGAATATGCTTAAGCTCCTGAATGTTAAAATCTGTGTGTGTGTGTGTGTGGGGGGGGAGTGTGGGGGGTGAAATTTCCAAATTGTTCCTTTCTCCTTGATCCATTGTGGGCCCCTGGCTTGTTAGAACACTCTAAATCAGGGGTAGTCAAACTGCGGCCCTCCAGATGTCCATGGACTACAATTCCCAGGAGCCCCTGCCAGCATTCGCTGGCAGGGGCTCCTGGGAATTGTAGTCCATGGACATCTGGAGGGCCGCAGTTTGACTACCCCTGCTCTAAATGAATAGATCCTTCAGTGTACACAGGCTTTTAATATCTTGTGCTAAAGTCCTTGGAAGAGTCCATTGAACTCATGCCAGTTTTGCTGCAGAAAGACATTTTCTCGTCCGCTTTCTCGCCAGCTCTTTGATGTTTGGTTCCCTTTAACCAGCTCACAGCGCAGACTCTCCACCCCCAACTTTTCTCACATTTCTGCGTCTACCACATACAGCACACAACTTCTGATAGGCCCCTGAGTCGTACTTAGAGCAGTGCATTCTGGCGCATTTCTCATCTTCCCCCAAACCCAATGAGAGACTTGAGTGGCGGAAACACCTTGGCAAGGCAACAGAGAAAGTCCTTTCTCCCCCTGTGATATATCCCTTATGAGCACCTGTGTCCTTTGGGTGTTAGGAGGCATTGAAAAGCAGTCATAATGAATGCTCTTAAGACAGACTTTTCTTGGGGGAGTGTGTGATGTATTCTTGAAACCATCTGTCATAAGTTCCTCTGATATTTGTTTATCGCGTCCTTCCTCCAAAGGGATCGCACAGCATACATGGCTTCCCCTCCTCACAACAATCCTGTCAAAGATGTTACGTTGAAAGAGAACTGAGGAGCCTGAGGTCACGTGGACAGGACTCCTGAGAAGGCTTGTGAGGAGAAAGTCCCATGGACCTCTATGGGGATTACTTCTGAGTAAACATGATTAGGAGGATCTTGATGGTTCCATGAAAGTCCTACTCTAATGCACTAGGAAGGGGCTTTTCAATGTTTAGGTGGATTCCTTTGCCAAACTTCTAGGGATCGCCACACCTTGACGGCCCCTAGGCAGTCTCTTTTGGCGCTGTTCTTGCCAGCTCAAAGGCAGGTGGCAGGGGAACATGGGCCTACTTGGGTCTTAGGAGGCAACAGCCTGGCTCTGGGGATGCAAGCTCCAGGGGAAACTGGCTCACAGAGATGCAAGCTCCAGGGGAACCTGGGAAGCTCCCAGAATTATAGCTCATCTCCAGTTTTCCTGGAGAAAAGGGATGCTTGGGCACTTTAGTGTCCAAAATGGCCAGTTTGCCTGAAGCAGCCAGTGCCGCACCACTGGCTGCTTTGGGAGCAAACGGCTGCTTCAGACGCCAAAGCAGGGGTAGTCAAACTGCGGCCCTCCAGATGTCCATGGACTACAATTCCCAGGAGCCCCTGCCAGCGAATGCCATGGACATCTGGAGGGCCGCAGTTTGACTACCCCTGCGCCAAAGCATATGGCGTCATACCCCTCTGAGGTCCCTGTCCTCCCCAGGCTCTATCCCTGAATCTCCAGAAGTCTCCCATCCTGGATCTGGCAACCGTAACTCCCTCTCTCCCACCTGTAGCCAGGGGTGGTGGCGGCTGACCACCTTTAGGTGCCCAACATGCCAGCTGCCTCCTCCTGCCCATTGGGGGCCACCTTTGGAACCAGCAGCCCTGAAGAACTAGAAATGGCCTCCTTGGAGATCTCGCCGAGGGACGGTGTCCTCCCCCTCCCCCATGCTGAGTGATTAGCTGAGCTGAGATTCGATTCTACCTTTTTGCTTTCCCAACCAAGCCTCTGCCTCTCAGGCATTAGATCGCACCAGCTCTTCTGCCTGAAGCATCATAAAATCACTCCCTGTGGAGGCACCAGCCTGCTTTCCCAACCTTCTCTCCCTCTCGGGCTGCTGTAGATAAAAGCTCTCTGTTTTAATATGCTAGTAATTTGATGTTGTTCTCCCCTCCCCTCCCATTAGAGCAGGAGGAAAGTGTGCGGGCGAAGGAAGAGGGGGTTCAGGAGCTCTGCCCAGGTCTCGTGCCCACCCCCTGGCATTTGGGCAGCAGAGGAAGCAGGAGAAAGCCCCCCCCCCCGATTCCAGTCTCCAGGGCAAGGCTATGTCAATCAACCGTACAAGCAGGTTCCATCTCCATCTTCTCCTGTTTTAAAAGGATCAGGTCACAAGGAGGTGTTCGGAAAGACTCATAACTGGTACCCTGGAGAGCTATAGCCAGTCAGAGGAAGCAACACCCACCGTGACAGGCTTATCCTGTGATCTGGTGTAAGGAGGCTTCGTGAGATGTAGAGATCTATTCATTTCACGACTGGCACAACTTGGATCACTGCTTAAGGTCAGACCAGAGAGTGCTCTGACCCTCAGCCATCCAAGTGATTCCGATCTGGAGCACCTCCTGTGCAGTGGGGGAAGGAGGAAGTGGAGGCTGGGCCCAGGAACAGGCCTCTCCCCTCGCCTGGCCTGGGTCTTCGAAGAGTCGGCAACTCTGTATAGTGCCTGCATATTTTCCCCATCGGAGAAGAGTTAGCTTTTATTCCACTTTTCTCCACCCGAAGGAGTCCCAAAGCGGCTTATCATCGCCTTCCTTTCCCTCTCCCCACAACAAACACCCTGTGAGGTGGGTGAGGCTGAGAGAGCTCTGAGAGAACTGAACCTCTAGAGCTGATTTACATTTTGGGGGGAAGTGTTTGGGGATATGATTAAACCTTTCCCTCTGTATCACAGCCCTGATCCAGGCGGACCCCTCTCTCAAGCTGCTGCCTTGAAAGATTTTTTAAAGCACAGGAAGTCTGTTTGTGGATCTCCTGGGGTCACAACTAGCTGGCCTTTAAGGGATGGATCAGAACTCCATGCAAGGTATTGTGCCCTAATCAATGGATGTTGGGGTGAATACAGTCTGGATTAGGGGTTCAGCAGTGGGAAAGTGTCTGTGGGTATGGGTGTTCAGCTCCCCTCAATGCTGCTTCCCCTATAACAAAAGCCCCGTTCTAAGGAATGCAGTAAGGGTACATGCCTTTATTGTGATTTGATGTGTTTCCCCCTAGTAGCTAAAGGGGGTTATTATTCACCCAGGAAACAGCAGGGTGGGAGAAAGTTATAAAGCCCACTTCTTCTGGCTTTGGTCCAGACCACACCTTTCCTACTTGCTCTTGGGGCCCAATTTGGAGGGCTATACATGGAACTCCAGCTTCCATATGATTCTAAAAACATACCCCAGAATCTTCAGTAACTTTTGGGGGGAGTTGTAGAGCTCATTCAACTAATACGTCCTAGTCATTTGGATCTTCCTTCCTTCCTCAAATGCAGGGGACGTGTGGTCCTCTTGATACACAGGCTCACCATTTTGTGAGTTCACATGAATTTCCAGCTTTGGTGTATGCAAGCGGAAACTTAAGATTGTTGCGGATACATGTCCGTATGTCTCAGAGCTGGAGAATATGCACGTACTCCTGTGTGCAGTATGCTCTTCCAGTGAGCAAGATAGGAGCATTAATATTATAATGACCCAAAGGGATTGAGATCCTTGCTCTAGCCTGTGTATGGCATAAAAAACCCCCCTTTGAGCCATCCCCACCTCAATCCCATCCCACTCTAGCTGTTCATCTTTTGCATCAAGGCATCATTCTCCACTCCAAAAATTAAAATTCCACATTCAAAGCAGGTGAACCACGACAATCAAATTGAGATGTATTTCCTTCACTGGAATAAATTGGCTGTATTTCCATGTTGTGTTCTGAATGCGATATTTTAGGATGTTTCTCGCTCGCTCGCTCTTTCTCTCTGGATTTGTAATGGACCAGTGTGATAGTAGATTGGAGGAGTGTTGGGGAAGTGAGGGTCTGTGCAGATGTGTGGGGAATGGAGCATGACTAGAAGCCACGGAGGAGATATAGGCAGTCAGGCAGGAGGCAGAAATGATGAACATTTCCTCCAAACACTGGCAGCTTTGCCAGCCAATGGTAATACTTGACGTTTATATCGTGCTTGAGAGTGTTAAAAATATACATGATCTCTGTCGTCCGTAATTTAATTGTTTAGTTACACCAGGCATGGTACATGCCGTTCTAACAGTGCCTATGTACCATGGACAGTCCCTCTTTTCTCCCTTTTTCTGGCTTTTGGGGGATGCCTTGTTGAACACGTGCGCATGCTGAGCGCACACACTTTCTACTGAGTCACACCACTGGTTTATCAAGGTCAGGATTATCTACTCTGACAGACAGTGGCTCTCCAGGGTTTCAGGCTGAGGCGTTTCACATCATCTACTTTGTGCTCCTTTGGAACGGGAGATGCTCCGCCAGTGAGCCGCGGCCCTTTCCCTACGGTTCTCCCTGCCCAGCAGGTGCTCTCTTGATCCTTCTTTGCCCTCCACGGAACACAGAGGCATCTGTGGCTTCCCCCCATGCATTGTTGTCTCTACAATCCCACAAGGCTGATCGGCATGAAGGGTGACCAGCACATTGTCACCCTTTAGCTTAAGGATGCCAGCCTCCAGGTGGGACCTGGGGATCCCCTGGAATTACAGGTAATCTCAAGAATAAAGAGATCAGTTCTGCTGGAGGAAATGGCTGCTTGGGAGGGTGGCCTCTCTAAGATTGTACTCCACTGCGGTCCCTCCCTGCCCCAAATCCTGCCCAATCCCGGCTCCACCCCCAAAGCCTCCAGGTATTTCCCAACTCAGAGCCGGCAACCCTACTCATGGTAAAATGGGGATTTGAACACCTAGGGTTGCCAGCTCCAGGTTGGGAAAATCCTGGAGACTTTGAGAGTGGGACCTGCAGAAGGAAGAGTTTAGGGAGGGACTTCAGTGGGGTATAGTGACATACAGACCACCTTCTCAGCAGCCATTTTCTCCCGGGGAACTGGCCTCTGTTGCCGAGAGTTGAGTTGTAATTCTGGGGGATCCCAGGTCCCACCTGGAGGCTGCCACCCCTACTACGACCCCACCCTGGGAAGTAAAGGTGTGTGGACAGGAAAGACAGTGTGCAGCACACAGCCGACCGTGTCACGCCCAGCAACTGCAGAGGTTGACAATATGCTGCAGGTTTTTCTAGTATATCTTAACCCAAAAAATGTCACCCTCTTCTTGACGTCAAAACCAGTAGAGAGCATGGCTATGGCAGAATAAATGAAAAACACTGTATAGCCAGGCACTGAAGTGGCCTTGACAATTTGTAATGCGGAGGCAGGCTGATGCCTGGGTACTCATCCTCCATCTAAGAACAGGACTCTTTCAAGTGTGTCTATATTTTTCCATCTGTGACAAGTTTAAAGGTATGCCACCGGTGACTGGAAAAGTCATCTGGAAAATTATGTTATCCGGATATTGCAAATGGGGGCGAGAGCTGCAGAGAGAAGACGGTGTTTTTGCCTTAAGACGCCTAAGTTCTGAACCGGACTCAATAAAGCTAAGGAACTGTTAGAAATGCCCCGCCACTCCCAGCATGATTGAACTTCATAGGGAGCGCGACAAAGGAACTGGCCGGACACCAAAAATATTCACCCACAAGGCAGTCCAAATAAAATGAGGGGGTTGGAATGAAAGGAGCATCTAGAGTAGACTTATAACAAACAGAAAGAAACAAGAAGCAAAATGAAACTGAAAATTTGAGAAGACTGTTCCTTGAAGCAGATCACAACCTGAAAGAGTCAGTAGGATTTGCACTGGAAACCGGAAGTACATGTTGTTGGAGCATTACCTGGCCTCTTGAGCAATTGTTCCCCTTGGAAAATGGAGGGCTACCCTCTCCCCAGCTTGCAGATACCCTCAACCCTTAAAAGCAGGATGGCTACTTTTGTGCATCACATGAAAGCATCTTTTAAACTAACTGTGGTTAATAAACCCATTTCCAACCATGATTTCAGATCCTGCTTTGAGTCTCTGACGTACCCAAAACCATGGAATGGCCTATATTCAGACATGCTTCATAAATTCACATGATGTCTGAACTAAGCCCTGTCTCTCTGAGATAGTGGTACATTAGGATATTTTGGTGAATGAGTCAGACGATCCAAATGGTGCTTTGCCAAGGTGGGGAAACTATTTTAAATAAACTTTAAAAAACTCCGACAGCTTGCTTCCGTATCCCGGCACAGGCAAATCTGTCGGCTGAGCCAAGCTGCCTCACCCTGTCTAACAGCAGGTCCAACCCTCCACTCAGAATTGCATGCGTCGTTCCAAAGGGTGAGAGAGTCATCCCTTGACCATGTGGCTGAGCGTCAGATTCAGCCCCATGGGAGCTCAAATGCCCAAGGGAGAAGGCTGGCATGTAGATTAACAAGCTATGGCTTGGATTTTCAGCATCTCAGGATTCTGAGAGAGAGACCAAGCTGAGCCTGCCTTCCCTCCAACACCCATGTGTTTCCAGTGTGCTTAAGAGATATGTGTGTGTGTGTGAAGCTGTATTCCAAGGGGAAGGTCTCCTGAGAAAGGTACTGAAAAGATTTTAACAATTTCAGAAGCGCTTAAGCAGAAGTTCCCAAAGGATGGTGTCCAAGCTCTTACACACACACACACAATACATGCTACTACACATGTTCTGGCACACACACACCCTTCACACGTGGGTGAATATCTAATACTTATGTTGCATTAATCCATTTTTATCCTGTCCTTCCTCCAAAGAGCTCTGAGTGATGTGTCTGTGGTTCTCTCTTCCGCTGTGCTTTTTTTGCAACTGTGCGAGGATGTAAAAAGGTTTGACTGAGCCAAGGTCACCCCAAAAGCTTTTGGGGATGAACTTTGGTGTCTCCGTTCCTAGGTCAAATCAACCTCTATCCCACGGGCTGTGTCTCTGGGCTAAAAAAAGATTCTCAGAGGAAAAGCTCCGTACTCTCTTTCTCACACACGTGCACAAAAACACACCCTTTCACACAGCTTCACCCTTTCATCCAACTGAGCAGAGCATATTCTGACCAGAAGATGTGTTTTTGCATTCATGTGAATAAGGACTTGTTAGTCACAGTTGGTGCATGAACATCTTCCGATTAGGACACTTCACCAGTTAAAGAGCATGCCAGTGCCCAAAGATCCTAGATGGCCAGCATCCCTGGCAGTGATCCTGGTCTCTTTTTATTTTTTGCACATGCATATTTTCACATGCATGCACACACAAATACAAAGTCTAAAAGCATTTACAAGCATTTCGACGTGTACAAAAAGAATGCACAGGGTCACATGCACACAGTTTCATAACCCAAGACACATGCCCATTTTCAATCACTTACCTCCAAGGAGATGCCTATCTATATGCAAGCATGAACCCTTGTATGCATCTGTACGGGCAATATACAAGCACTCAATCATTTGCGTGCTCACACATGTAAAAACACATGTCCAGGAACAGATGTGCATACACAGATGCTGTCTCCTGTGCATGAGCTCATGCACGCCCCCCCCCCCACCAACACACACACATTGACAGTCACAGGGAATGTCCGTCTGCATGCTTGCACAGATATACACTCTTGCACACACAGAGCCAGGCGTGTGCCTATCCCCTCCTCCCGCTCACACCGCAGTAGCTGTTCTCTCTGCACACCCAGCAGAAATACTCTTAGAAGCATGAATCAAAGACTCAGAGAGCTAAGAATAGCCAGGCCCAGCTGGGCGGGGGAGAGGGAGCGCAGGCGCCGTTTGGATGGATGCCAGCCTGAGAATGGTGGGGCAGGGAGAGACAGAAAGAGCCTCCCCTGCCAGAAACCCCATCTAGGGAGGGAGACATGGGGGCACATGGGGAGGGGAGGTGCCTGCTCTTCCCCCTCCCACGTTCCAGGAATGGTTTTCATCAATTGCCAGAAAATGAGAAACAGTAGCTGAGAACACAACCTGGAATACAGAATTTAATTAAATTGACAAATGATGGATGGATGGATGGATGGATGGATGGATGGATGGATGGATGGATGGATGGATGGATGGATGGATGGATGGATGGAGAGACACAGAGAGAGACAGAGGGTTGGGAAACAGGAAATCAAAACTGGGGGGGGGGGACAAAAAGGTTGCTTTTGTTCTTCCCCCACATCTTGCTGACCTGGCTGCTGTCCTCTTCAAAAGCCCAACCTAACAATTAAATTTCTCCACATGGGGGAAGGAAGTGGGACATCGTGTGCAAAGAGGTTGCAAGCCGCTAGGCATGGAATTGTGTGTGTGTGTGTGGGGGGGGGGGCTTTGTGCATGCACACGTGACACATAGTCTGATCTGGTGTGTGAGAAAAGAGCACCAGCGCAGGCTGCAGAGGGCCAGTCCAGGGATCAAAGCTGACCTTAGAGACACAAGAGTCATGCGCTGCTCAGCATGAATGTGTGTGTGTGTGTTCTTCCCTACGGAGCCTTCCTGCAGCCCTCTAGTGCCACGTGCCGTGGGTGTGAAATGAGGCCAAATGAGGCCAGCTCTTCCTGGTGTCACCCCTGCCTGCCTGCCTGCTTGCTTCTTCTCCGCCTCCCTCTCTCACACACAGACTTCCTCTCACTGTTACCCCTTTCTCTCTGGAGCACACAGTGGGGCTCAGATGCTCGTGTGAACTCATGCCAATGTGAGCAACTTTGCATGGAATCGCACCCAGATTTTGGCACCCCGAAACAGTCAAAGGTTTGAACTGCTGGACAGACCGGAGTTCGGTTCTAAAGAATTCACTGGGGGAGGAGGGGAGGGGCCTGGGGTAGATGGCCCTCTGCTGGCCTTTGTGAAACGGAAACGAGACAGAGGAACAGTGGCTTGGATCGGGCGATGCCCAAGCAGATCCACAAACGGACTTGGTGCCGTTCCAGTGGCATGAGATCTTGTGTGACAGACACCACATTCATCCCTATATATCAGGGGTGGGCAAACGGTGGCCCTCCAGATGTCCGTGGACTACAATTCCCATGAGCCCCATAGGGGCTCATGGGAATTGTAGTCCACGGACATCTGGAGGGCCACCGTTTGCCCACCCCTGATATATATTATAGTGACCAGAAACTGATTGCAAAAGATCTTGTGCAAACAGAAATGTGAGTGGGGATAGTTTAAGTCTGTCTGAGCTCCAGCAGCTACTGTGGAGTGCTCCCATGTGCACAAGATGTCTAGAAGAAGAAGAGGAAATCTTGCACTGGATCCAGCCCCACAGATCCAGCCCCACTGGATCCAGCCCCAACAAACATGACAAAATTCCATAGTTGGCTTATGCCTTTCAGACACTAAAGTAGCATCCAACCTCGCATGGTGATCCTCCCTGCCCACGATGTCTCCGTTGTGTCTGATGTGGGTACCAAGCCCATTTTCTTCTTTAGTACACTCCACACTGAAAACTTTGGACCCGTGCAGCATGCAGCAAAGCAGAAAACAGGCAGGGTGCCCCTTGCAGGCCAGTGGATGACCACAGTGGAGGGGCATGGATTCTTGGTACGCTACTAGTGCCCACAATTATATGGCCGAAAAGGACTTGTGTCATTGGGGTATGATTTGTAGGGGGAAATCCGCACGTGTGATGGGAGTGCTTAACCCTTCCCTCCAATTCTCTCCTGACACTGCCCTCCTTCAGGTTTATAGCCTGTTGTGTCCACAGCCAGAGTCCAAGACAGGGCCACTGCAGAACATGAGGAGGAGAATTTGTAAAGGAGGATAATTTATTTATTTCCTTGCTTCATGTATCCGCTGTTTTCTCCCTAGCGAGGACCCCAACGTGGCTTGCCTCATTTACCTCTCCTCCATTTTACCCTTGCAGCAACACCTGGGAGGTTGGGTTAGGCTTAGAGTGTGTGGCTGGCTCAAGGTCATCCAGTAACCTTCTAAGGCAGAGCAGAGATTCAAACCTGGGCCTCCCTAGTTGGACAATGTGACTGGAACACTGCTCTCGTGAGCAAGACTGAGCAAAACTGGGCAAGGCTTGCACTAAAACATTGCCTGGATCCAACCCCTTTTCTTGGCCTGCTCTGAGACTAAATGAAACCTTGGCTTGACAGAGCAGCAGGGATGCCAGCTCTTGGTTTGGGGAGAGGGAAGGAACCTCAGCAGGTCAAATGCCGCAGAGTTCACCCTCCAAGGCAAACATTTCCCTCCGGAGGAATTGACCTTTGTCCTCTGGAGAGGAATTGTAATAGCTGGAGATCTCCAGGTGCAACCTGGAGGTTGGCATCCCTGTCAAGGCTCTCCTGACGTTCACGCTGAATCCAGCAAGCATCTCAAGGGAAAATACAGTCATGTCCTCCAGGGCGATACTCATGCTTGCAAAGGCACTCCCAAGCGCCTCCGTGTCTTAAAGGAGTGCAAAACCGTCTCCCTGCGCCAGCACTATTATTTGGATTACAACCCCTCAAGGAGAAAGAAATGACAGCCTTTGCGGTACTGGCTTAGTCCTGCTTCAGCAGCCTTTACACCTCACCCAGGTATTCTGTTAGAGCAGGGGTAGTCAAACTGCGGCCCTCCAGATGTCCATGGACTACAATTCCCAGGAGCCCCTGCCAGCATTTGCTGGCAGGGGCTCCTGGGAATTGTAGTCCATGGACATCTGGAGGGCCGCAGTTTGACTACCCCTGTGTTAGAGCCTGGCTCTCTAGGGGGGCCCGAGAAGAGAGCCATCCATTCCTGGGAGACTTGAGGGAAATCACCAGCAACTCTGAATCTTACTTTCTCATCTGTAAAATGGGAACAGCAGCAATTTGCCTGACGGGCCATGAGAAGTATGAGAGAAGGATCTTAACATATTTTGATCTCCAGGGCTATGTGCTCCTGTGCTTGTTGGCTTGGAAATAAATCCCATTGGACAAAGCCCGGCTTCTGAATAAATATACAAAGGATTAGGATGTAAGGCTGCAATTTGAAGCACGTTTACCTGGAAGAGAGTCCCATTAAAGTCAAGGAGATTTCCCTCTGGATAAAAATGGCATCAGGTCTGGGCTCTGTCACTGCCATAAGCTCCCACTACTAATCATGTTTGAAGAAATATCAGGGGCCTCGTTTTCATAGAAAGAGCGTCATATATCATGCGTGTATCCAAAAGGGCATAGGGGAGTGTGTACATCTTTCTCATGCACAGTAATTAGTACAGCATTCTGAGACAGAAAGGGATACACAGCAGAACTCCACCTATGAAACATTAAATAGAAGAGCACCTAGAATTTTATAGCCCACCAGTATAAAGATACATTAAAACTGGGAGGAAATCTAGATAAGTTTTCTGTTGTCTGTAACTCCAGGACTGCACAATGCTTAGGCTAATTTATTGTCCACACAGCTCATTGTTGGACACGGATGCGCAATGGGACATTATCGCATAAAGAGAGCACTGAAACCCCTTTTCCTTTACAGGCCCATAGAGTGCTGTGGGGAAATTATGCACGCCAGCCACACGTGGACATCGTCTACATGCCAGCACCTAAGGAGCCACATGAAGACAAATTTAAAGACAGATTTACAGCCCCAACGTGAGCTTTGGCTGTGAAGGACTGCCAAAGGGGCTAATCAAACCAAGAGCCCTGCAGTCTGCCTGCAGACGGTTGGACCGAAGCAGCCATAGCACATGTAGTGTGTGACAGGGACATTTGCTTGCAGATCTCATGCCTACACCCACATCATGCGTGAACACAGAGATCAATGCACATCTAGTGAAGGTGACAAATTCAGCTCTCTCTCTCTCTCTCTCTCTCTCTCTCTCTCTCTCACACACACACACACACACGTCCGGAACACATGTCAGTGAATCTACAGAGATCTGTATCCTTTGCAAAACAGTTTTACAATTATCATAAAGAATAAAGATTTTGGATATATATATATATATTTTTTACAAAGGGGAAAAGGACAAGAGGGCAGACTGCAAAAAGGACATACAGCTTGGATTGTGGGGCCAAGGAGAGGAGCATGCAGGGCACTAAAGCCCCACCCATTTATAGAATGCCCTATTCAACCCCATTTCTCCATATACTCTTCATGCGTTTCCCGCACTGTGTTTCACAAACCAGCCATACTAGAAACTTGCCTTCATAAAAGCCAGAATTATCGGGGTATCCAATCCCATGACCAAAAAGGGGAAAATACAAAAGAAAAGGCAGGTCCTGCACTTAAGATGCCAAATCACACATGCATGCACACAGATTCAGAGAAATGCTCCTGCACACCATGCACTCAGAGCTACATCGATTTATTAAAGCCCTGACACCAATCCATTCAGATAAGCATGCCCACACAGGCACCCACCTACCGATTCACAACTGGAAACAGATATGCACACACACACACACACACACACACACACAGGGGAAAATGTTCATACAACGATATGGTCTCCGCAAAGGGAAATGTGCATGGCATGCATGCAGACGCTCAAATGCATGCAGATATGCATATGGATATAGATGCATGTGTGGTGTGCACATGCCACTATGCAGAAGACATCTGCATGCACACACAGAGAGACAGAAATATGAGAATGTGCATGTATGTATAAACTGACAGCTGCACAGTAGGCTTATCGGGAGGGGAATTTGCATAATGGAGCACATGATGGCATGTACAAATACACGGAGAGACAAATGTATAGCCCAAAGCATATGGCACACCTCTTCCTTCCATGTTCCCACTCCCCCTGCTTCTGTCTCAAGCACATGCCTGCCAACACTTCCGAATGTGCCTACGAAAATGCACACAGCACGCATCGGGACCAGCTCGCAACGCCCTCCCCCCCCACATGTGCACCCGGATAGTCTACACATGCGGGCACACATGGAGGTCCGTATCCACCTTCCTCGGTGAGCCGGCACACCATGCTCAAGGAAATGCATGTCCACGGACAGCCCGTTTTTCAGAACCTTCCACACCCCAGATTTTGGCCCCGGGACCAACGAGATGAATGCATGTGTGAGGAAGGCGAAGGATACGATAAAAAGAAGCCCCCTCACCCCCCACCCCACCCCAGCCCCTCCTTTCACCTGAGCCCCACAGCCGTCGCTCCCCCGTCCCAGACCCTACCGGGAGACCCCACATGGTGCGGGAAAGGGCCTCCAGAGGGGGGCGTGGCAGGGTCCACACATAGGTGTCCGCACACTATGGCGCCCGAGTGTCACCTCCAGCGGCCACGCGTCCCCCGCGCTGGCCCCGTCGGAGCAAGAGACCTGTCCGCCTTCCCGGAGGACCCCCGCCCTCTTCCCCACCGGAGGCAGGAAGGCGCCCCCAACCCCGCACAAAGACCCCCCCCCCCCTCCGCCGATCCCCACGGGATGAAGCCGCCTCTCACCCACCCACCCACCCACGCACCCACCCAGCCACCCACGCGGGCCACCCTTTCCCTTACCTGCCAAGGAGGGGAGCCGCTCAGCACATGCTCTCCTCGGGGGGGACCTACGGGACGGTCCCCCCCTCCAGCGCTCCGCCGTCCGCCCGCGTTGGGGCTCCCCTCGCGATTCTGCTCGAGCAGGGGGCGGATCGAGGTCCGGCTGGTGGCTCGGAGGAGAAGGGGTGGGCAGGAAGGGCGGACGGACGCCGCGCGATCCGAGGAAGGGGGGTCTTCTTCGCGCTTCCGTGGCGCCCCCCTCCCCTCCCCTCCCCTCCCCTCCCCCCGCTCCGTCTGAGATCAGCTCAGTCTCCCAGGGCTGCGTTGCTGCCAGTCGCTCCCGCCCTGCCTGCTGCCTGCCTGCCTTGCCTGCCTCCCACCCACCCTCCTCAATGCCGGGGAGGAGGCTCTCTCTCTCTCTCTCGCTCTCGCTCTCGCTCTCCCTCTCTCTCTCTCTCTCTCTGTGCCTCCCTGCCCCACCCCCACCCGCTCTCTTTCTGCTGTTCAGGAATGCATGGTTTTGCCCAGCCTCCCCCCAATCTCATTCATAGTGTCACGTGGGGGTGGGGAGGAGGGGGGAGGAATCTGACAACCACACCCCATCGCCGGTCATCCGCCTCAGCCCTGCATCTCGCTCTCCCCGCCCGCCCCCGACACGCTCCTCTCCTACTCCTGGCTCCTTCCCCCACGGCCCCAGCCCACCCCCTCCCAACACACGGCGGCTCGCATCCTGCTAATGCCCCTGGCTCTCCATTTTTGGGAGATCCTGTATCCTTGGGTACCGGAACAGTTCCTGGGGATGCAGCCTGGTCTAGATCCCAGCCACACTGTCCCTTCCTGGAATCTAATGGCCATTCCTCTCTCTGTCTCTCTCTCTCTCTCTGCCAGCTCCCCCCCCCCCACTTCCAGGTACTTAGGGTGTTCTCACAAGGGAGGCTAAAATTCATTTGGGATGAAAACTCCCTTTACAGAGTGAACCTAACACGACTAGATCAAACACCCACCATTCTCTTCTCTTCTGTCCTTTGGTCTGTTTCACCACCACTGATAAGAGATCTATTTCACACAGGCCTTCAGCCCAGACCCGTCCTTACCGCTCCTCCCTAAATCCGAGTCCTATTTGCATCCCAAATGTCTAGCACAGGGGAGGCCAAACTGTGGCCCTCCAGATGCCCATGGACTACAATTCCCATGAGCCCCTGCCAGCATTGCTGGCAGGGGCTCATGGGAATTGTAGTCCATGGACATCTGGAGGGCTGCAGTTTGACCATACCTGGTCTAGCATCTCTAGAGACCAGCCGGGTACTAGTCTTACGAAGGCATGTGGGTGCCACTTGGACAACTGTCTCCTCCCTGGGTACTGGTCCTATTTGCATCCTGGGCAGAACATTGTCCACAGAAACCAACCTGAATCTATGGATTTTGTCACCTTCTTCCTACCCAAGCCAGGGCAGTGGTAGTGACTCCATCTGCAATCCAAGCCAGGAGGGACCGGCCCCTGGCAATGGAGGGGTGGAGTCCGGCTTGTGGGCCCAGTGGCACAAGGCATGGCGATGGAATCCAAGAATAAACGGGATGGTTTTAAGGGGGCATGAAATACACAGTTCCACTCAGTTGTACATGACTCTTGGTACATGTCCAACATGGAAACTTTTTAGAGCTCTTTGTGTATCTAACATTCAGCCTCACATTCATAGAATCATAGACTAGAGTTGGGTCATCTAGTCCAACCCCCTGCACTATGCAGGACACTCACATCCCTATGGCTCATCCACTGTAAACTGCCACCCCCTTGAGCCTTCACAGAACCAGCCTCCCCATCAGATGGCTATCCAGCCTCTGTTTAAAAATCTCCAAAGATGGAGAACCCATCCCGAGGAAGTCCGTTCCACTGAGAAACCGCTCTAATTGTCAGGAACTTCTTCCGGGTGTTTAGATGGAATTTCTTTTGAATTAATTTCATCCCATTTGTCCCTCTGGGGCAAGAGAGAACAATTCTGCTCCATCCTCCATATGGCAGCCTTTTAAATACTTGAAGATGGTGATCAGATCCCCCCTCAGTCGTCTGAGTCGTCTGATGGTTATCAGATCCCCTCTCTAGGCTAAACAGACCAAGCTCCCCCAACCTTTCTTCATATGTCTTCGTCTCCAAACCCCTCACCATCTTTGTTGCCCTCCTCTGGACACGTTCCAGTTTGTCAACATCCTTCACACTTGGTAGCAGTGACCATGTGCTTTTGGAAGTTTCAATTGTGGGAAAGAGAAAACCTTTATGTAGTTGTACGTATAGACTGGACTTCAGGAAAACTGATTTTCACAGACTTAAAGATATGTTGTGTAGAGTCCCATTCATTCGCTTATTTACTTAATGGTTTTTATAGTCTGCTCCATGATCCGAGATTCAAGGCAGATTGGAAAATTAGAGAACAATGCAATTAAAAGTATAAGACATACCATAAAAACTGCAAAAACCAGATGACAAGAATTGGAAAATGATGCCGTGAAAACAAGATACTACATACAATAAACAGGGATATATGTTACAGTCCTATTTCCTTTATTAAAATGCCCTCTCAAACAATTCCAGTTTACACATTCTGCGGAATGGGAGAGGTGAGGCAACCTTCCTCACCTCCACTCCACCAGGTGGGAGCCAGGGCAGGGAATGCCTAGGTGAGGGCAACTGTCTGTGACTAGTGTGACACTAGGAGAGAGACACAGTTCCCCCACATGTTTGCACTTGCCTGTGCCCCATAGGCATTGCTTCCCCATCCCGGTTCATACAAGAAGACCCCACATGGTAGGAGAAAGAGCCTCCAGGGGCATGGCAGGGTCCACAAGTAGGTGGCTGCACACTATGGCTATCTCCAGACCACCCCAAATGCCTAGGAGCTAGTTTGGTGTAGTGGTTAGGAGTGTGGACTTCTAATCTGGCAAGCCGGGTTCGATTCTGCGCTCCCCCACATCCAGCCAGCTGGGTGACCTTGGGCTCGCCACGGCACTGATAAAGCTGTTCTGACAGAGCAGTAATATCAGGGCTCTCTTAGCCTCCCCCATTACAGAGGGTGTTTGTTTTGGGCAGAGGAAACGGAAGGCGACTGTAAGCCACTTCAAGTCTCCTTCGGGTAGAGAAAAGCAGAATATAAGAACCAACTCTTCTTTCTTCTTCTTCTTCTTCTTCTTCTTCTTCTTCTTCTTCTTCTTCTTCAAAAATTCCCCAAAAGGTTGCCATAAGACTTGACAGCCAAAAAAAAAAAAAAAAAAGGACATGGAAACACACTTATAGTTGAGAGGCATATAAATGTGGGACATGCAAATAGATTTATATCCATGGAGACTGCAATTTGATATGCTTCTGATATGCATATGTCATGATGGAATGTGTAATTTGCCAATTATTCATGCGAGCAGGGATGGAGGTTCTCCCTTCTGGAAATCTTCTGGCAGAGGCTGGACAGTCATCTGTCAGGAATGCTCTGGCTTTAAATTTCCTTACTGATTAGGGGGTTGGACAAGGTGGCCTAGAAGGTCCCTCTGAACTCTAGGAACCGACAAATTGATGTAAGCTTTTAGCTGACTGCTTCCAATAAAAGAACTCCATTTGCAGGAAAGTCTTTTTATTGAAGAGAACAATGATGCTAGCTACCTAGAAGTTTTGCTAAGACTAAACTTCCACTGTCTGTTGCTCTGACTTAACTTCCAAGTCCCACCCACCAGTCCATTTGGGCATTCCACAATGCCAACCTTCAGTTAGCCAGAGAGACACAATCATCCTTTAAGGTCGCAATAGAGATAGAGGCACCAAGCAACAGGATAGGACAGGGAATTCCCCTGCCAGCCAACTAACCCCTTACTGTTATAATTCCCACCTAAGGCACCTAAGATAATCGATTACATGGACAGAAAACAGAGCAAGGCAATAAAAGAACAAATGGCAAAATCAGGCATGGTTTTGACAACTGAGATCATTTGGAAGGGTAAATAAATTGACTCAATAAAATTGACCAGAGATGCCTGGGATTGGGAGGAACTCCCAATTAATTAATTCTGTAACAATCCAGAAACGCAGTGTCCAAAGGCATGAGCTGAAGGGTCGCAAAATACAATACATCCCCAATTTGGTTGAAGAGTATTTGCTATCCTTTGTGTTACAAGGTGGTGTTGTGAAGTAATGCCAAGACAATGGGAGTTCAATTCCAACTTTGTTAAAAATTCTAAATGTATTTTGATTTGATTCATTTTTATAGGACCACCTCTCCTGCCAGAGCCATCACAGGGCAACAATTTAAAAAACAATAAACAATAAAATTAATTTAAATTAGTTAAAAACTATTGCAGACAGCAATTGATAGCTTCTGTTCACAAATTCAGACCATTTGGATTTTCTGGGAGTTCTTCTGAGGGAAGAAGTGGGCTTCTGGCTGGTCTCAACCAAATGCCTGGCAGAAGAGCTCCATCTTGCAGGCCCTGTGGAACTCAATAAATTCTGACAGGGCCTGTGTCTCCTCTGGGAGCTCATTCTACCAACAGTTCTACCAAAAAGGTACTGTCCCTGGTTGAGGCCAGGCAAACTTCTTTTGGGCCAGGGATCACCAACCCATTAGAATTGGTAGAGCGTAATGCTCTTCACGGGGTATATTCAGTGAGGTGATCCCTCCAATATGTTGTGCCCGAACCATGAATGGCCTTGAAGGTCAAAACCAACACCTTGAACCTAATCTGGTCTACTGGGAGCCCATGCAGCTGCCTGAGCACAGGGCGTATTTTAGCCCTCCATTTGTGTTCTGATGAGGAATCTGGCTGCTGCGTTTCAGACCAGTTGTAACTTCCAGAGCAGGGACAAGGGAAAGCTTGTGTAGACAGAAGTCTAATCTGGAGGTGGCAGTTGCATGGATGACCATGACTAGGTGATCTGGAACCAGGTAGAGTGGTCTGGCATAGATAAAGAAATGCCTGTTGAGATTACCTAGGGGTAGTCAAACTGCGGCCCTCCAGATATCCATGGACTACAATTCCCATGGGCGAATGCTGGTAGGGGCTCATGGGAATTGTAGTCCATGGACATCTGGAGGGCCACAGTTTGACTACCCCTGAGTGATTTGAGCCTCCATAGATTATTGCAAGGCATCCTAGGGAAGCACATTTTCAATAATCACAATCCCCGATTTCACATTTTCGACAAATTCATTTGGCAGCCAACTCACTCTCAGTTTCATTCGCCTTTCCGTTTCGTAAGGCGTTGGATAATGATAGCAATACTGGCCATGTTTTCTCATTCTGCTCAGCCAAGTTTGAAGCCTTCTTCCAGGCCTAGGAGCCTGCCTACGACTTAAGTGGCTCTTCCTGTGGGGGAAAGAGCCACTTAAATTAAACAAAGAGCCACTTAAGTCAGAGGAAGGCGTCTTTGGGTGGAAGAAGGCTGCGAACGCTGCTGAGAGAGATGGTGGGAGACATGCTGCTATCCTGGAAGACTGTAAGATACACATTCTGAAATGGTGTATATTAAGTGGTCTGAACACTTAAAAAAGCACAATCTCAAGTAGAGCTAATAATAATTAAGTGCCATCAAGTTGCAACAGGCTTATGGGGGTTTCCAGGCAAAAGATGAGCAGAGGGGTGTTAACATGCCTACTTTCCCATAGCATCCCAGGACTTCTGTGGTGGACACTCATTTAAATACTAAGCAGGGCCAACCCTGTTTAGCTCTCAAGCTGCTCTGGGTCTTCTGAGCAGAGTTATGTTCTCTTAAATCCACTGAAATAAATGGATTTAGAGGGAAATAACTCTGCTTAGGACTGCACAATCGCATATTGAGTATGTTTATCTTCACTGTCGGCTTCAACCCAACAAGACACATACTTCTGCCCACTTCTTATGCACAGAGATGTGCATCTTCAGCATGCATCCCTAACACTTCAGAACACAATCTTGTACACAACAAGAGCCACCTAATGAAGAAGAAGAAGAAGAAGAAGAAGAAGAAGAAGAAGAAGAAGAAGAAGAAGAAGAGGACAACCTTAGTTACATGTTCAGAGGCAAGCATACAGGACAGGTTGATGTGTTACCAGGAAGAGCAAGCACATGCAATGTTCTGAGACCAGAGACACACACACCAATGCACACCAGTGGCATTGCACTCTGTGACAGGAACACACAACTACACCCAGGTACTTGGGATGGATGGATGGATGGCAGGAAGAGGCCTCCTTCTACCCCCGGCATACACAGAGCACATTTACAACCTTTCCCAGGGCAGGGTGATTGTCAAAGCATCTGCCTATCGACCCTATACTCATCTGTTTGCAAATTTAAAGGCCGCCTTTGTCTTGCGTGATGGCTGGTTTAATTGAATAAACCAATCTAGATTAATTTATTTAATAAATGGAAGCGGTGTTTTAAAAAGGAAAAACTCAGTTGGGCAAAACAGTAAGAATGAAAAACCCACACCAAATTAGAACTGGCAAGAAGACAGCCCCACAGGCAGTCACTGCTCAGTCCGGGCGAGGCCTTGGCTGGCCCACGTGCTCACATCTGGATTGGATTAAACATTCCAGCTTCTGGCTGGCTGAAGTCCTGTTCCTCCCCCCCCCCCGCCCCATTTCTGCCCCAACATCTCCTGAGTGAGCAGACAGCAGTAAGTTTTAAGGGAGAGACGCAGTGTGTTCTGGAGCAGATAGGGAAAACTCTGGGGAGCCAACACCAGAAGGAAAAGGGGACATACCATGGAGCTTTGGGTAACACTGCAGCTGCTGCTCTTGGGGGTACTTCTGAGGACCGCTCGGGGACAGAGGGACGAGCTAAGTTCCGAAGAGGAAAGAAAAGCTTTGATGCTCAAGGTGAGAGAATCTTCTTTTTTCCTTATAATTTGGGAGCAACACAATTGCTAGGGAAGTGCAGACAGATGACTAGAACAGCACAATTCCAGGCGTGTCTGGAATAGCCTCATTCAAAACATGCAAGTGTGCTCCGGAATCCTTTGAAACACTTTCGGGGCTAAGGGGTGCCCATGCTCTGCGCCCACTGAGAATCATGTTGAGAAAAGAACCCTCAACCCTGAAACAAATCTTCAACACCTCCTTCTTAAAGGTCTCTTTCTTCTTTGCCTGTGATGTCTAGGAAATGCATGCAGTCACTTTATATAACAGGCTAGCCTTGTTGGCTGGTGGTCGTTCACCACTAAGTCTGGCAAACAACGAAAGAATCAGAAGTCCTGATTCCTACTTAAACTCTTTTCACTGCCAAGAGAGCCTTGGAGTTTGAAGATCTCTGCTACAACTCCCAAGATCCAGTTAGTGCCTTCCTCCGAAGAACCAAAGGGTTGTGATTTCTGTTGGTGACTCTTAAAACTGCTTCACTCAACCGGAAATCCCGACTGCTCCAACGGTGTTTTCTCTGTTCTAATATAACCAGAGACCTGCCTGCTCACTACATGAACATATCTAGGGGCTTTCAGGGGGCCCTTGCTCTGTCATGCTAAACTTATTTTCCTTCCTAAAATAGTTCAGGAGTTGTAGCTTCCTATCAGCAGAACTCAGCCGTCCCAGCTCACAGCCCCACTAACCTCCATTTTCTAGCAAAAACAGTCCAGGAATCCTGGCTTGACCTACGATCCAGCAGCCAACAGGGGAAGAAGGGAGACCAACTCAGGCCTAGTTTATGTATTGCTTTAAAAATATTTGTAAAAACTTCCCTTGTCCCAAACTAGACAGAGTCCAAATAATTAGTGTGTTCATTTTGGGGAAATAGGATTCCAGTCTACTGTGATTTTCTCAGAAAAAGTGGGCAATTACACAAATCGTGAAAGGATTGAGGTTGGGTAGAGGAGTTTAAATTTTGGGGTCAAGATCTCTGGGAAGTTCTTCTTTGTTAACTGTGTGGGAATCTTTTTGTTTTTTAATTAATGTCTTTGTTTGCTTGCATCCCTGAAAAGTCCCCTGTGAACTGAATTATCTTCCCTCTCTCACATTTCTACCCTGCCCTTCCTCCAAGCATCTCAAGGCAGTACCCATGCCCCAGGGCATCTGCCTGTCCCCTTTCTGTTCCTGGTTTCCCCCAGCAGATGAAGATTTTTCAGTTTCATTCCCTTCTTCCTAACCAATGTTTTAATCTTATTTTTATGTCGGTAAAAAATTTAGCACTAAATTTACTTGTTTTAATGATGCACGTTTTTTTGTGGGGAGGGGGCTGTTTCATTCATAATTTTATTAATGTATGCTTTAATTGGTTAGCTGCCTAGATGGCTCATAAGGACAGAAAGGTGGGACACATGCATTTTGTATATAAATAGAGAAACAAATAAATAAATTACTGGCCCAACATTACTCACGCAGTTCCTCCTCCTAGATTATGACTATCTTTCACTGATTGAAACTGGTGCTTTCTGAGTAGTGGCCCCAACTTGGATGAAATGCCCAGGGGTAGTCAACCTGTGGTCCTCCAGATGTCCATGGACTACAATCCCCATGAGCCCCTGCCAGCATTTGCTGGCAGGGGCTCATGGGGATTGTAGTCCATTGACATCTGGAGGACCACAGGTTGACTACCCCTGCTTTAGCCCTTAGCTAACAGAGGGAGGAATGTCCCCTTGGTTGGTTTTTTGTGTGAGGGGTGCACAGCGGTTTTGTTTTGGGGCTCTTTGAGGATATTTGATTACAGCAGAGGTAGTCAAAACTGCGGCCCTCCAGATGTCCATGTAAATGCTGGCAAATGCTGGCAGGGACTCATGGGAATTGTAGTCCATGGACATCTGGAGGGCCGCAGTTTGGCTACCCCTGAATTACAGTATCGGAGGCATTATATATTTTATGATATGAGCAGACAATTTTGACTATTCGGTGGATAGTTTAGTATACTGGGGTCTATTTATTTCTAATATTTTTAGGCTCCCTCTCTCTGACAATGGTCTCCGGGTTGCTGATAACATTAAAAATTCAATCTGTATAAACTATAAAACCAATTCAATTGAAAATAATCAGTTAAAAGAAAGACAAGCTCAGTCACTAAAACATTAATTTCTGCAAATGCCATAGATGTTGTTAGCTGCCTTAAGCTTTTTTGGGGAAAGAAACCATCCTGTATCTAGTTGGGAAGCCCCAAGAGAAGGTTTTTTGCCCCTTGGATTATTCAAGTGTGCTTCCAGGTAGATATACGCTGAGTGCAACAGTTCCTATATACAAGAAAGGACATAGGAAAGAACTTTTTAAATGACCTGTCCATTTGTCTTTGGACATCTCTTCTATAACTTTAGTTAAATTGTTTTTCTGTGCCTCTCACATCCAGGGGTGAGAATATTAACACTGAACAGAAATTAGGGGACTCTGCAGTCCTAAGCAGAGTTACATTTTCTAAGCACCTTGCTTTCAGTGGATCTGGAGGGGTGTCACTGTGTTTAGGATTGCAGCGTAAATCACATTTAGTGACGCGCAAACTTCTTGGAGTGTGGCTTGAAATCATGGCTGGACCGGTGATTACAAACTGAATCTGCAGACTCTCAGATACATGTAGATTCTAAATTGGCTTGCACCGGGAAAAGCAGCATGTTGCATAGGCAGCTGTGAGATGCTTCCTTTAATTTCATGTGCATCACCAAGATGCCTTTCCTATGTTCTGTATCCAGCAGTAGGGATTCCCTTGTGGAGGTGGAGCGGGAAAAGGCAACAGCTCCAGATGCATGCATGCATGCACCCAGGCGCACGCATGCACGCACACCCACCCACCCACAAAGCAAGTTTCCATAATCAGGATAGCTGTACTGAATCAAGTTCACGTGATGAGCTTCTGGGCCTTTGTGCAATTGCAGCTACTGACTCTGGCTGCATGCGCTGATGAATGCTGACTCTGCAGGAACTAAAACGTGGAACAAGAATTCCATGGCCAGGGTAATCAGCTCAAAGTAAAAATAAATATTATGAGCAAAGGAAATCCATTATACTGAGGCATCACATGTCCCAGCCCTTACCACTTAAAGCAGGGGTAGTCAAACTGCGGCCCTCCAGATGTCCATGGACTACAATTACCAGAAGCCCCTGCCAGCATTCGCTGGCAGGGGCTTCTGGGAATTGTGGTCCATGGACATCTGGAGGGCTGCAGTTTGACTACCCCTGAAGTTACAGTAAGTTTTGTGTGTAAGTTCCATCAAGTCGCTTCCAACTAATGACTACTCTATGAATTAACGTTCTCCAAAACACATTTCTGTTTATCAAGAGGGACAGCTTGGTGACGTGGTTAAGAACAGCAGTCTCTAATCTGGAAAGCCAGGTTTGATTCCCCATTCCTCCACATGCAGCCAGCTGGGTGGCCTTTGGGTCACTCACAGTTCTCTTAGAGCTGATTTCACAGCGCAATCCTTGCAGAGCTCTCTCAGCCTCACCTACCTCGCAGGGTGGAGAGAGAAAGGGAAAGGAGTTTGTGGGCTGTTCTGAGAGTCCTTTGGGTAGTGAAAAGTGGGATATAAAAACCAGCTCTTCTTCACCACCTATCGTCAGCAGCCTTTCCCCAGTAGTCATTATTTTGGGCTTCTTGATATCTAGCTGACTCCTGCTCTGGCACTTTCTGATTTAACCTTCAGCAGCAAATTACCAAAGTCCATAACCTCCTTGCTCCTGGGTCTGAGACCTCCACCCTGCAACTTCTCTCACTCCTAATATATAGCCACCTAGTGGGGCAGGCCTACAGCAGGTGTACAGCACAGTCCATGGGTCACGGACTGTAGGAACTTGATAATATTTTAATTTTTACATTCAGCAGAACACAAAACGTGCCGTGACTCATGAAAACTCATGTCAAAATAAAGGTACCACCAGACTTTTGTGTTATGGGCAGCAAAACTCAGAAAATTTATGAAGCATGGGCTGGGAAGCCAGTCTAAGAAAGCTAGCAGGCTGAATCCAGTTTTGTAAATCATAAGTTTTGTAGTGAGTTGTGTATTATAACCACAATGGCACAGCAGAGCTAAAATGAGGCATCTGATAGCATCAGGAATCTGAGAGCAATTTAGGAATATCTGAGAGCAATTTAGGAATAGCTGGTGCTTAGTCAAATTTCTGTTTATTAAGAAACCAAATAATAGACAGAATCTGCAAAATGCTTGCAAGGGTTGTGTGGTGTAGTGGTTAGAGGGTTGGATTAGGATCTAGGGTGGTCAGCCATTTTCTCAGGGAGAACTGATCTCTATTGGGTGAAGATCAGTTTTAACAGTGGGATAGCTTAATGGCCCCATGGGGTGGTTGGCAAATTTGACAGAACCAGATTTAACTTCCCACTGTGCCATAGTGTGTTACTGAGTTCCTCTCTGTCTCTAGCCTACCCCACAGGGGTATAGTGAGCATATGGCAGAGGAGGAAGGAACTGGGGTTCCCATTGCAGAGAAAAGTGGGATACAAATACAAGAAAATAAATAGGAAAAAAAAACATAGACAAGCGCTAAGCTTTGACTTGGCCAAGAACTGAAGGTGCTAAGCCAAGTCACAAAATGTTGTTACTGCTCTAAAAGTGTTCCTTTTTAAAAAAGAAAAGAAAAAAGAAAGCCAAATAGGATTCAGAAATGCCGGCTTTGTTTCACACCCTGTTTGTGAGAAGGCAGCATCGCTGGCATCTGGTCAACTGGCAACTGAGCGCAAGACAAAAGCTTGTTCAAATCAAAACATGCCTTTAAAAATGAAAGAACGTAAACACCATGTGTTTTTGACTTCCTAGCCTTGGTGGTTTCAGCCAGTCTCTTTAACTCTTCCTGGAGGCCCGAGGGTCGATTAAATATGAACCGCAGATACACAAAACCAGATCTGAATTCCTTTTCCGAAGCAGAAAGAGATGGTGGTAGTGTGGACAATTGCTAGAGCGCTGGGGAGGATTTGTTCAAGTCCCTCTTCAGCAAGGATGAAGCTTACTGGATGAGCCTGCCTGATCTTTCTTACAAGATTGTATTTGTGTGTGTGTGTGTGTGTGCGGGGTGGGGCGGGGCTGCTATTAAAGCAAAGTAAGAACATTTTATGACACTCTTTTCTGCACAAAATTGTGCCCATAAATGCTGAGAACAGCTAGAATGCTAGAATGAGAGGGAACGTGCCTCTCTGGCCATACTGCTGATAGACAACTGGACTCCGCATATTCCCTTCATCAGTGGATGGCTCAACGTCCATCTTCTATATGGCCCTAAGCTCTTTTGAAGGAGGGGGGGATCCAAACAGGACAAATTCAAAGATATTAGAAAACTGTGTGTGTGTGTGTGTGTGTCTCTCTCTCTCTGTGTAGGCTGCTGGGTTTAGTGGCTCTTTCATCAGGTAGACAGGAAATTCATTTAGCTAAGAAAGAACCTTTGAAGCATCTGGCACATAGAATGATATCATCAAAGACTTCATGGAAGAAAGGACATTGGATCTGAATGGACACATGCTCAGGCTGCGTGCAACATGTCTGAGGTCATCACCTTTTCAGTGGTACCCTGGCAGTATACAAACCAGATTTGGGGGGGGGGGGGTGCTCCAGCACAATGTGCAAACTCGGAAGAGCTCTGTTTTGCAGGCCTGGAGGCATTGTGCCAGCTCTGTCAGGCCCTCAGCTCTCCCAGGAGCTCATTCCACCAGGTTGGGGCCAGGACCAAAAAGACACTGGCCCTGGTTGAGGCCAGGCATGCTTGCTTAGGGCCAGGGACCTCCAAGAGATTCACACCCACAGAGCTAAGTGCTCTGTGGGGGAGCATAAGCGGGGAAAAGGTCCCTCAGATAGGCAGAGCCGAAGCCACAAATCGCCTTAAAGATTGAAACCAAAACCTTGAACTTGATCTGGGCCCAAACTGGCAACCAATGCAGCTGCCTCAGCACAGGCTGGATATGGGTCCTCCAAGGTGTTTTTGGGAGGGCCCTAGCAGCAGCATTGTGCACCAGCTGGATTTTCCGGGTCAAGGACAACGGTAGGTCTGCATAGAGGGAGTTACAGAAATCCAATCTAGAGGTGACCATTGGGTGGATCACAGTAGCCAAGTAGGGCACTAGTAGCCTTGCCTGACGTAGATGGAAAAATGCCGTGTGGGCTGCTCCTGTGTCTTGGGCCTCCATCAATAAAGTGGCATCCGGAATCACACCCAAGTTCCTTGTCGAGGATGAGATGTTAAGCTGTACCCCAGCCAAGGTGAGCAAGCGCTCTTCCGGTCCTGTTGCCTTCCTGCCCAGCCACAGGACCCCCGTCTTGGAGGGCTTGAGTTTCAGGTGACTCTGCTCTAACCATCCAGCAATGGCTTCCAAAAATCTGGTGAAGGTAACTGGGGGGGAGTCTGGGTGGCCACCCATGAGGAGATAGAGCTGGGTGTCATCTGCATACTGGTGGCAACTCAGCCCTTAGTTTCAGACCAGCTGTGCCAGAGGGCACATAAAGATGTTAAATAGTGTGAGAGAAAGAACCACACCCTGAGGGACCCCACATTCCTCTCCCACAGCCACCCTCTGTGTCCAGTTCCAGAGGAAGGAGTGCAGCCACTGGAGGGCTGTCCCATGAATACCAGCTCTGGTGAGGCGGTGAGCCAACAACTCGTGGTCGACCACATCAAACGTGGCCGACAGAGTATGGCTGAACCGCTCTAATCCAGTTGGCACCGGACATCATCCACCAAGGCAACCAACACCATCTCCCTCCCATGGCCAGGACGGAAGCTGAACTGGTATGGGCTTTTCTGGTGGGCTCCTGTTGCTGGCCAGCTCTGACCTGAGGGGTCTGGCTTGTACCTGAGGGTCACTCTGCCAGGCTTGTATCTGGGCCACTTTAACTTTTCAGTCTGCCCCTGCAGGCTTCCGGATGCAATCCCCTCCTGAACAGCTACTATCAATAGGGTGAGACTAGGGTTGGGGGATACCTGGGGGTGAAGCCAGAAGTCAGATTTGGGGCTTCAGCCCTTTTCTCCAGGGGAACGAATCCCTGATATCTGGAGATAATTTATGATTATGGAAGATCTCCAGGCTCCACCTGAAGGTTGGCAACCTGTAAAGGAGCTGCGGCACCCCACGGCTGAGAAGGCTCCTCACTGCACATACAGGTGTGCATCCTCCCAGGGCCCACGGATGCCCTAAGCCCAGCGCAGCAGCAGGGCCCCTCGGCCCTTCCGTGGCTTCACTGAGAAGGCCTTCAGGCGGTAAAAGAAGAGATTAGACATTCAGTTTTCTCCTAGGCTGTTCCCTGCAACTACATTAAATATAAACTTTGTAAAGTCAGTGGAATAGGCTGCCTAAGAAGGTCCCCCTCACTGGCAGTCTTCAAGCAAAGGTTGGATACACACTTTTCTTGGATGCTTTAGGATGCTTTGGGCTGATCCTGCGTTGAGCAGGGGGTTGGACTAGATGGCCTGTATGGCCCCTTCCAACTCTATGATTCTGTGATTCTATGAGCAGGGGATTGGACTAGATGGCCTGTATGACCCCTTCCAACTCTATGATTCTATGATGCTATGATAACATTAAATATCAGTAAGCTATAGAAGCACCCCCCCACACACACACACACACACAACTCCACAGCCCTCTGTGATGCCTCCCTTCCCCTGATGCCGCAAGGGCAGGCTTGTCTTGCTGAACGGCTACTCCAGGGCTGCATATCCCACCCACCCCTCGGGAGGAAGTTAAAACCAACTCCTCCCTCCTCCCTCTTTCTGCCGCAAAGCTACAAAGAGCACGAATGTGTCATGCTTTCTCCAGGCGTCTCTCCTAGGGATGCCAGCCTCCAGGAGGATCTGGGGATTTCCTGGAATTACAGCTCATCTCCAGACTAGAGAGAGAGAGCATTTCCCCTTGAGAAAACAGATCCTTTGGAGGGTGGGCTCAATGGCCCTGTAACACATTGAGGTTTCTGTCCTTCCCAGCCTGTGGAGGCTGGGAAGTCCAATCTCCAGGTGTTTCTGAACCTGGATCTGGCAATCCTAACCCCCCCCCCAATCTCCTGCTGGAGGCCAGGAGGGGTCTGGCAACCCTAGTCTCTCCAAGGGAAATTGTCCGAGGTTCGACACTGGAAGGAACTCTGGAAAGACCCAGTGGGAACAGATACTGCCTAAGCATCTCTGGTCAGCGGTGGGCTCTCTGCCAGGTTGCACCCTCGGCACTGGTCCCACTGTGCCAGTCCTTGATGCCGGCCCTGCTTTTTGGTCTCGTTCTGTTTGGCTCTCAGATGTGGTCCAGGATGCCTGCAGCAGTGCAGCCGCCCCTAACCCTCTTTTGCACCCTCGCCTAGCATCTGCAGGAGGTCCTGGAGCTGTCGGAACTTGAAGCGACGGAAGAGGAGTCCCTGCAAGAGGTTACCTTGACGGAGGCGGGGGGCTCCGATGGCAAGGAGGGCTTGGAGGAAGAGCTCAAAGAGCCGGGGGAACAGCTCCCCCACCCCACTGTCCTGGCCCCGACAACGACGCCCCCAGCGCAGGAGGAGGAAGACGGCTTCACCTATGTGTGTGAGTAGAGCAAAAGGGCCAGGTTGGTTTTCGGTCCAAAGTCACCCTTCACTGCAAGCTTCCTCCCCGAGCATCACAGCTCTGGGCACAGAGCAGCTCCACGGAAATCCGAATCCCACGTTCCCTCCTCTTTTGGGGCTGATGGTGTGCAAGCCCTACAGGCTCACGGAGCTTTTCCTGGTGTGCCTGGATCAGCCACGCATTCGTCTGAACTCTGCTGCCGCGCCTCCCTTCCAAGAAGCCCAATGTTCACTTTTCCCCAGCTTTGCCTTCCACGTTCTCCTGCGCTCCCAAATGATAATGCTTTTGCTCTTCTCTGAATCCTCCCTGCTTTGTCCTCAGGCACAGAAGCCAATTACATCTAACTCAAATCAATTCCTAGCATGAATCCTGATTTCTTTTGTCTTGGCGGAGAAGTGGCAATAACCCACCCATCAGTGACTTCATCTCTATAACCATCTCCGCTTTGGGCTGCCACTGGGTCGGTGCTTGACTGTGCTGCCAAGAAATGCCCTTACCTCTGGAGTTCACATTGTCACACTGTTAATCCAGATTTCAGGCAGCAGCGAAAGAGTGAACTGCTAATTCAAGCATCACAGAGAATGCTGCAATAAACAAAACCCCAGAAAGTATTGCACAGCTGGATCGGGCCAAAGGCGGTCACATTCAGCATCCTGTTTTCAGCCAGCCTGTTTCCCCTGTATTTTGTTCCCATTAATATCTGGTGTTCAGAGATATATATTAATATCTGATGTTCAGAGAAAAGCATGCCTACTGGATGGGGGATACGCTTCTAGGTAACACTGTATGTGAACGAGACCTTGGGGTACTTGTGGATTGTAAACTAAACATGAGCAGGCAGTGTGATGCAGCGGTAAAAAAGGCAAATGCTATTTTGGGCTGTATCAACAGGGACATCACATAAAAATCACAAGATGTCATCGTCCCGTTGTATACGGCACTGGTCAGACCACACCTGGAGTACTGTGTGCAGTTCTGGAGGCCTCACTTCAAGAAGGACGTAGATAAAATTGAAAGGGTACAGAGGAGAGCGACAAAGATGATCTGGGGCCAAGGGACCAAGCCCTATGAAGATAGGTTGAGGGACTTGGGAATGTTCAGCCTGGAGAAAAGGAGGTTGAGAGGGGACATGATAGCCCTCTTTAAGTATTTGAAAGGTTGTCACTTGGAGGAGGGCAGGATGCTGTTTCCGTTGGCTGCAGAGGAGAGGACACGCAGTAATGGGTTTAAACTACAATTTTCACAGTCAGAGTAGTTCAGCAGTGGAATAGGCTGCCTAAGGAGGTGGTGAGCTCCCCCTCACTGGCAGTCTTCAAGCAAAGGTTGGATACACACTTTTCTTGGTTGCTTTAGGATGCTTTGGGCTGATCCTGCGTTGAGCAGGGGGTTGGACTAGATGGCCTGTATGGCCCCTTCCAACTCTATGATTCTGTGATTCTGTGATATACTCTTTTCTATAAGGAGTTTCAGCTTTCATATTGGCAGCTACAAGCTTAGGAATTTCTCTTCTACAGGCACACTAAGGCTGCAAGGTGTCCCTTGTTCCAGTGGGCATCTTTACTACAGAATGTCTCAGCCACACAAAGCATCACTGGACTCGTGTCTCTTTGGGCAAAGTCTAATGCTTTCAAAAATGTCCATAAGTAACTGATTGTGAAACAGACTCCGATCCATGCCTGCTTTAAAATAAGCGGGAAAATCTAATGATTGGCAGCCCTAATCTTAAACAACCTGCCAAGCCCTTTGAAGTTAGCTGGTTAAGAAGGATAGAACTCTCTTTAGGATCACACTGCGGTATGTGTTTCATTTCAAGGTCACGGGTGTTTAAGATCCTGGGTTCGTGCCTGGAATCTCCAATTAATAAGAGGTCTTTCTGCCTGAAACCATAATATACTACTCAACATTTGGTTCAGTGAACCAAATGATCTGACTCAAATAAGGCAATTTCAGACATTTAAAGGTGCAATGGAATTATTTATGTGGGCTATACAAATAACACTGAGATGGTATTGTGATACAGCCAAAGGAATGCCACAATTCCATTAACTTGGGAGATGGACTGTTTGCCACAATAGTCCTGCAATGGATGCCTCCTATTCAAAACACTGTAGACCAGGAGTAGTCAAACTGCGGCCCTCCAGATGTCCATGGACTACAATTCCCAGGAGCCCCTGCCAGCGAATGCTCTCTCATCCTTGCTACTGCCACAAAGATTCCACCCTGCCCACCCCCCAGCATAAAGCAGGCATCAGGGAGGAATAAGGGGAGATGTTCTGTTAAATTGCTGGTGAACTGTGCCTGTGAATGCTACATAGATTTAGATGATGGAAGGAAAGTTATCGAAGGGAAAAAAGGAACAGCAAAACTGGAGCGTGGGTGTATGCACATGGAAAATCATATTTCAAACATTAGACTTGCTTTCAGAGTCAGTTATTCCCTTTTTTAAATATAACCCACAAAATCATTAAAATTTAACTTTGTATGAGGGATGGTAATAAGTCTGTGGGTTCGGCAAGAAACAGACTCCAAGTTCTTTGAAAACAACAGCTTTTTATTTAACAAGTCCGACTTCAAACACCGTACAGAAAAAAATAGGCACACAGGGAACTTATATACATTTCAGGCAGCCCGCTGAGAGCTCTGATTGGCCCTTAACCGGGCCCCCGGATTGGTTCATTATTAGAATTCAGTTCAGTGTATGAATGGAAGGTGGGGTCCGTACTGGTGGTGGCAGTGATGGCAGAGGGGAGGATACCACAGCTGACGGTTTGACCTCACTATGACCGTTTACACACTGGAGGTTTCATGCCAGGTTGCAGGCTGGAGTTTTAGTCATGGCAGGTTGCCCCACCTCTTCCTGCACCCACATGGGGGAACATTTGGCCCGGTGCACCTCATCTGCCCCTGATTTGTTCTCCTGTACGGGAGCTGGGACAGTGAAGTTCCCAGTGCATAAACGGTCTATCTGGTGCTGGTTCATCCAGGCCATTGTTGTCTGGATCCTCAGGGGAAGAGCCAGCAGGTTGGGGCAACCCCTCTGTGATGGCAGGAAGACGCTCCTGCATCTGGTCCACGTAGCGTGTTGCTCCCGGAGGTCTGTACCATGTATGATACCGGCCTGGTGCTTTGAATGACCAGTGCCAGTATCCAGTGGGATTGCCAGGCATAGTGCTGGGTGTAGACTGTGAACCTGCTGGTGAAGGATCTCAGAGTCTTCCGGGTCTCCCAGCCAGGAGGACGAGTTGTGGTGAGGTCTGGGTTGAGCCAGTCTAGGACCGAGGGTAGACGATGGTCCATCAGCAGTTCAGCTTGGCTTCTCCTGGTGGCAGACAAGGGGGTGATGTGCTGATGACACAGGAACTCAGCGAGGTGTTGGTGTCAGTCCCCATGTATCCTTTGTAGTTTGCACCATTTGTTCAGCTTGCCCATTTGTAGAGGGATGGAACAGAGCTGAGGTGACATGCTGGATCAGCTTGCTTGAGATGAATGCCCAGAACTCCTCAGACACAAATTGAGCCCCGTTGGATGAGACAAGATTGTCTGGCCGCTCATGTGACACAAATTGGTTCTGTAGCGCCTTGATGACCGCCTTGGAGGTCATGGCAGAGACTGGCACCACCTTGAGCCATTTGGAAAATGAGTCCTCGACTAGTAGAACGTTTGTCCCTGGAAGGGGCCAGCAAAGTCCAAATGCAGAGGGGGCCAGCGTGTCCTGGTTGACTCCCAGTGCTGGAAGGGAGCTTGTGCCATCTCTGGGTGATTTGTCTGGCAGGGGACACAGTGCTTCACCCAGTCTTCGATATCATCATTGATGCCCGATCACCAAACCTACTTCCTGGTTGTTTCCCATTTGGCATGGGGCACAGGTTCCAGTAAGCCTTGGGCGATCAGCTGGTCGAGTTCAGCAGCAATAAAAGATTTGAGGGCAAATGGTACTCTATGAGCCTTCAGCCATATGGGCTTGACGGTCGGGTTGAGGTTGAAGGGGACTGGGGGACTGGTGTAGCACCCAAGTACGCCATTGAATGCAGCCACAAATTCTGCACAGACAGTGTCTAAAGGAGATGGTTGCAGTTGGTGGAACCCAGAGACAGTGATGCCAAATCGGGCAAACAACTCTAGGCCAAACAAATTGGAACGGCGACCCAACACATTCACTATCTGCAGTTGCTTATTGTGTTGGACTTGAAATGTTCTGACACCCACAACAAGGACATGGTTCCCCTGGAAATCAGTTAACTTCAGACCCAAGGGCCGCAAGTGAGGCAGATTGCTGATGCAGAGCTTGCCCAGGGTCACTCTGGAAATGATAGATAGGGACGATCCAACTTCCATGCTGCATGGCGATTCTTCGATCTTCATGGTGGCCTGGATCTTTTTCTGTGTGGTCCTGGTGGACAGGATGGTTGTTAGGGATGGCCACTGGTGGATGGAGTTGGCCATGGTGCTGGAGATAGGATGGCCGCTTAGGCGTGGTGCTGCTCTATGCTCTAGAATTGATTTTGTTGTTGTTGTTGATGATGTTGCACCTGAGAAGGCTGTGGGAAGTCTTCACTGTGTTCATTCTGGAATGATATCTTGGACCAACAGGCGTGGGTGATGTGGCTGAGCTTACCACATAGCTGACATTGCGCATCTCGCAAACAGCAAGTCTTCCGTGGATGTGGCTCACCACAACTGGTGCACAAACTAGCAGGCTGCTTAATCATGGTGCAGTGGAAAGATACGGTTGGTCTGAATTCTTCTTTCTCCTCCTCGGATGCTCTCGCCTAGTTCTTGATGTCCTCTGTGTGGACAAGTGCTGGCTTGGGCCATGTAGCGGTGGTGACTCTCGCTTGGCAGACAGCCTTGGTGTTGGTTGCTGCAGCTTTGGTGGCGAGGGCCTCATCAAGGGCATGTTTAAATGTCAGCTTGTGTTTTGCGAACAGCTGGCACTGTGTGTGTTCAAGCCACAGACCACCCAGTCCTGAATCATGACCTCCACGCTGTCAAATTCACAATGCTGGGCAGCTAGGCACAAAGCAGCTACCAAGTCAGAGCCTGCTGGTTCCATCGGTAGAAAGCATTGCGTTGTGTGATCTCAGCTGGTTGATTCTGCAGCTTTCTTATGATGGTATTGTGATCGGCTTCCCGAGGCTTGACTGGGGCGGGCAGATCCCTTGCGAGGGCAAAGGTTGCTTTAACACAAATGCTGAGGAGGTTACTGTGCCAGGGTTGTGCGCAGCGGTGTCCGAATCGGGTGTTCCAGGCTGACGCAGCCAATGCCCTGCCATAGGGGGGGGGGTCTGAGCGTCGGTGCGGCGTGGCGCTGGCTGCGTCGGCCTGGAATGCCCGATTTGGACACCGCCATGCACAACCCTATACTGGGCTTCTTGGAGGCATCAGTAATGTCACTGGCCTTGAAAAAACACTCTAAACTGGCAATATAGGGTGCCCAGTCCTCGGTGTGGTTGCTATCAAACGCTTCACATTTTGGCATGGTTGTCAGGGCTGTTGTGATTGGTGGAGGTTCTGGTGTGGAGCGCTCCAGCAGCAATTCTGGCAGGCAGGGCACCAGGCGCAGTGGAGGTAGGTTCACTGGTGGCTTTGGATGAGCCACCACTTCCCAGGGCAGGCTGTCCAGGACAGCAATCCCATCCTTGTTGCCAATAATAAGTCTGTGGGTTGGGCAAGAAACAGACTCCAAGTTCTTCGAAAACAGTTCTTTATTTAACAAGTCCTACCCCAAACACCAATGAGCCTCTTGCGGCGCAGAGTGGTAAGGCAGCAGACATGCAGCCTGAAAGCTCTGCCCATGAGGCTAGGGGTTCAAGGTTGACTCAGCCTTCCATCCTTCCGAGGTCAGTAAAATGAGTACCCATCTTGCTGGGGGGTAAACGGTAATGACTGGGGAAGGCACTGGCAAACCACCCCGTATTGAGTCTGCCGTGAAAATGCTAGAGGGCATCACCCCAAGGGTCAGACATGACTCGGTGCTTGCACAGGGATACCTTTACCTTTACCTTTTTACCCCAAACACTGAACAGGGAAAAACAGGCAATACTGCAGTTTGAGTCACGACATCAGAGTGACTGAGAACCGCTGGCTTCTGCACTCCCCCACATGCAGCCAGCTGGGTGACCTTGGGCTTGCCACGGCACTGATAAAACTATTCTGACCAGGCAGAGATATCAGCGCTCTCTCAGCCTCACCGACCCCACAGGGTGTCTGTTGTGGGGAGAGGAATGGGAAGGCGACTATAAGCTGCTTTGATTCTCCTTCGGGTAGAGAAAAGCGGCATATAAGAACCAACTCTTCTTCTTCTTCTTCTTCTTCTTCTTCTTCTTCTTCTTCTTCTTCTTCTTCTTCTTCTTCTTCTTCTTCTCCTTCTCCTTCTCCTCCTCCTCCTCCTCCTCCTCCTCCTCCTCCTCCTCCTCCTCCTCCTCCTTCTTCTTTGCAAGGTAGCTCAATTCCCCACCTTGTGGATGGGAGGCCATGGTGGGTTGTTTTGGGCCACCTTGTGAAGTCACAGCAGATGCAAGATTTATTATTAATTCGATTTATATCCCGCCACTCCCCGGAAGCTCATAGTGGTCACAATACAATATAATATACAATACATACATAAAATCCCCCAATAAAACACCCTTAAAGCTAAAAGCTAAAAACCCCATTAGCCACAGTTCAAGACATAAAGCGACGAAAAAGTTATAAAAATCCCTATTACCCCCCCTGGGGAGCGGACACAGGGAAGCGTTGTAAGCTTCTGACAGAGTGGGGGATCAGATCTACCTTAGCACGCTGGCCTTAGAGCTCCGTCTTACAGGTCCTTCAAAATGCCAGAAGCTCCTGCAGGGCCTGTAGCTCTTCCGGGAGCTCCTTCCACCAGGTAGGGGCCAGGACCGAAAAGGCCCTGGTTGAGGCCAGGTGTGCTTCCCTGGGGCCGGGTATGACCAATAGGTTAGCACCTACAGAGCGTAAAGGTCTGGAATATTGTGTGTTGGATTCCACAACACGCAGCTCGGAGTGCTGCTCTCCGGTCCACCACTTTATGGTTCTGCCATCTCAGCCCACCTCCTTCTCCTGCATGTGGGAACCAAGGGTTAGTGGGGAGATTAAGAAGGAAAGACAGCCTGACTATAAACAGGGGCAAAAAGAAGAAGAAGAAAAGAGTTTGAGAAAGTATGCAGGGAGCTCCGTGGGCACTAGCCTTGCCATTGGCCCACCCGTGAGAGGGAATCCCCCTAAGTGGTGTATTTCAGCACCCTAACGAAGTGGCCGTGTGTTTGCGTGAAGAGAACCCCATACATTTACTGGCATTTACTCCACATTTGTTTATTTTCACATTTAAACCATTCCCTGGTGCTCAAGCAGCGTTCTCAAGATAGCTGAAACTAACTTGAAATAAAGTAGTGCAATCTTGTGACTATTGCTCTTCCCGGTTTTGGCTCTTCATGTCTGATGGGAGGGGAAAATGTCCCACTGTGGGGAAAGAACTGCAGCTGTCCTCACCTATGCTGCCCACAAGCACCTCTCACACACGCGCACCCCCTCCCCTGCCCACAAGGCTGGCTGCAGTTGACTGTCCTTTTCATCCCGTTTCCCCACAGGTATTCTGTGCTCGTCCGGGGCCAGATCTCCATGGGTAGCCACAACCACCCTGATTTTATTGGATACATGGGTGCTGATGCCTGACCCATGTCCTCCTTTCAACCTGAGACTGCCCTGGCTTATCCTGCTCTTAGACAGAGAAATGGACACAGAGAGACAGAGGCACCCAAACTGGCAGGGACATTCTCCGTGTCACCACTAATTCAACCCCTGAAGCCATCAGGTGCAGCCTGTTCATTCTGACCTTTACCTGAACCAGAGTTTCAGGGTTTATAAGATGGTGTCCTGGTTAAGAGCGGTGGGCTCTAATCTGGAGAACCTGGTTTGATTCCCTACTAATAGAATCATAGAATAACAGAGTTGGAAGGGACCTCCTGGGTCATCTAGTCCAACCTCCTGCACTACGCAGGACACGCACAACCCTATCGCTCACCCACTGTAACCTGCCACCCCCTTGAACCTTCACAGAATTAGCCTCTCCGTCAGATGGCTGTCCAGCCTCTGTTTAAAAATCTCCAAAGATGGAGAACCCACCACTTCCCAAGGAAGTCTGTTCCACTGAGAAACCACTCTAACTGTCAGGAACTTCTTCTGGATGTTTAGATGGAATTTCTTTTGAATTAATTTCATCCCATTGGTTCCGGTCTGTCCCTCTGGGGCAAGAGAGAACAATTCTGCTCCATCTTCCATATGGCAGCCTTTTAAATACTTGAAGATGGTTATCAGATCCCCTCTCAGTCGTCTCCTCTCCAGGCTAAACAGACAAAGCTCCCCCAACCTTTCTTCAGAGGTCTTGGTCTCCAAACCCCTCACCATCTTCACCTCTGGACATGCTTCTTCTCCTTCCCCACATGCGGCCAACTGGGTGACCTTGGGCCAGTCTCAGTTGTCTTAGTATTGTTCTTACAGAAGTTTTACTGCTCTCAGCCCCATTCACCTCACAGGGTGTCTCTTATTGGGAGGGAGGGGGTGTTTGCAAGCCGCTTTGGGGCTCCTTTGGGTAGTGCAAAGCAGAGTATGACAAACCACCTCTTCTTCTTCTAAAAAAGATAGGTTTGTAATAGCATGATTCTTGCAGGGAACAAATACCACCTTCTTAGCAGCAGGGAACTTGCAAGGAGCTGGTCACAGATAGTAAGACAGTCCTGGTCTCTATGGAGAAGTGCTGTCAGATAACCTACATTGAAGGAGGCCAGATTTTATCTTTCTGGGAACTACTTAATTAAACATTCTTACCAAGAAACTTGGGGCCTACCAATCACAAAATGACAGCTGGGTGGGTGGAGGCAGTCATAAAATGCATCTGGTACAAAATTTACTAGAGCCTCTTGTGGCGCAGAGTGGTAAGGCAGCGATATGCTGTCTGAAGCTGTCTGCCCATGAGGTTGGGAGTTCAATCCCAGCAGCCGGCTCAAGGTTGACTCAGCCTTCCATCCTTCCGAGGTCGGTAAAATGAGTACCCAGCTTGCTGGGGGGTAAACGGTAATAACTGGGGAAGGCACTGGCAAACCACCCCGTATTGAGTCTGCCATGAAAACGCTGGAGGGCGTCACCCCAAGGGTCAGACATGACTCGGTGCTTGCACAGGGGATACCTTTACCTTTACCTTTACAAAATTTACTATGTTTCAGACCAAGTTTGCAGGTGGCAGTCAGTTGAAGAATCCTTTCCTCTTCTGTTCTCCCTGAAACAAACTACTGGGTGTGCATGTCTCTGTGTGAAGTGCAGCCCGGCTGGTTCCAGCTTATGTCCACCCTACAACTCTGGGGTTTCATTTTGATGTGAACTGCATGGAAATCCCTTTGCTAACTAGGAAAGCTGTCATCCTTCTTCCTCCTGTGCCTCATTTTCTCCGTGCTTTTTCTTCCTCTGCTTGGGAAACAGTTTCCCGTCTGAACAGCCTGGACGCAGCTGTGCATCGCCTCAATGTGCAGTTCTATCACATGGACGTGAAGGTCTCCCAGTTCTCCCAAGGCCTGGCTGCACTGAAGGGGGGCCTGGCCGAAGCGCGTGAATCCCTGGCTTCCCTGAATGAAATCGCTGTCCACAACCAGAAAGAGCTCGGCAAAATTGACGGTGAGAACACAGAGGATGGAATGGGCAGCAATGCATTGTCCTGGTGGTGGTGGTGGTGGTGGTGGTGGCATGTGTCATCATAAGACTCCCTCCCAGCCTCAGCACTTTGTAAGGGGCCAGTGTGCAAGAAGGGATTTTAATTTTATAAGTCATGATGATCGTAAACAGCCATGTTGCTACTCACCTGTGGCAACTGGGAATCATCTTGGATAAACAGATACTTTGGAGCAGGCTTCCTCAACCAGGGTTTTGTAAAACCCTGGGGTTTCTTGATGGCCCTGGAAGGGGGCTCATGGGAATTGTAGTCCATGGACATCTGGAGAGCCGCAGTTTGGCCACCCGTGCTAGGGTAGAGGTTAATTTATACATATATTTTAAATTTGTTAAACATTTATTGGTCGATATAGCCATATATGGTCATATCAACCTGCTTCTCCCCCCACCCCCAAAATGGCCAGTGATGGGTCTGGAGGGGGTGGGAAGGGGAGGGGCCCTGGGCGGGTGTGTACACAGCTCTGCTTCCCAACCGTATTCTGCACAATTGCACCACTTCTGGGGTTTCTTGAAGCCTGAGGAATGTTTCAGGGGGTTCTCAGTGCTAAAAATGTCAATAAAGGCTGCTTCGGAGGGTGAATGCTTTGGCACTGGATCCTTGCAGAGTTCCCTCCCGGCCCCAACCTAGAGCTGGCAGCCCTAAATCTGGGCCTTAGCCACAGGGGTGCAGATCTACAAGAACTGTGCTAGAGTCTCCAATGCTGGGGAACAGGGGGTTAAGCAGGCCTCTGCAGCAGCTCCCTGGGAACGGGTGGTGATAGGGTGGGCTGAATCCAGCCCCAGGTCACTAGAGACCTCCTCTGCTGTTGTTTTTCAGGAGGGCATTTTTATTGAGAGGGGGACAGTACGAGATTTTTAGTAAAATGAAATTGTCTGAGAGGCTTAAAAAAAAGGGACTGTAATTGTAATGATGGGGGTACCTACTGTTTATTGGCTGCATCAGCCTGTTTTTATTTCATGGTCCCGCAATTTTGGAATCCAGTTTCCTCAAGGTTAAAGCAGGCAACATCCGGGCCCTTGCTGCCTCGGTTTCTAATCCCGTAATCCGCTTTGGGCCTCAGCAAGAAAGGTGGACTATAATGGAAGTCAATGGGGTGGGCGACAGGCCCTCGTCCCAACTGACTCTCCTCTCTGCCTGTCCTCAGGCAAGGCGATTTAGCCAGCGGCAGCACAGAGAGATGGGAGAGGACCCATAGAGGACCCATAGAAACAGGGTAAAAACTAGGGAGGGGGGAAACATAGGGCCCCACAGCATACCCAAAGCCACAGAAATCATAACTCTAAAACAGGGGTAGTCAAACTGCGGCCCTCCAGATGTCCATGGACTACAATTCCCAGGAATTCCCAATTCTAAGTAGGAAACAGGTTTTTGCCATGCTGGTTGCCAACTCTTTAGTGCTGCTAGGTACCTGTGTTCTTTTAACATATAGAAATATTCTTTTTAAATGGCGTCTGAACTGGCCATTCTGGTGGGGCAAGGTTTCCTCCCGAGGAAGAGAGGAGAGCAGGAGCCAAAACCACGTTTGAGGAATGCCACAAGACGGCATTATCCAAGCAGACAATGCAGAGGGGTTGATTTTTCTTTCTTTCCAGTGCAGCTTTACAGTTTCTTGTTGACACATAAGAGTTATATTCTCTCATTATAAAGGTTTTAAATATTATCAGAGGGCTGTGCTCAAATTTCTCTAGTTCTGGTTTTGTGAACAGCTATTGGGAATAAAGGCAGGATATACAAAATCAAGAGAGGTTCTAGGGCAGGGTTTCCAATCCAACGTATTGAGGAACCATGCAGTACCACCAAGGCCCTGCAATGGGAGCATGGCATGGGGGTTTTCAAAATGGCGGCTGGGGAGTGCCTGATGTTTCTGGCTCCAAGTAAAGAGGAGAGAAAAAGGTTTTATGTTAAAAAGAAATTTTCCCTTTATTTGGGCAGGCTGCTTTACACCCTCCCCCCCAAAAAGTGGCCAATGATGGGCCTGGAAGGGGTGGGAATAGGAGGGGCCCAAGCCATTTAAAACTTGGCTACCTGAAGCTCCTCTCACTTCCTGGGGCATGGCAGGGAGGCGTGGCCAGCTGACATCACATCCTGGTACTTTGAAGCCTGAAACATATTTCAGTGGTCAAAATGTTGAAAAAGGCTTATCTTGGGGGCAGAATAGGGGAGCGATTGAAGGTATCACCGACATAAATGAATGTAAAGGTAATTCTTTATTTGTGCACCAACCCAGGTTGCTTGAGGGGCCGGCGCACGCAAAACAAATGCTTCTTGATCTTCAAGCACTTTGAGGTCTATGATGGGGCACAAAAACTGTGTGCAGCCAGGGGAGGCAACTTGGCCATGCCGGCAGATGCTACCGAGTTGGCTGTCCTGCGCCGATACCTACACGACGCCTTCCAGCCATACAACTGGCCAGCCTGGGTAGGCATCCATGACCGGCGTGCAGAAGGGCTCTGGCTCTTTGAGAACGGGCAGCGGGTCTCTGTCTTTGACTGGTATCGTGACCACTTGGTGACACAGCCCAACGGCGGCACGCGTGAGAACTGCGTCACCCTGAGTTCTGATGACGGAAAGTGGTGGGACAATGACTGCGAACGGCGCATGTATTACATCTGCGAATATCGCCTCTAGGAGGCATCCACTTTCCATGGTTTAGCCCAGGGGTAGTCAAACTGTGGCCCTCCAGATGTCCATGAACTACAATTCCCAGAAGCCCCTGCCAGCAAATGCTGGCAGGGGCTTCTGGGAATTGTAGTTCATGAACATCTGGAGGGCCGCAGTTTGACTACCCCTGGTTTAGCCTTATTGGCTTTCCAATAGGTTGGATCTAATGTGAGGATCTACAACCCCCAGAAAGTAGCCCCCTTCCCTTTGTTATGCATGTGTGGACACACACCTCCCTCTCCACCCCATTTATCCTGCCGACTCACATACAAAACTGCTATCGGTCCCTGTAGCGTTCCCACTGGGAAAGCACCTTTATTCAGTAGACCTTGTCAAAACAAACCGTATCTGGCCTCTCTAAAAAAGGAAATGTCCTTAATTGGGAAAGGAATAGCAATTTGGTTCCAGAGTATCCACTTGGAAGTAGTTACCCAGCTCAAAGAACAATATTCACTGAGCAAAGGGAAAACATTATGATCTGCACGCAGAAAGGAATGGCAAGATCATGTAGCACTCAAGACTCTTCAGATCACACTCCTTTTTCTAATGTTAAAAGACAGTTGTGAAGATCTCCAGATTTTCCACTTGGGAGTCCAGACACTGGGAAGGCTTTAAAAAATTATTTCACCTCTATTTTGCCCCACAGAAATCACTCCATGGAATTGGTTATAAGGCACAGGCGTATGAAAAAGCCAGGGAAAACACAGATTAAAGAGAAACCAGTAATGACAGCCCCTTTCAGTAGAGTCCCTTCATAAACTACCTTCATCTTAATTGCAGTGTATGTGTGGAATACTGGACCTCCGTAACTTTAAGATTTTTCAGCTAAGCTTCATGGACAACAAACACACTCACACACAAAAATACCATCCCTTTTGTCCAATGGCTTTCAGATTGTCTCTCCAAACTCCACCCCCACCCCAGGCCAGGCTACTTCTGTTGCCTATTTTGCTGCATTGCCTTGTGGCTCTGACGATGCTCTCCATCTCTTCAAACTCTGCTAAATAAAGTTTAGCAAGAATATCAAGGTGTCTGTCACTCTTCATCTAATGCAGCCACTTTTCACCTGGGGCTGAATCACAGGCAAGGTGAGCAGCAACTGGGTCACAGTTGACAAAAGGGTAGAACTCATGCACAGCCCCAGCTCCAGCTGGCTACTCTGTTGCAGCCCCCACAGGAGTACGTGACCTTCTGATGATTCTTTGGGGGAAATCTCTCTTATCCACCCCAATTAATAAAACCGGAAAGGCATCTTTAAAATAAAGCATCTTTTATTCTTTCTTGAAGCACCATTTGGACGCCCCCCCCCCCTCCCACATGAATAGGAAAGGGAGTCAAGGGCCACTGCCTGCCTTAGCCTCCCCTCCTGATGGCTGTGTCCGGGTGGAGGAAAGACACCTACAGTCACCTTTCCAGCTTGATCACAGGGTCCCCCAGTGTGGCACCCACAGGTGCTGTCGTGCTCACTAGCATCTTTTCTGGTGCCTGCCAGGGGCTTCTCATTGGCTATTTGGGGCTTGATTGGCCATGCAATTTTTAAAAGGATGTTACTTTGGCAGCAGCTGCCACCACAGCACATGGATTTGCGCAGGGTGACTGGAGTTAAGCTGCGACACCATTTTTTGATCAGCTATGCTTCCTGCAGCAGCCATTTTGTTGCTGCGGCAGCCATTTTGTTCCTGCACCAACCACGAAGTGCAAGAATTCTAAAAGTCCCCACGGGCTCCTGGTTTATCGTATGCCTTGATCCCCCCTTCCCCCAAGGAGCTCAGGGCAAGCTAACATGGGTCTTCCCTGCTGCATTTTATACTCAGATCCACCCTGTGAGGTAGGTTAAGCTGAACAGGCCCATGGCCATCCAGTGGTGGAGTGAGAATCTGAATCTGGGCTCCCAGTTCTTCATGCGACACGTTAATCCTTATACCACACCAATTACTTTTTTCAGAAGTCTGAACACCTCAAATGCATGCAAACATGGGGGTAGGAGAAAGTGGAGTGCATATACAGGGGTGGAGATGCTGGGGGAAAGGGGGCACGGATTACGACAGGGGTGGCTGACACTCTTTCTTTTGCATTAAAACAAAAAAATCAATTTACTGCCCCAGAAGAGCAGGAGGAGAGATGGAACCAGAGATTCCACAGAGGGCTGGGGTATGTGTGTGTGTGTGTCTTCAACTCTCCCTATTTTTGCCTGCAGTTCTTTTTAACAGGGAAAGAAGAGAAGCTAGAGCCCTTCAGGGAATTCACAGTGGCTGGGAATCCCCAGTTATCCCTGCCCCAAGAGGAGGCAATAAACAGCACAAAGGAAGTTTGTTTTGTGTGGATAAAGCAGAAATCTGTGCTGTTGTCCCATTGACGTCCACTCTCGCTCTAGCCCCAGGGAGCCCATGCCCCCGAAATCCACTCAGATGGAAAGAACGCCTCCCCTCATGGGCCACAGTCCACAGCTGGCATCTCTCAAGCTGTTTCCCCTTCTCTTCCCCCCATCTGCAGACTTCCTTAATCTCCCCATTTCGCCAAAGCTCCCGCATGGAACATTCCTGCCACACCCCTCTCTCTCTTTTCCATCCCATCTTCTCCCTTCTGCTCCCCAATTTCCCCCATCCATCTTCATTCCCTTTGGGGGGCAGTTCCTACTCCTGCTTCCTTCTTTTGGACTCACGGAATAAGAGCAGCAGCAGCAGCTGCCTCCGTACCCTGAAGCCCTTCAGACACCTCTGACACTCCTTCTTCCTCCCATCGCCCCCCCCCCCCACATGGAGCATTCTGGCACCTCATTCCCATCCCGCCCATTTAGTATGTTCCTTAGGAGCCACTTCTGCTGCCAGCCGTCTTCCTGACCTCCGCCTGGGCTATTCTTTCCAACCCAGACCAGACTTGAATACCGACACCCCCCCCCCCCCGCCTCAGCTCCTGCCAGTGGTTTCTTCTTTTCCCTCCTCTTCTCCAAAATACACAAACCATGCTTCTCCTACTGCAGGGGAATGAATAATTGGTTCCCAACTAGTCCAGAAGGGAAGGGGAAGGGAGCTGGAAGCACTACGTGTATCTCCCACCCCACTCCCTTCAGGGGAAGAGGTCCAGGACGCTGCCCCTGCCTTTCCCCCTGGCACCTTTTCTAAAAGAGCATGGCTCGGTTGCCGTGGAGAAACACCAGCATGTCTACATGCTCAGGGGTCAGGGCTTGGCGCTTGGCCTGGATGGCGTCTCCGGCGCCACTGAAGAGCCAGGCGGCAGGCACCGAAGTGGCAGGCACGCCGAGCAACTTGTGGGCGGCCCTGGCCAGCAGCGGGTACTGGGTGTGGTGGGTTTTCCACCACTGCAGGGGTTCTTGGCCGAGGGCAGACGCCTTGCTGGTCTGGAAGCTGGCCGTTTCCTGCTCGGCCTGCTGGTGCGCGGAGCCAATGCCCGAGGCGCCACGCACACTGCACAGGTCTCCCAGCAGGAACTCGATGCCTGCATCTTGCTTTGGTTGCTTGGCGGGGGGTGGGGGGGAGGCGACGTCCGGCAGGCTGGAGGCCAGTAAGGCAGGGGCCTCGGCCAGGCGGGAGGCCTCCGTCTTGAGCAAGTGCAGGGTCTCCACCCGGTCAGAGTGGCTCAGGAAATCCAGGCCGCGGAAGCGGGGGTCCAGGGCGCAGGCCAGGTTGAGGGCTTGGTTGACGTCCGGGTTGGAGAAATGCTTGCTCAGCTCCTTTTGGGCTGCTGCTTTAGCGTCGTGGGCCAGGGCGGAGTCCCACTCGCTGGGCACCAAGTGTTTGTACAAGAGGCTGGTGAGCACCGGCTTGACCAGGGAGAGGCTGGAAAAGGGATCTTTGGTAAACGTTGAGGTAGCAATGGCCATGGGCTTGAGGACTTTGACTGTATCCTGAAGGGCGGCCCAGTCCTGGGGGTGCAGCGTCGCCTCCCCATCTGGGCCCAGCCCGGCCAGGGGCTCGCTGTGATCCAACAGGCCCTGCAGGACCGTGTAGACGCTGTGCCATTTTCCCCCCTCCCTCAGGAAGCGGCCGAGGAGCGCCTGCAGGAGGGGCTCCTGGGCCCACAGTCTCTCGCCCCGGCCTGCCCCTGCCAAGGCCCAGGAGGCCAAGCGACGCAGCCTTTCCAACGCACTCTGGGCTGCCGGCTGGCCCAGCACGGCTTCCATGGCCGCCCGCAGGGCTTCCCCGACGCAGGGCAAGGCCGTCCAGCCCAGGGCCGAGGTGGCTTGTTGGGTGGCGGAGCTGAGGCGGCCGACGGTATACGAGGTGCTTTCGCGCACCCCCCATTCCTTGGCCGCCTCGGCGAGGGCCTCCATGAGGCTCTCTGCACTGGGCTCCTCGGGGACAGGGCGGCTCGAGAGGACGCGGGCGCGGGCTTCAAAGCAGTCGTCCACGTAGTGCACGGAGAGCGTGAGGTAGGTGAGGGTGCTGCTGTGGCGCCACACGTCCATGCTGAGGGAGCACTGGGGCAGGCCCCGCACCAGCTCCCAGATCTTCCCCTTCACTTGGGTGTGCATGTCCTTGAGGACCGTGTGCGCCAGCAAGGCGGCGTCCGGCGGTTTGTAGCTGGGGTCCAAGACCCCCAGCATCTGCCCAAAGCCCTCCCCTTCCACCACCTCCACGGGCATCAAGTCCAGCACGATGAAGTCGGCCACGGCTCGGGTGGTCCTGCCGGGGGCGGGAGGCCGGGGGGCGCCAAAGTCTCCCGCCCCGGCCGCCCCTTTGTCGAGGGTGGCGCTCTGCGTCCCGACCAGCTGGTTGTACTCGCAGCGGTGCTTGTAGATGAGGTGCTGGCGCAGGTTGGTGGTGTTGCCGCTGTAGCTCAGCCGCACCCCGCACAGCTTGCAGATGATCTTGCTCTTGTCCAGAATGCGCCCAAAGGCATCCCCCTGGAAGCCAAAAAAAGTCCAGTAGCGACTCTGGGCCCGGCCCAGCCCCACGAGGTTCTGCGTCCCCTCTAGCAGAGGGAAAGTGCTCCCTCCCGGGGGAAGGCCTGGCTTGTGGAGGGCCAGGAGGGAGGAGGCATCGCCACACAGGTACTGCGTACGGGAGGAGGGGGCGTGGGGGGCGGGAGGCGACGGCGGGGTCTTGAGGTGCAGCTCCTGGAAAAGCCTCATCAGCAGCTCTTTCTCGCCAAATTCGTATTTAAAGTGCTCGCCTGGGGAGAGGAGAAAGGGGTGAGAGTCTCCCAACTGCCTTTCAAGGGGCACGAGAGGCAGCCACAATTTGTGGTACTGCCCCTCTTCTCCGCTCATTCCTGAAGAGTACAACCGGAGAGTGTAAGAGAAGGGTCCGGCAAACTCCCCAACCCCCAAATCACTGCCACTAAGTCATTTGAAAGGCCCAAAAGCGGATTGTGACTCTCTCCCAAGTGGCTCTCAATGTTGGGGGGGGGGGGGGGGGGGCAAGACACTGGAAAGGTCATGGTTGAATATGACCTTGCTTTGACATCACACTGGAAATGATCAAGAGAAATGACCAGGGTAGAATCCCTTAAAAAATTGAGAATCATTGCCCTGGAGAATGAAGAATGAGGAATCTTCACGTTTGCGAATTGCAGGGGCAGAACTAGGAAGATTATCCTCACAGCAGGAAATGTAAACTGGTGGGTTGCTGGGGACTAGAGCCAAGCATACGCCTTTCAATCCCTGGCACCAAAAATGTCACACTTGTCACAATTGTACAGGTTTTCTAAAAAAACTGTTCATCACTCTGAAAGCACCTCTTGAAACTCAGGGGAGGATCAACGGGAATCCACAAATCGACTGGTCTGGGGGTCCCTACAAAGTACCAGCAGCTACTCAGACAATCCCTCTGCCCCACATAGCAAGTTCAGAAGGCTCGGGGGGGGGGGGGGATTGAATATGGCCCATTGTGCTTCAAGTGCTTCCAAATCATGGCATAGGGTAAGGGCCTTCCTCCTGAGCAAAGACCATGGGGGACTGGGCTGGATGGCCCTCTAGGGTCTGTGTGATCCTGTTCTACTCCTTGTGTTCACCGGAGAGAGCTATGATGAGCAAATATCTGCATCCAGCCCCCAATGTGCACAGATCAGCTCTCAAAATGGGCATCAAAACGTCAGTCTGAACCCCGGTTAGGGAGCAGTGTGCAGGAACACGAAAGCTTATGCCACGATTAAACTTGGTTGGTCTCAAAGGTGACATGAGACTCAAACTAGGGTTGGGCGCTTTGGCGTCCGAAGCGGCCATTCGCGCCCGAAGCGCCCAAACCCTAACTCAAACACGGTAGCATCTGATACCTTCTAGAATCCTGGGATCCAAGAAAGAAGAGTGAACATTAGAGAACTTCTGCCCTTTAATGTGAAACTCCTCGTCTTCTAGGATCGTCAAAACATTGCTAGCAAGCCCACAGGATTCATGGTCACACCACGAGGCAAGCTCTAGCAACAAAGCCTTTGGTGGAGGTCATCCTTCGTGGATGATGTCACCAGAGATAAAGACACAAGAAAGCAAGTTGTCAATCGGACATGGTGCCTCCACCCACAGCACTGCTTACAGACAAGGGGTACGCTGACGTATCACGTTGGCCCCCTTAGCAAAGGAACAAGACCATCTATTTAGCCTCCAGGCATTTCTTTGCGGCCCAGGTTTTCTGGGGAGGAGGGATGAAAGAAGATTTACTGGTAGACTGAAAACATATACTCCCTCCCCGCCCTCTCGCCTACCCAAGCGCAGTCCCAAAGTGCGGGCATATTCCTCTCCGATCCACACCAGCAACTCTGTATCGGCAGGTATGGTCTGGCAGACTCGATAGTAGATGTACCCTCGGTATTGGAAAACTGTGAGGTTCTGCTCATCCTCGGTGGAGGCGCATGCCACATATCTGCAAGGAGACAGAGGCATGAGTCACACACTGTGGTTTGGGGCATGCGTCATCTTCGGCTCTTTGATTGACACTAAGCAGTGCATTTCCCTCGAGGGAACGGCAAAGCCCACAGACCGGAAGGCAGCCTGAAATGCTCCCCGATGGCCAAGCTGGAATCCACCAGGGGGAAATTCCGGCAGACAGCGGGGGCTTTCAAAGGCCGGCTTCCATTTATCCCGGCTAACAGCGACAAGAACACAGTGTGCGCACCAAGGTGAAATTTGCATAAATCGCCTCATTCTGTCAAAGGCCTCTCTCTCCCAAGAGACGTACCTCATCCAGTTGGATTTGGTCTCATCGGAGGCATCGATAAAGAAGTAGGAACCGTTGTCCCGGACCTGAACAGAAGAAGGAAGAATTTGAGAAGGAAATCTAAAATTATTACTCCCACCATAGAAAGCAACCCGTGTAATTTCCCCAAGACACTTGTTGGGGGAAAAACAGGTCTATCATGGTCAGGCCTGCCTGCTTTGGCTTGTGGAAGCTTTCCAGGGCTTTCCCCATCATCTGCTACCAGATCATTTAACTGGAGACGGAAGGCCTAGGCCCTTTTGCATGCCACTGTGAGTCACAGCTCCTCCGTCTCAAGCATTCCCCAAGCCTGTAAAAACACAATGTTTTTTACCCACCAAAATATAATGGTTCTCAGCTTCTCTATGGTGTAGAACAGGGGTAGTCAAACTGCAGCTCTCCAGCTGACCATGGACTACAATTCCCATGAGCCCCTGCCAGCAAGGAGGGACGCAGTTTGACTACCCCTGGTGTAGAAAGTGGCTGGCAAAATACCCCTAGTGCTTGCAGGAGATGTTTCGGGACACAACAGTGAGAAGCAATAAAGTGGTATCACTCTAACACAGGGACAGTACATGCCTTGCAGTGAGAAGGTCCCTTCCTTGTTCAGTGTTTGGCAATTTGTGACAGTGCAAACCTCGATAGCCCAGGGATACCCGATCCCTTCAGAACTTGGAAACTAATCAGGGACAACTCTGGCAAGTATTTGGATGGGAGACCACCAAGGAAGTGGGTGGTAATTCCCCCAAGGAACACTAGGGGTCAAGACCCAACCAGGTAATGGCAAACCATCTCTGAATGTCCCTTGCCTGGCTGCCAGGCCATCTTCGGACCGCCTGGCTACACGACACACGCCACCTGATAAATACGTTTTTCTAGAGAAGCTTTGATATTATGAATGAGATCTGTCCACACTCAACAGTCTCTGCCACACTTCCTCTTCCGCTGGCTCTTCTGTTTGGGCACGGTCAATGGAAGTGCTAGCAGAAGAACAAGCATGCGCGACAGAAGAGATCTTCTGCAGGTGGGATTTGGTGCCAGAACGGCCACGGCCTGCCTGAGCTCAATAGACTGACGATCCATTACAAGGCAGCAGGAAAAGAGCCCCATTAGTGAGAGATAGAAAATCAAGGCCGAAGCCGATGGTGCAAAATATGTAAAGTGTTTTTTTTAGTTGTGATCTTAATTATAACTGTATGAGCTCAGTAATGTTGTTATTTTACATTGCAGATTCCCTGGAAGGAAACTTTTAGAGTCAAAATGCCCTGAATAACAATGTAACTTTACCTATTTTGCACCAACGGCCTCAGCCTTGGCCTTCCAAACCAGCATAAGATAGTTTCACTTCATCAGGCAGTATTGGTCACATCAAAACACCTGCAAGATTTCCATTCTGTAAGATATTTTGTTCAGAAGATCTATGAATATGCGTGAGCATCACCTGAACCTGTGCAGCTGCCTTCTATTGAATCAGATTCTCGGTCTATCAAGGTCAGACTTGTCCACTTCGGACTGGCAGCGGCTCTTGAGTAAAGCTCTTTCATGTCCTTTTCATCGGAAGCAGCAGGGGCTGAGCCCAAGACCCTCAGCATGCAAAACAGATGCTCTACCATTAAGCCATGGGCCCTCCCCACCAGGTCTTCCCTAAAAGCAACCAAGTGGCTTTATAAGGGCTTGTTTTGGGGTGTCCTGAGAGAACATTTCTGCATAACTTAAAAGGATTGCAAGTTTCTAGTCCTCATTATTTCAGTTCTTTAATAAATGCAAGAATCATAGCAAGTATCTGCTTAAAAACCAGGAAGGGCAGGGAGCGGCAGATGGGTTGGCACTATGCCAGTTTATTGTACATTCATGACATTTGTCTTTTCCTCGTCCCTTCCGGCGTTGTTCTGTGCCCCTTGTTTGTGACTGCTATACAAATCCCAACATCCCTGAGAATGCAAATTTCATAATTCCAGCTCAAGAAATTCAGAGCAAAGAAGCAGATGCAGGAGTATTTTAAATGGCATTGATTCTGCTCTTTGTAATGAATATTCAAGAATTTCATTTGCTTTGAGATGGAAGCTGACAAACATGCAGTCCATATTTTTACACAGCAACCACATAACTGTTCTCCACCAGCTCTCCGCTCCCCCAAAACTGCGCAAAAGCTGGTCTGATTTCCATGCTACTTTTTAGCGTGTACAGGAAGCCCAATAAGCGCTTTGAAACATGTGGGCCAGGAGACTGGTTAACTGGGTGTCCAGGTTTTTTAAAAAAAGAATCTTCACCCAACTCCTGTTAATGTATGAAGGGTCAGTGGGGTGTCAGGGCTAGAGCATTGGACAAGGATCTTGGCACCCAGGTTCAGTCCCTATCCTGCTTGCTGGGTGACCTTGGGCCAGCCACACACTCTCAGGCTTACCTACCTCACAGGGCCGTTGTGAACGCACAACAGAGGAAAGGAGAACATAAGCTGCTTTGGTTCCCCAAAGGGGAAAACAAATCAAACAAATAAATATACATCTTGACACCAGGACAAAATAATCCACAAAACATCTTAATCTTTAAAAAAAACGTGCAGTTAAATGCAACTGGGACTTGCTGACCACCCAGAGCATCAATCACCCAATGGGTTATATCCAACTACTTTTTCCCTGGGTGAAAAAGGTGTGTGTGTGTGGGGGGGGGGGGGTCTCTCTTTTGACCAGCCAAAGTGTCTGGGACTCTGGGGACAAAATCGCTGTGGGACACGGGCTGAGGTAAGCAGGGGGATGAGATCAGACAGTAACTAAATTGGCTGGCTCCAACCCATTACCTTCCCATGCTATTTTTAAAAAGTATGCCCCATATATGACTAATTAGGTCCCGTCTGCTCCAGAGCTGCAAAACCCAATCAAACTGAATCCAGCTCAAATGGTCCAAACAAGTTTGAACAATTGTTCTGGGCATTAGCTTGGTACAATGCTAGGATTTGGTTGGCTTCATGCTAAAGCAGGCTGTCTCAAAAAGGGCTTCGTGAAAGCCTGGGGATTTTTAATGGCCCTGGAAGGATTTCCCAAATGGGTGGGAGGTATTTTGTTGATCTACCTCCTCCCCTGCCCAAAATGGCCAATGACTGGCCCAGAGGTGGTGGGAAGGGGAGCTGGGTGGGCGTGTCCACAGCTCTGCTTCCCAACCATATTCTGCTCAATCACCCCCCTTCTGGGGTTTCTCGGAGCCTGAGGAATGTTTCAGAGGTTTTTAAAACATAAAAAAGCTGAGAAAGGCTGTACTAGAGTATGGAAGGAGTCCCAAAGCGACTTACAAACACCTTTCCCTTCCTGTCCCCACAACAGACACCCTGTGAAGGAGGTGGGACTGAGAGAGCTCTAAGAGAACTGCTCTGTGAAAACACCTCTAAGAGAACTGTGACTGACTCAAGGTCACCCAGCTGACTGCTTGTGGAGGAGTGGGGTATCAAATCCCGATTAGAGCCTTTTAGCCACTACACCACGCTGGCTACTTAACAGTAGAGATGCTGACAAATTGGTATTTGGGGAACTTGGAAGCTGACTCTCCTCCCACCTCATAACCCCAATGACAGATTCCACAGAGTTTCATTGCAAAGCCAATGTCTATCCTTTCTGGCCATTAATTCTGCTGGTGGGAACTGTAGTCCTTGGCTCTCCATATTCAAAGGACAGAAGACAATACAATCCCCATCAACCCACCAGCCTGAAGAAATGGGGGGGGGGGGGGGGGCTTGAGGTCTTTTGAATCCCTGCAAAAAATGGTTGTGTTTTAGGCAAGCCCAAGGCAGGATGGGCTGGGGGAAGAGAGTGGCTCCCCCAGTGCCACTCTGAAGGGCCCAAACGGCTGAGAAATATTGCACAATAAGGTTGCAAGCCTATGTAAGATTTCCTGGGAAGAAGTCTCAAGACCACTGGGATTGGCCTCTGTATCTGTATGAGATATTAACATTTAAAAATCTGTTAACATTCACACATATCCATAGGTCTGATCGATTATCATTCTGCAGATGGTGTAAAACAGAAGTGTCCCGGAGAGCATTTTTCTAGAGGAAACAGGAATGGAGTAGAATGGAATGGCCCGGGGGGGGGGGGGGGGAAATACGCCTGAAACCTACTCCCGTTTTCATATGAACAACCTCGCTGTTGCTACCTTTACCTTGTTTTGTGACACCCCTGCTCTGCACTGTTTGTAGTCCATCGCATCTCGTACCATTTTTATTTCCACTTCCCCCCCCCCCCAAGTTTTGTAATCCCAGTCCAATTGCATTGTTCATGCAACTTTATACTGCAGGTTTTACAGCATGTAATTCCCCCCCCCCCCTGAGAAAGAGCGGCTTCCCTGCCATCATCACTGGACCAATTATTTTAACGTTATTGATTTACCATCTGGCCCAGGTGATGGCTTTATATGTTGGGGCAAGTGAAATTTTAAGGTTTTAAAGTTTTTACTGTAAAATTCTTTTTATGTCGGAGAGGGGCAGCCTAGAAATCTAAATCAATCAATCAATTAAATGTTTTAAAAGATTTTTACATTTCTTTGTGGTGTTTAGTCACTGAACAGGCCTCTATGATTAATTATGTCCCTCAGAGAAGTTTACAATCAGACATGCAAAACCTGCTCCAGATTCCCGGCTTCTACTCAGCCCTGGAGCCAGCCTGATGGGATGATCTTCCAGGTGTGGTAGGAGCCCTGTGGGACCTAAAGCTGTTCCTTAGGACAGGGGTAGTCAAACTGCAGCCCTCCAGATGTCCATGAGCTACAATTCCCATGAGCCCCTGCCAGCGAATTGTAGCCCATGGACATCTGGAGGACCACAGGTTGACTACCCCTGCCTTAGGGCCTGTAAGACAGGAGCATTCCACCAGGCCCAAGGCTGAGGCCTAAAAGCTCCATCCAATGATACAGGCACTACTGAAAACACCATCTGTATACCACCAATACACACAGCAAATGGTGCACTTTGCTCCCCCTCCAAATTGGTATTGGAAAGAGGAAGGGAATCATAAGCTCCTAGGTTTTAAAAAGTAACTTTTAAAATGTAGAATTTTTCAAACCCATTTTATTAGGAATTGTGGTGAGCTGCTGTGAGCCTTTGGGGAAGGGTGGCATATAAATTAGATTATAAATAAACAAATAAACAAACAAGCAAATAAATAAAGGCAATCTTTTAGCCGATAAGCAACTGAAGGGGAATGAGTGGTTTGCCAAAAAAACCACACGATAAATCTCAAACTAAAGTCGAGATTGGAATGCAAGACGTGGCCTATGATGGTGCCCACCGGATCCTGCACCCTAAGAGTTCTGCGGCCTCCGAGGAAGGGGCCGTGAGTGCAGGTGGGTGCGGTGGGGATCTTTGGCTGGGTCTTGTGTATGCAGAGTAGGGATGGGTGCCTCAGCTCGGCTGCCGCAGCGATCACTGAGGCCAAAGGCATTACCTCGGGCTTTGGTGATGGCCGAGGCGGCCAAACCGAGTGCTCTCAAACGGCATTGTTCAAGGCAAGTGAGAAGCAGCAATGGTTGGCCATTGACTGCCCCTGCGAACCAGCAGCGTCTTACCGCCCAGGAATAACGGGTACAGTCGCCGTGCTCCCGGACGACCTCCCCCTCATAGGGCCCGAAGATGCAGCCCCGAGGCAGGGCAGGAAGCGCGTTCCAAACGCCAACGGGTCCTTGGGATCGCTCCTTGACCAAAAGGCCCTCGGGCAGGGATAGCAGCGCCCGCGACGGAGCCCTCTCTGGAACCGGGGAGTCTGCCACGAAGGTGGGGGGTCCATGCTGTGGACAGGCGTCCCGGAAATACAGGCGGCAGTCTTCACAGACTGTGGAGGAATAAAGAGAGGCTTACAACATTCATCCTGGCTGAACTCCACAGTGGCAAGACACCTCACAGGGCCATTGTTGTGTCCCAGAGCTCAGAGTTCAGGATTACTACCTTTTACACGGATAAGTGGGGTACAAGAGTGTCAAACCCAGATTCAGATCCCCATTCTGCCACAGAAGCTTGCTGGGTGACCCTGGGCCAGTCACACGTGGGCAGCCTAATATCCCTCACAAGGTTATTGCGAGGATAAAGCAGAGAAGGGAGTAAGTGGCGTTGGGTCCCCACTGGGGTCAAAGGGGGGTAGAGATGAAATGGAAAAAGAATAACATTCAGTGGGACAGAAGAGAAACTGTGGGGAGTGGGACAGATGGGGAGTGAAGGACAGATGGGGAGTGAAGGAAGGGAGAACAGAAGGGAGATGGACCCTTGGGTGCTGACAGAAGACAAGACAGTTGAATTTCGGGGCCCAGGTGGCCAAAAGCAAAGCAACAGAGTGCTGTAAGCCCTGAGCGCATGACTGCTCCATGTGTCTGGAAAGCAGCATGCTGGATCATAGGGAGGAAGTCAATGTGCACACGCTTCCTTCATGGAGAGACAATGCTTACAAGCTAACAGTTACAGGAAGGCTGGGCTAGAGAGCTGTGGCTCTCCCTTTCTGCATGTCGACGGAACACATGAACAAGGCGCATGCTTGCGGCTTGAGCGCCACATAAAGGCACATTACAGTAACACCATTTCGACAGCCTCCCCCAACCCCCTGGCCAAGTTTGGACTGTAAGCTACTAAGGCAGGGAATAAGCAACAGTGCAGCACCAGACAAGGAGGTACGAGGCTAAACCTTGAGTGAAATGTTGGTATGCCACCGGAGAGGGTGTTTTGCAATCCAGCTGGGATCTTGGGCAAAGAACAGGGACTCTCCTGACTTTGGTTGAGAATGGTTGAGAACACCTCTGACTGTGACGTCCTTCTCTCTGTTTTAGCCTCACAATATAACCTTGTTGCAAAGATGGAGAAGGGGAGAACAATTTTGTCAGCTGCTATGGGCCCCCATAGGAGATATGAATAACGATAAGCCAAAAAACCAAGAGGGTGCCACAAGGTTCTCCCTCTCCCATTTCATTGCTGTGAGGTAGGTTAGGTCCACTTCCTGGCTGAGTGGAACTTTGAACCCAGGTGTAAAGAACAAAAGCTGTTTTTTTTTATGCCCTGCTTCCACAACCTGGAGGAGTCCTGAAGCAGCAGCTTAAAAACCCCTTTCCCTTCCTGTCCCCACAACAGACGCCCTCTGAGGTAGGTGGGGTGGAGAGAGCTCTAAGAGAGCTGTTCTGCAAGAACATCTCTAAGAGAACTGTGACTAGCCCAAGGCCACCCAGCTGGCTGCCTGCCAGCTTCAAATCTGCCACTCTTCACCACTACTCTCCGCTGGCTCTCAAAAGGCAGGACAGCCACTCACCTAGGGCAACATGACCTCACCTCCAGGTAACCCATCAGGGCAGCCTTTACACCAGGGGTAGTCAAACTGCGGCCCTCCAGATGTCCATGGACTACAATTCCCAGGAGCCCCCTGCCAGCAAATGCTGGCAGGGGGCTCCTGGGAATTGTAATCCATGGACATCTGGAGGGCCGCAGTTTGACTACCCCTGCTTTACACACAACAAACTTGTGTGAAGAAGTGAGGTTTGAAAGCCTTCCATTAGCCCCCCCCCCCCATCATCATCATCACAAAGGGATCACAGGAATCTGAGATACAGACAGGTGGAGGGGGGGGACAGGCGTGAGACGTCACTTACAGAGCAGCTCATCTTCCAGAGGGGAGCAGGCGTCCTCCGCTACCTGCATGGTGTGGGGGGGTTAGAGAGCCTGTGAAATAAGAGGGGAAAAGAAGGGTTAGGCGAGCAGACCTCAGCACTTCCTCCTCTCCCCCTGGGCAAAGGGTCCATATCCAGAAGATGGAGCCCCAAAATACAAAGGATAACCCCCCCTCCCCCAGCTGCACCTTCCTCACGCCCACAGAAGACCACGGATCCTGCCCCGCTCCCCAAACGGAGACTGACCATCACATGGCTCCCCAAACCCCATGCTCTTCCAGCAGACCCCTCTCATTGACCAGTGACCCTCCTGAGGCCAACCCCCTCCTCTCTTCGGACAGGAGCCACCTTTTCAGGTGCGCAGCCCCGGCACTTCTCGCTGCCCCCAAGTCAAACACGTTGACCTTCCCAGTTGCCTCCCTCCCAGTTATCCCAGTTAACACCGATTCCCCGTCTCCAAGACAGAGGAGAGGAGACACAAACTGGGGGGGAATGGACGGTGCCTCCGAAGTCTCACTCCCCCCCAAACCCCCATGGAGCAGATCTCACCCTGGCAAGGCCTAGCAGCCCCCCCTCCCCCCTCCCCCCTCCCCCCCCCCGGCTGCAGCTTTCCTCTCCCACCTGCAAACTGTACAGGGAGCCACCGGGGGGGGGTAGCCTCTGACCTAGATCAGCCGCTCTCCCCCAGCGTCAAAGGCTGGCCGATCTTCCTCCTCCTCCTCCCCCCCCCCGCCCCATCTGCAGCCTACCCCTCCCCCAGCCGATAAGTCGCCGACGTATCGCTCCGCCCCTCGCCCTGCTTGGGCGGAGCTGGATCGATGCCGCTGCGGCAGCTCCTCCGGGCGGGCGGGCTGGTGGGCGGGCCGGGGGAGGGGCATGCGCGCTCTGGAGGGAGGCGACTCGCGGGCCGCTCTTCCGCCTCTCTCCCCGCGCATCTGCCCAGCGCCCCCGAGCCGGTCTCCGCCGCCGCCAGCGTGCAAAATCAATGCGTGGAGGGGAGAAGCGCAGCGATGCGGTCCCTCCCCTCTCCTCCTCCTCCTCCCTCCGCCTGACGGTTCCGCCTCCGCCAATCCCTGGCCGCCTGGGGAACGAAGCGGCCAATGGAGCCGCTGGCCCGTGAAGAGGCCCGAGGAGCTCAAAGGAAGGCGGCTTCGTCGCAGCCAATGAAGGAAAGGGGGCGGGAGGGAGGGCACGTTCTCTCCGGCAGGCTTCTCGAGGGAGGGGCGCGATGCGGCCAATGGGAGCGAGGGGCTGCCTGGAGCGCCGGCGGGGAGCGAGGGGTGGGGAAGGGGCTTGGGGCGCTCGCAGCCAATGGGCGAGGCAGCAGGCGAGGCAGCTGACCAATGAGAACATTGCGAGGGGAGGAGAGAAGGCGCGGAGGGTCCTGAATTTGAAGCTGTTTTTTTTATACCCCGCTTGTTCACTACTCGAAGGGGGCGCAAAGCGTCTGACAAAGGCCTTCCCCTTCCTCTCCCCACAACAGGTGGCGCTCAGAGAGCTCTCAGAGAACTGAGACTGGTCCCAGGTCACCCAGCTGGTCGCCCATGGAGTGGGGAATCAAATCTGACTCTCCAGAATAGAGGCTGCTGCTCTTTATCCTCTACACCAGCCTTTCTTCAGGCTTCAAGAAACCCCAGAAATGGGGGGATTGTGCAGAATATCCCACCCAGGGCCCCTCCCCGTCCAGGCCCATCCTTGGCCATATTGGGAGGAGGGGGCAGGTTGATAAATGTTTGGCAAATTTTGGTGTAGTGGTTAGGGGTGCGGACTTCTAATCTGGCATGCTGGGTTCAATTCTGCACTCCCCCACGTGCATCCAGCTGGGTGACCTTGGGCTCGGCACGGCACTGATAAAACTGTTCTGACCGAGCAGTGATATCAGTGCTCTCTCAACCTCACCCACCTCACAGGGTGTCTGTTGTGGGGAGAGGAAAGGGAAGGCGATTGGAAGCCGCTTTGAGCCTCCTTCGGGTAGAGAAAAGCAGCATATAAGAACCAACTCTTCTTCTTCGCCCATTCACCATGTCCCCCTAAGTAGAGTGACACCCATCTAAGTCTGGGATGTCACTGCTGGCAGATGTTAGTTGGGACGGAACGGGGTTTCTGGCCCACCAGAGCTGGCTCCAGTTATACCCATGTTTGTCTCAGTTTTAATAATACCTAAAATGTTTATTCCCTTGAGTTTTAGTATTTCTTCTTCAGTCCTTCACAATGCTGTACGGATATCTCAGTTCCCCTCCCTCCATGCATGACTGTAGATTGATTTACTGCCAGTTTAGTAACAGAATGCCATGCAGATGTTATCTTGACCTGGATAGCCCAGGCAAGCCCATCTTGGAAGCTAAGCAAGTATTTGACCCTGGCTAGTATTTGGATGGGAATTGGGTGGTCGTTCCTCCAAAGAACACTAGGGGTCACTAGATCCAAATGTCCCTTGCCTGCCTGCCAGATAATCCTTGGAACACACTACATATGACAAATAACTTTATCTTAAAAGAAACGTATAGTTTCACTAACATGGTTTCATGTTCACTAAACGGGAAATCTTCCTACCTTACTGTGAGAACTAATATAGTCCACAGTAAGGCACCTATGAATGTGATGTAGCACTTTGGTTCAGTTATTCACCATTTTTGAACAATGAGGTTTAGTGGCTGGAATAGAAGATGGGCTCTGGAAGAGCTGGGTTCGAATCCCCACATTGCCAGGAAATCTTGCAAGGGATCTTGGGTCGGTCCCAAACTTCCAGCCTTACCTACCTGATAGAGTTGCTGTAAAGATAAAATGAAGGAGAGGGGAACGATGCAGGCCATTTTGGGTCCCTGATAGGGAGAATGTGGGGCATACATGAAGCAAGTAGATGAATACATTCTTGAGCAAGGGCAGAGCACAATTCTTCCACTGTATTTGTTGCTGTTCTTTGCCTCCGCCTTAGGATGGGGAGCTCTGTGCTGGAATCGACCCCCTCTTTAGCCTTATGCTTTCCCCTCATCAGAATGACTCTGTGAAGTCAGGCTGAGCAAAGCCGGTCAGCTGCTTGGCTGATCTTTCATTGGAGTCAGTGTTGAGGAATGATGATGAGAAAGGCAGACCAGTTGCTGGCTATGCCACCTGGGGCAGAGTGACATCCTTCTAAGCCGGGGTCTCCCAGGATTCTGCCTGCCCTCCACCCCCACCCCCCATGATGGCCGTCCTTCATTTAAAGGCACCCTTATTCACCTGGAGGCTTAAATCCCCACTTTCAGTTCAGTGCCAAACAGAATTATGTCAACAAGTCGATTAAGTTCCCCAAGTTGACTTAGATGTCTACAAACTCTAGAATTCACTCTTAGCGCGCTTGGGATATTTTCTGGAGCAGAGAATGTACAATCAATAGAAATGTCTGCCTCCAGGTGGGACCTGGGGATCCCCTTGAATTACAGCCCCTCTGCAGACTACAGAGATCCCTTCCCCTGGGAGAAATGGGTGATTTGGAGGGCAGCCCTGTGGCATGGTACCCTTCTGAGGTCCCTGCCCCTGAATCTCGAGGAGTTTCCCCACCTGGATCTGGTCCTCTGCCCCCCCCCCAACAGCCAGGAGGGACCGGGCAGCCCTCATTACTGAGATATTTTGCCCCACATCGTTCCTCCATCTCAGCCTATTTTGATCTGTTTCCCCATCAGTCTATTGATTGTGGCAAGTGTGGCCCTAATTGTGTGCTCTGCACTCAAATTGAGCAAAGCGCTGGTTCCATGTAGGCTGTGGACCCTTTTGGGGAGCATTTACTATATGGATTAGGGTGGCCAGGATGCTGAGCATTGCCTAGGGGTGATGGGGGAAGGGGGGTGTCCGCTCCTCACCATCAAGGCCATTGGGTTTCCTCACTTTCCCCGTGCTCCTTCTGATAAACGGTCACCCATTTTCTTTAATGGCCCCTTTCCCTTGCCAGCCCCCAGACTCTGTAATCATACATTAAACTGATTATAGTCCCCGATGTGGTGAAGGATGGGCTGTGACAACAAGGAAGGGGACAACCCTCTATTACGCTGATCACAGTCGAGGGGGTAGAACCACTCATTTGCAATTTATTCCAGCCGAAGGGGGTTGGTGGTTGCCTTGCCAGGCAGGCTGGAAATCAGCACAGCTGGGGGAATGGGCGCATTTCCCCCCTCCCAGACATTTGGGCTTATGGTTTTGCTGCAAAGTTTGGAATAGGGAGGCCTGTCCCCAGGTAGGAATCATACTTTGTCTCCAGAGTAAAGAGACCAATTTCCCTGGAGGAAAGGGCAGCTTTGGAGGTGGTCTCCATGCAATTCAATGCCACTGAGGTCCCTCCCTGCCAAAATCCTGGCTACTCCTGGCTTCACCCCCAAAGTCTCCATGAATGAATCATGCAGAGAAAATTTAAAGTTCCCCAAATCAAAGTGGAATTCGAATTCAGTGTAGAGGGCAGGGATTCATTTGAGCTGGGAGTGGGCAAAAAGCCCCGTGCAGACGACACCCGGGTATTTCCCCACCCAGAGCTGGCCATCTTATCTGGGCAGAAGGTTGGCATTAGCCTCAAGCAACCTGGAGGGAAAAGGCTGACTTTGAAAGAGAGATAAAGGGAAGACACTTTTGCTAGGTTTGCCAGTTCTGCCTTGGGAAATGCCTGGAGGTTTTGGGTGGAGCCTGGGGAGGGCGGGGTTTGGGGCGGGGAGGACCTCATCAGGGTGTAAATGCCACACAGCCTGCCCTCCAGAGCAGCCACCTTCTCCAGGGGAACGGATCTTGGCCTTCTGGAGATCAGTTATAGTAGCAAGAGATCGCCAGGGGCTCCCTGGAGGTTGGCATCCCTAGCTAGACCTGTGAGTCCTCTAGCAGGGCTTGCCTGGCTGTTGAACCATCGGAGGAGACCTTCTCCACAAGCGGTTGGATCCTTTTGCAGATGCACCCCAGTGGGATGCGTGGCGGGTGAATCATCTGTCTAAGAAGATGTAATTGTTGAGAGGAAACAGTCTTGCCTCAGGAGTCATCTCGGTCTCTTCTCTCTTGTGTAAGGCAGGCTGACCCCTGAGCCATGGCTGGCCCTTCTTCCTGACTGCTTCTGCTCAAGACAGCCACAGCTGCAAAGACCACGGCTGGCCCTCTGAGGTTTTCCCTCCATCCTGCCCCAGTTTCTCTGCCATCGTTGCTCTGGCCCCTGAGACTCCATGGCCTCTGGCAGATTTCTAGTTTCTTTCATTCATTGACGAAGAAGAAGAGTTGGTTCTTATACAAATAAATTTGACAGACTCCAGCAGATATTGTTCTTCCCTCCTCAGTTTTTCCTGACCTACCCCTGTGAGGTAGGTCAGGCAGAGAGTGCGGGACGGGACCGAGGGTGCCCTGTGCGTTTCAATGGTCAAGTGGGAATTGGACGGTGTCTCTCCCAGATCCTAGAGCAGGGGTGGCCAAACTGTGGCTCTCCAGATGTCAGACTACAATACCCATGGGCCCCTGTCAGCAAGTTCTGGGAATTGAGGTCCATGGACATCTGGAGCCACAGTTTAGCCACCCCTGTCCTAGACCACCCCTGTCCTAGACCAAGAGTCTTCCCACCACTGCACCACACCAGCTCTGGCAAAATATAGCATACCTGCCCTCCAGGAGCTTTTGCCTGCAGTTGTCTGAATGTCCACAGGTACCCTCTTCACTTCTGAGTGACAGCAGCCAGGCTGAGTGCCTCACAGTGGGGGTCAAACAAGGGAACACTCAGGACCAAAAGCTAAATAAGATGAAATAATAATAAAGAACCAGTACGCACTTGGCTGCCAAATCAGAAATATCCAAGACGGGACCATTTCAACTGTAAAAAAAATGGGCCAACGCTGACACCAAGTGGAGAAAGATGTTTACTCCAGTTTGTCCAATGGATGAAATCTGGGGCTGGGGCTATAGCACTTTACTGTAGCACAGTGGTTCCCAAACCTTTTTTGGCTGCTGCCCCTTGGGCACCCATACCACATCCCTGGTGCCCCCAAACACAGACACAACTCTTGCCTGGTGTAGGGTCTACTGCAAATTCATAACACACTATGTTGCCTACACTTCTTTTTAAGTTGTTGTGCAGCAGCCATATTTTAGTCTAGAAAAAATATAAGTTCTTTGTAAAAGCCACTTAGGGTCCTCACTGGGGAGAAAGACAGGCAAGGCGGTGAGAGAAGCAATGGAGAATCCCATGGCCAGAAGCAAGCAGAAGGCTTTTCCAGACTCCCAAAGATGGAGACTTTTGAGCAATGGGGTGCCAGTCCTGGGTTAAGAAATTATTGGAGGTATGGGGTGGGGCCTGGGAAGGAGCTCAGCAGGAATATGATCCCATCCAGCCACCTTCTGAAGTTGTAATTTTCAAGTAATCTTGTGAGCCACTTTGCCCCTTGGGGAGAAAAGTGAAGTATAAATGAAGGATGCACATATATATTCCATTTCCTCACCAACTCCAAGCCTGCTTGTGAGTTCTCCTCTGGGAATGGGATTCAGGCTGGGACCCGGGCATGCAAGGCAAACAGGGCTCTTTCCCCTGCACCTTTCCCCCAAGCTGGAATTAAACTGGGGAGAAGGGAGGTATTTGCCTTCTGGGGGCTCCCCACTGGCACCCATAGCACCACTCTCCTGTCCTCCCTTTTATCTTCACCACCAGCATGTGAAGTGGGACAGGCGGAGTCCGTGGGACTGGCCAGGGTCGCCCAGCCATCACCCATGGCAGAGTGGGGATTCAAACCTGGGTCTTCCCCATCCTAGGCTGATGTTTTAACCACCATACAACCCACTTCCCTGAGTGATGAGAAGTGTCAGCAGGAACAGTGACTTGGGTTGGTGACATTTGGAGGAGGCAGCAGCCCTGGGGGCCTTCTCAAAGGATTTACAGATATTATTATCAGCTGCTGTTATAATATTTAAGCAGTGGCCTCCTGGGTGGAGCTGGTCCAGCCTCTGTTTCCGGTCCACGGGCCAATCAGGATGCACACAGCTGTGCGCATCCTGATTGGCCCATGGACCAAAAATAGAGGCTGAACCGGCCCCCAAAGAACCTGGCAAAAGACAGTCTGGCACAATTGATGCCAGTCTGCCCATGACCGCAACTGGGAGAGAAGATTCGTGGGTCTGGGGGGGGGAGGAGGGGAGTTCACTGGCCTGAAAATGTGTGCCAAACCTGGAGAGGCCATGGCAGGCCTTTTTGGAGCAGGGGGGAGGGCTGGCAGGAGGCCGGGCTGGCAGGAGGCCTGCCAAGGGGGGGGGGGGAGGAAAGGGGGTGCTAGCGCCCGTTGTATTTACAGATGCAACAGGCTTTAAATCTAGTTATTTATGTTTATAACCTGCCCCCTAATAGGCTTGAGACAGTGTACAACATTTAAAAATTCTCCATAAATATAGACAACAGAAACAGTAAAAAGCATAAATCTAAGAACCTGCGTGGTGCAGTGGTCTCGCCTCTCAGGCCTTGTTCTTAGCCCCGTGTCTTTAGGCCATTTGTGGCTGTTTTAATCTGGAGAGAGTGTATTCTGGAGGGGGGAGGCCCAAAGACTTTGCTTGTTTGCCCTGACCCTGACCCTGGCCATAAGCCTGGTGGAATAGCACCATTTTCCAGGCCTGTCCTTGGGAGGACAAGTGCTTGTTGCTAGTGTTGAATCCAGGACCCTTTAGGGTAGCCAACCTCCAAATTCTCCCCAAATTACAACGCTTCCTGGGAAATCTCTGGAAATGCAGGAACAGTACTTGGAGAGGATGGAGTCGGGGGAGAGGGCATTGTTCAGGGGGAGAGGGCATTGTTCAGTTCAGATGTGATGTCATTCTAGGACATACATTTCTCCTAGACTCCATAATATACTGTAGAGTTCATCCTCTGAAGGTGCTGTTCTTTTCAGGGGAACCGAGCGCTTTACAATCCATGGTAATTCCAGGAGAAGCCAGGCTCCACCTTGAGGTTGGCATCCTTTGACTACAGAGACCAATTCCCTTGGAGAAAATGGAAGCTCCCAAGGGCCGAGGCCATGACATCACACTCCCCAAAGTCTGCCTTTCCCAAATCTGCAGGAATTTCCCAAGTTGAGGTTGGCACCCAGCTTCTTCCCACATTTCTTCCGACAACTTTCTTGATGTCTGCTGCGGGATGGTGGTGGTGGGAGGCTTTGATGAAACTGAATCCAGGTGTAGTAGAGAGGCTCACTTCATAGGGTTGCCAACAACCAGGTGGGATGGAGACCTGGAAATACAAGGATCTTCAGGTGAGACCGATCTGGTCCCCTGGAGAAAACAGCTGCTTTTGGAGGGTGGAGTCTCTGGCCTTGTGTGGTCTCTCTCCCCCTTCTCAAATGTCCAGGGGTTTGGAAACCCTCCCACAACCAGAAGGAGGCACACCACTTGCTTGCTTAGAGCAACAATGCTCCCCTCCCAGCAGCATCTTGATCGAGCCTTGGAGTCTAGCAAGGGATTTCCCCCCCCCCCCCAATTTTGTAGCTCTGCTCCCCGCTCTCAGGGCCCCTGTATCTCTGTCGGAGGAGGAACTAGTTTTTTATACCCCACTTTTCACTACCTGATGGAGTGCCAAAGCGGCTTACAAACACCTTACACTTCCTCTCTCCATAACAGACACCCTGTGAGGTAAGTGGCTCTGAGAGAGCTCTGACAGGACTGCTCTGTGATAACAGCTCTCAGAGAACTATGATTTTGACAACACCCAGCTGGCGGCATGCGGAGAAGGAGCGGGGAATCAAAATCAGTTGTCCAGATGAGCGGCTGCCATCTTAACCACTACACCAAGCTGGCTCTTCCCCCCACCCCTCAAAAATATCAAGGTGAAAATTTAGGGAGGGTCCCTGGAATGTCCTCAGTCCCAACCAAAAGCCAGTCATGAAAACGCTCCTTTCTATTTGCCTGCATTTCTTCAGATATATTTATCCCGCTTTTCTCCCCATGGTGACTAACACCGTTCTCCCCCTGCCTCCGTTTTATCCTCACTGCAACAACCTTACGAGGTAGGTCAGGCTGAGAGTGAGTGACTGGCCAGCAAGCATCAGGGGGAGAATGGGGGGATTTGAACTCCCAGCTCTTAGTCTCACACTTTGGCTCTGCATAATTCTGCCCCCCCTCCCCCAAGCTCCATTCAAATCACAATTTGTGACTCCTTTTCCTGTTTTCATCTTTTGCTTTCTTCTCTGCTGGAAGAATGCCTTAGCCCTGGAGGATCATCTGTAACCCCGTTCTTTCATTATAATTGAAACGTTGAAGGAATGAAGCGAGGAAAAGACGGGAGAAATTGCCCCTTCCTGACACCAGGATGCAGGGGCAGAGAGCTGTTATGAAGATGGATGGCAGAGGGGCTCCTGCAGGGATCAGTTTTTTCCAGCCCCCTTTGAACAGAGTTTTAAGAACCTGAGTTCTTTGACACCATTTGGATCATTCGTTCAGGAGGCACAAAGCCGATGTGTGCGCCTCGGACAGGATGACGACTTGAGAAATTATTTTGTTGATAACGGGCAAGTTGCAAGTTGTGCTGTAAGAAAGGGAATGATTACAACCTTCTGATTGATCATACATTTAGTTCCATATTGGAGACTGAGGTCTGGTCTTTCTGCATTAAGAAATGCTGTTTGCTGTATGGAACCTTTTACCTATGACAGAAGACAGGGGAAATGATTCAGCAGTGGAATAGGCTGCCTAAGGAGGTGGTGAGCTCCCCCTCACTGGCAGTCTTCAAGCAAAGGTTGGATACACACTTTTCTTGGATGCTTTAGGATGCTTAGGGCTGATCCTGCGTTGAGCAGGGGGTTGGACTAGATGGCCTGTATGGCCCCTTCCAACTCAATGATTCTATGATTCTATTTATCAATATGCTAAGAAATTACATTTTGCCTAAGATGCCAGGTCACTGTAACTTTAATAGGACAATCATTTGTACAAGAATGGAGGGTTGCTTTGGTTCCTATAAGCTTGAAGTGGTAGTGCTGACCCAATGACCCCATGCCATGTCTTTGGGGGTGGTCCCGGAGATGACTCTGCAGGAGTGGCGTTATTGCATTGGTCCAGGCTCCTGAGCCAGCCCTATGCGGCAGACCTGAGATGTATAAAACCCTATGAAACCCTTTATTCTTTGCACAGGTTCTGAGGAACATGCATTCCTGTAATGTTTGTTTTCACTGCAGCTAAAATCATAAGAAGGTTTTCCAGTCTGGCATGTATTTGGGTAGCTCATGCTAGCAAGGACCCTTGGCTCAGGGCCGACAATTGCCGGAAATAGATTTGGATAAATTCCAGGCATTTACTTTGTCTGGATTTACCAGAAACTTTTACAGAAAGATCAATATGGAGGGCACAGGACACCTTAGGGTGAAGAGAGAGTAACATTTTAAGACTGGCAGACTTGGTTTGGTCGTCTCAGCGCTGCCCCCCAAATATATCTCCCCCCCATGTTCCGAACTGAAAAGCAGGATCTGTGAGTGTTTGAGGTTGAATCAGGGAATATCTGATAGGGGTGGTTCCTATTGGCCAGTGTCCATATCCCCAACACATCCATCTGCACAGAAGTGTTGCATCTGTGGGGTATAAACGAAGTAAAGAAATACATACATTGCCTATGTTGTGCTAGATGGCTTAAGGATGTCAGATGGCTTTTAGTGTGGATGGAGACAATTAGCTGAAGCAGAAATTCAAAACTTCTGAGAAAGATTTGAGGTCTTGTTTGATGTCCGTAATGACCCTCCCTCACCACTCAGGAGAGAAATACCAGAAGGTAGCCTGTGTGGATATAGTAGCTTGAGACATAGGAACTCTCCTCCAATAGGTAGCTATAGAAAGTGATTATCCAGGGGTGAGGAGAAGGCACTCTGTGCATGCTCACAGCTGTACTGCTACAGAAAGCGATGCTCTGGGAGTAGGGTTGCCAGTTCCAGGTTGTGAAATTCCTGGTGATTTGGGGGACAGATTGGGGAGGGAAGGATTTGGAAGATGGGAGAGACCTTGGTGAAGTATAATGCCATATAGTACACCCTCCAAAGCACCCATTTTCTCCAGGGGAACGGATCCCTGCTGTCTGGAGATGTTGGAATTCTGAGAGATCTCCAGGTCCCACCTGGAGGATGGCAATCCCACTGCTGTGTTCATCTACCAGGAGGGATAAAACTGCACTGCAGGCCAGGGGGGCAGGGGAGCAAAGGCACCTGGGGAAGGAAACAAGAAGTGACACAAAGGAAGCAAATGGCCTCTAGGACCCACCCACCTCTCCAATTTATTTTTACTAAAATTTCTACTCTTTACTCCCCTTGTCTACGAAGGTTGACATAGGTTGCCAGCCTCCAGATGGTGGCTGGAGATCTCATAGGATTACAATTCATTCTCAGGTGTCAGAGATCAGTTCTCCTGGAGAAAATGGTTGGACTACAGCATTATAACCCATTGAAGGCCTTCCTGTCCACAAGTCCCACCCTCCTTTGGCTCCACCCCCCCCCCCAAATCTCCATGTATTTCCCAACCTAGAGCTGGCAATCCTAGGGTGACTCACAAGCTTTTTAAAGGACATGCAAAATTTAATATAATAAAATTAAAAACAAAAAAAACAAATGAAAATTCATTTTAAAGGAAACGCCAATCACTGCCTGTAGCAACAGCCTAAAACTATAAAATGACTACCCAAAATAAAATGAAATTTTAAAAATGGCAAAAAAGGTCAAATTCCCTGCTGTCAATTGTTAGGAAAAGGATGGAAGCTCAAATGGCCAATATCGTGGCCCCCCTCCAGAGCACAATAGCCTGGCCCCCTTTGGACTCTGGAGGACAGGTCTGTCCCCTGAAGCTGCCAAAAGGCAGAAGCAGGAAGAAACGCCCAGGAGAGCCAGAGAGATGACTCTGGTTTAGAAAAGCAACAACTGCAGGTGAGGGAGATGATAGATAAAGCACTCTCCCATAATGCAGGAATTCAGGGCACCTGGCCATCTGAAGAGGTCATTCAATCAGGGTGGACCAACGGAGGTCCTTCTTTACTCAACAAGGAATTAAACTGTGAAATCCATTGCCAGAGGCTATAGCAATGGCTTTGAAACCAGGCTAGAAAGATTAATGAAAGGAAGGCCCATCAGTGGCTATTGGCCAGGATTCCTAGAGGGAACCTCCCCGTTCAGAGGCAGTCACCCTCTGAATCCCAGAGCCAGGAGGCAACATCAGGCATCCTTGGCCTTTATATCCTATCTGTTGGCCCACCCAGGCCAGTTTCGTGTAGTGGTTAGGAGTGCGGACTTCTAATCTGGCATGCTGGGTTCGATTCTGCACTCCTCCACATGCAGCCAGCTGGGTGACCTTGGGCTTGCCACGGCACTGATAAAACTGTTCTGACTGAGCAGAGATATCAGGGCTCTCTCAGCCTCCCCCTCCCCCACAGAGTGTCTGTTGTGGGGAGAGGAAAGGGAAGGCGACTGTAATCCGCTTTGAGCCTCCTTCGGGTAGAGAAAAGCAGCCTATAAGAACCAACTCTTCCTCTTGGCTTCTTTGTGAAAGAGGATGCTGAACTAGATGAACTGCTGATCTGATCCAGCCATTCTCTGCTTATGTTTTCATTGATAACATTGTCTAAAAATGATCTTTGGGTTCTGTCTCGGAGATTGTAGCTCGACAGTCCTTCCACCAGGTGGCGGAACTGTTCCATTTCCCTCCTTTCTCTTTTAAGAGGAGGCGCTGTTAACCTTCCCCCCCCCCTGCCCCCTCCAGCAGAGTGGCTGCAAATGGCCAATCAAAGGCACAGAGGTTTTGTGCTTTTTGTGATGGTGGTACTTTAATGCAGGGGTAGTCAACCTGTGGGCCTCCAGATGTTCATGGACTACAATTCCCATGAGCCCCTGCCAGCGTTTGCTGGAGGACCACAGGTTGACTACCCCTGCTTTAATGGACATTGGGGTATGGGTTATAAAAATAATGTCAACAACAGTTTAGCTAAAATGCAAAGACTGTTTAGCTAAAATGCAAAGGTTGGGTCTATTATATATATTTAAAATCCCAAATGGAAAAAACACAGGAAAAGCATGAGGTTTCTGAGCTTGCTGTCCTCTGGGTAGGCTCCACCCTCCCTAAGGTCTGCCACCAAATCTCCAAGAATTTCCGAGCCTGGAGTTGGCAACCCCAGGCCCTGATCCCCGCTTCAAGATATGTTATACATGAAGAGTGATTCATACTTTGGACAACATATTGAAGGTTCCAAACATGCCTATTGGTGGACTCCCCATCCCCCAGGGCCAATAGCTGCTCTTGCTCAGGATTCTGCACCCCCCTCCTCCCTCCAGGCCTGCTGTGAAGGAGCCTCTGACAGCCCCTGGCTGAAGAGAGGGACGCAATTCCAAGAGCAATGCAGTGGAGTCTGTGGGCATGGGTGTGCTTTCCCTTTCAGGGGGGAAGCTTTCCCCTTCTGCCTAACTGCTGGCTGACAGGGTGGCCACAAAAAGCCCCCTCTCACTTAAAATACTGCCATGCATGTCTCTTCTCTATCACGCTCGGAACACTTGAGGCCTACCATGCAATGTTGTTGTACAGATGAAAATTGTAGGGGGGGGGTTGCCTCCAGGTTTATCTGCACAACAACCCTGTGCAGTAGGCCTGAAGTGTTTCATCTCTATTTTTTTTAAAATTCTACCCTTATTTGGGCAGGTTGACCTGCTCCCTCCCAAAGTGTCCAACGATGGACCTGGAGGGGGTGCAAAGGAGGAGAGGCCCAAGCTATTTAAAACTTGGCTGTCTGAGACTCTTCTCACTCCAGCTGGCATCACTTCCTGGTACCTCAAAGCCTGAAAAATATTTCTGCGGTAACTCCATGGTCAACAGGCTGAAAAAAGCTGCTCCAGGTTGTTGGTAACCCTATCAGCCCTGGAATGTTCACATGTCACATAAATGGTAAAAGTATCCAGACTGAAAGTACAGGATAATATGCTGGGCAAAAAGATGTGTAATACTGAATTGACCACTAGAGGTGGCAAACCTCATGTGGAAAGGGGGGGGACAGACACCAAAGCAATAGAAACAAGCCATGAAATAAGGAAGAGTCCTGTCTGGGAAGGGATCTCTACTGCTCAAATCAGCAATTGCTTTATTGTTCCTGGTGATATCCTATGGCCACAATAAGGTGGGTCTAAATGTGCAGTGAAGAACCAGCTGTGATAGTGGTTAGCAGGCTGGGGTAGAACTTGGGGACCATGGGTTCCAGTCCTTCCTCTATCCTGGGATAGTTCATCGCTCAGCCTAACCCACCTCCCAGGTGTGTTTATGTAAAAAATGGGAACTAGGGTATAGTCTGCATGGGGCTTTTTACCCACTCCCAGATCGAATGAATCCCTCCCATCTACACTGAATTCGATTTGCATTTTGGTTTTGGGCAGTTTAAATTTTCTCTATGTAACAAACATGATTGATTTGTGGTGACCCTGCCTTTCCCCCACAATATCCTGGAGTGGATATAAGCCTCAATATTTGAAAAACTGGCATTAAGAAGAGTGCAGCTCTGTGCTCTTTGTGAATTGACTTGCTGCCATGAGGCTGTAGCAAAGAAGTCTTCCCTGATTGGCCAGGCCATTAGTTCAGTCTTCCTGGTTCCCAGTTGCAAGGCTTCCCTTAAAGTGACTGTGGTCCAGAAGCCCTAACTTCTCTCATCAGAGATTGCCTCTTGGTTTTTACCCCTCCTCTGCTGTCTCCAACCCTATATTGTCTCCAATCCTCTCTCCAATCCAAGAGGCTTGGCTCTCCCCCCCCCCCCCCCGGTTCTGAGCTTCCCCAATTGAGTGCAGAACACTTTATGTTTCAATTGAAGGCGGAAGGATACAGAAGACCCGAGTTCAAATCAATCTAAATTCCACAGGATACCCAATGGAATAAACAAACTAAGTGCCGAATCAACCCAGGTCTACTGAAACGCAAGTCTAGCAAAGGGTGAACTGGATTGTCAATTACTTTCCCATTTTAAATAGAAACGGGCATAAATCACTAAGGGATGGGGCCCTTCCTCCTGGATGTGGGAATTTTCTATTTGCAGGGACTCAAGGGGAGGCCCCATAACTAGGGTTGCCAACAATCCTGGAGAAAACATCCTGTTGTTTTCTCAGGGGTTTACTGGGATATTATCTGGTGGATGTTATATACCTTCACATTATGAAATCTTCAACCTCCGGTTTGCACTTATCAAGAGCCAGCCTGGTATAGTAGTTAACTACAGTGACTCTAAACTGGAGAACCGGGTTTGATTCCCGACTCCTCCACAAACAGCCAGCTGGGTGGCCTTGGGCCAGGCACAGTTCTCTTAGGGCTGGCTGTTGATGGGACATTTCTCCCAGGCCTGTGGGCAATGCTAGCCGTGGCTCCATGGCCAAACCTCGTGTATTTATAGGGCTCCTTTTAAAGGAAGGGGGCCTTTTGCATGACTCTGATTCCTCCCCCCCCCCCCGCCCTGTTTCCAGTGGTGTCGTCCCTCTGGCTTCCTTGCATGCTCCTGCTCAGTGTTCTGCAGGTGTCAATCTGGGCATGGGGGGGGGGACTGGGGCATGGGTGTGGTGTGCCCCCTGGTGGCCAACCCACATGCTGGCCTGCTGCTTCCTAAGATTGCCTCCGCTCACAGAAAAGGAACAGGTGGAGCGTTTCCTGGTCTACTGAACGTGGGGAGGGGGTGGAAATCCCCCACTGCGCTTTCGAGTCGATGCTAAAAGGCTCGGGAGGAGGGCTTGGAGAACCGTTGCCTCCTTCATACCTTGAGCTAGGGAAGCACAGGCAAACAGCTCCTTCCCTACGGAGACTTTCTTCCCTGTCCCTGGCTATGCCGTAAGACCTCTGTGACTGAGTGAGTGTGTGTTATGCTGCACCCCCATGTTCAGAGCACCAGATCATGAGTCTGGGATGCTGTGGCACACACGGTTCTCTCGAGACCCACACGTCCTGCATTCCAGGCATCGCTTCTGTTGTTCTGGGAATCAGTCGATTGCGGCCGGCTGAGAAATCATTTGCCACTTGCAGGAGCGAAAGGAGATATGCTGGGCCGGTCCTCGGTGTCAACGCTTAGCCGGCATGAAGTCCCTGGTCCAGCTTCCCAGTTCCTGGTGCAGCGGTTATAATGTTGGGATAGGAGCTGAGGGAATAGGGATGCCAGCCTCCAGGTGGAACCTGGGGATCCCCTGGAATTCCAGCTCATCTGCCGATTGCAGAGCTCAGTTCCCCTGGGGAGGGTAGACTGTGTGGCACTGCCCCCCACTGAGCTCCCTGTCTTTGCCAGCCTCCATCCCCAAATCTTCCCATAAACATTACAATCACTGATTAATTACAGGCAGTTTAAAACAAATTGTTCCCAAGCTGCTGCCTCTCTTCTAATGGGAGGGGGGATATACATATTCATTTGGGGATCCTTTGGCTGATGTTTGGATCAGGGAGGCCAGAATTCCCAGATTGTCTCCAGCCTGAGCCATCGGCCTGGCACAACAGCTTCATCTTGCAGGCCTCACGGAGCTGTCCTTGGTCCTTCAGAACTCCGATCTCACTGGAGAGAGTTAGACCTCCTTGTTGCCAGAGCATTTGAGAAAGTTTTGCCCACTAGATCTTCATTTCCTTGGGGGGGGCATAGGGCCCAGGGAGGGGGCTTGCAGGTACAGAGACCCACACCTCAGTCTCCATATGAGAATATGCCTCTCTGATACATTTATTAACCTGTCCTTCCACTGAGGAGGCCAAAACACTCAGACGGTTCTCTTCCCCACATTTGAACCCTCTCCCGTGAGAACACAAGACCTTCAAAGCCTCAACATCCCAAGGACACTTATCTGCATCCCCAGAACCAGGAAATGCTGAATGGGTGGGGAGGTATGAAGGTGGAGGAAAACCAGACCAGGCCATTAGGCCATTAACATAGACAGGAATTGCTTCAGGATGCTTAGGGCTGATCCTGCGTTGACCAGGGGGTTGGACTAGATGTCCTGTATGGCCCCTCCCAACTCTATGATTCTATGATTCTATGAATTCCCATCATCTACATTTCTAACATTGGCTGCCCTCTATGGCAGGAGCCTGGTGCTTCTGACAGGTATCCTGACTGCACAGGCCAAGGGGCTGAGTGTTGCTTGTCTGTGGCAGGAGAACTTCCCCTTCCCCCTAAGTCCCGAGGCAAAGAAGAACATTGGCGTGCGACTCCCATTGCCGACCTGTCTAGTGGTCAATGTAACCGTTGTAGGAAGAAAACATATTCACAAAACAAAAGGGCCAAGATGGCCAAAGAAATGCATAAAGTGGCCATATCCTCTGTGGGGCTGTGCAGGACAGCAGCCAGAGACAGCAGGTTCCAGGGACGATGACTGAGTTGGATCTGACCCCTGCCCTGTCGCTCCACGGAGCCAGGCGCGGAGCTCTTCCTGAAGCCAGAGGAGCCTTCCCTTGGAGTTGGAAGCAGGCTCCTTGCGATATGGTTGCGTTCCCCTCTCCCTCTCCAAGGGCTGCGAGAGAGAGAGAGAGAGAGAGAGAGAGAGAGAGAGAGAGAGCAGAAACTGGCAGAGGGGAGGCAGGGGGAAGCATCTGTGCTTACCTCCCATCCCTGGTCTTGGTTCAGGAGGACCTGGATGGTTGTACCAAAAGGGAAGGGATTCCTGCACACAGTTTATCCCAGTCCCAGGAGCACAAATCCATCTTGTCTTGCTGTAGATTTTCTAGTATGCTAAGTGGAGAATCCGGATACCCTGAGTATAGATTCCTCACATATTGCTTGAGAGAACCCGGCGGTTTAAAGAAAGGGCTTGCCACAGCAGCTGAAATGAGAGACGGTGGGGGAGAGAGAGAGAGAGAGAGAATATCATTTCACAGCTAATGGCAGATCTCTGCTGAGCTATCAAAGCAACCTGAAGCTAGAAGATGGCTGATTCTCCCATCTCTTTTTCTCACATTGCAGGCCAGCTGGCCAAGCAGCCCGACTGGTCAGAGAGGGGAGTGTTGTCAGTGTCTTTCAATCTTTTGCCAACCATCAGGGCTCTTCAGATCCCGGTCTGGCCTTTGGAAGAGCTCTGACTTCCTTGCATGTGCTCCCCTACATCACAGCTCTGCTGTGATCCAATGTTCTTGGCTAAACACTAGCAAAAACTTCTTGGCAGTTTAAGTTGTTCTGTGGTGGAGCTGGCTTCTTCGGGAGGTGATGGACTCTCCTTTTTAAATAGAGGCTAGATGGTCATCTGATAGCCATGCAGATTCTGTGAATGTAGGTAGATCATGAGAGGGTGGACAGGAAGGGATGAGCCAGTGCTGGGCTCTCACGGCCCTTTCTCATATGCCCGGAGTAATATTGATTGCAACTTTGGATTCAGGAAGGAATTTTCTTCCAGGCCAGAATTGGCCCTGGGATCCTGGAGGTATTTTACCTTCCTCTTGGGCGTAGAGCAACGGTCACTGGGGGAGGTAACTGTGAATGTCCTACATTGTGCAGGGGTTGGACTAGATGACTCTTGAGGACCCTTCCCTCTGTATGGTCTTCCTGTTACAGCAGTTGTGCAGACATGAATGTATAAACATTGGGGCAAAATATTCAGCATTGTTTTTTATTCCAAAATGACTAATGCAATGATGAGGAGTTAGGCGGTTATAATTTTTGGCTATCCTCCAATGTTTGAGGCCTAGAATGGTAAATGATGGGCTGGGCTTTACATGTGGATGCTTGCCAGTTTGGAAAAATGGATAAGGAATGGGACTTGGATCTGGGAAACCTGGGTTGAAACCCCTACTGTGCCATGAAGATGGTTGGATGACCTTGGTCTAGTCATGATGTTTGGATGACCTTGGGCTAGTCATGATGGTTGGGCTAGTCATGATGTTTGGATGACCTTGGGCTTGTCATAATGGTTGGGCTACTCACGATGGTTAGACGACCTTGGGCTACTCATGATGGTTGGGTGACCTTGGGCTAGTCATGATGGTTGGGCTAGTCATGATGTTTGGATGACCTTGGGCTAGTCATGATGGTTGGGCTACTCATGATGGTTGGATGACCTTGGGCTAGTCATGATGGTTGGGCTACTCATGATGGTTGGACGACCTTGGGCTAGTCATGATGGTTGAGCTAGTCATGACGGTTGGGTGACCTTGGGCTCGTCATGATGCTTGGGCAACCTTGGGCTTGTTATGATGGTTGGATTGACCTTGGCCTAGTCATGATGGTTGGGCAACCTTGGGCTAGTCATGATGGTTGGATTGTGTTCTTAGGGATGCCACTTCCCGAGCTGTGGCCTGGAAGGCCAGGGTAGAAATAATTTAAAACAAATAGAATCATAGAATCATAGAATCATAGAATCATAGAGTTGGAAGGGGCCACACAGGCCATCTAGTCCAACCCCCTGCTCAACGCAGGATCAGCCCTAAGCATCCTAAAGCAAACACAGTGTCTCTTCTGCCTTGCTCAGCACTCTTGCTTCCTGTTTTTTTAAATGAAGGATTGTGGTTAGCACAGCTATAGCCATCGCAGTGTGCCTGCGGGTGCACTTCTTTGCTCTATCACACAGGAGCACAGGGAGAGCCCCGCTGGATGAGACCATCTAGTCCAGCCTCCTGTCTCACCAGTGGCCAACCGGGTGGCCCTCTGGAGGGCCAGCAACAGGGCAGAGAGGCTGAGGCCCTCCCTTGATGTTGCCTCTGGGTTGTGGGATTCAGACGTTTAGTGCCTTTGAATGTGGAGGTTCCCCTCTGTCAACATGGCCAGAGGTCAATGATAGAACTCCCCTTTGTGAATCTATGTTGTTTATTCCTGTGGCCACCACTACATCCCCTGCAGCAAACTCCACATTTAACCAGTCCCTGTCCGTCTGCCTGCCTGCCTGCCTGCCTGCCGGTCGGTCGGTCAGTCTGTGTATCTATCTCTGTCTGTCTATCTGCCTGCCTGCCTGCCTGCCAGTCTGTCTGTCCGTCCATCCGTCCACACAGGCACAATCTCAACAAATGCCCTGTTTGCAAGGATTTCAGCGTTGCCCACCAGTAGGCCTTCGGACTCTGATGCATTTTTGCCTTCTTTGCCAAAATCCATTTGTCTTCATTCCCGGCTGGTCTGCCAGTTGAGTCTCCTCGATTCCCAAGGCAAAGTCAAGCCCACGCAGGACTCCTCCCGCGCCTCCATCAATGGGCTGCTTAAGTGTGGCTGGAAAATGCACCTAGTTTGGAGCACGGGTGTGGGAATGGGGAAGGAGTCCGGTGGTGGGATGAATGTGTGCCACAGATGCTGATGAAGCCTTGACCTCTTTGCCCCCCTCCCCGGGTCCAAAAGAAGGCTCAGACCCAGGGTGCCAGGAAGAGACACTTCCTTGCCCAGGTGCCCCCCCAAGCAGGGCATGAATGAAGGGCTGGTGTGCCCATGTGTTGGGAGGCACGAGGGCCTCTTGGGTCTGCTGGGGAAGGGGGCACATGCTCAGCCCTCGTGTGGAGGCGAGGAGCTGCCGCCGTCTCCGGCCATGCCAGGGCGGGGGGGGGGAGGCCGTGCCACGTGGCCCCGCTGCTATTTATAGCACACTGCAGCCTGGTGCAAAAGGGATCGTGTGGAGCGGCCAGGCTATTTATAGCAACTGGCTCCCGGCAGCAGCACCCGACTCACATCCTAATAACCCACCGCAGAGAAAGGAGGGGGAGAGAGGAGGAGGGAGGAGGGGGAGGGGAGTGTATTTGCTGCTCCCACCTGAAGCCCAGCCTGGCTGCAGGCTCCACCAGGGATGCCTTGGAGACCCCTCCCCACCTTCCTGCACAGAAAACATCCTGAGACTCTCCCTCATGGCTCTCACCTGCCCACCGTCAGATTTCTTTTTCTTTCTTTTTTAAAGCCCAGGGTGATATTTTTAAAAATGGTCCATAAGGCTTGGGGTAAGAGCAAGGGATGCCACCCTCCAGGTGGGACCAGGGGATCCCCTGGCTTTACAGCTCATCTCCAGGCCACAGTTCCCCTGGAGAAAATGGAGGCTTTGGGGAATGGACTCTGTGGCCTTGTACCCCACTGAGGCCCATGTCTTCCCCAGGTTCCACCCCCTAATCTCTGGAATTTGCCACCCTGGCTCTGGCCACCCTACCAGCCACCCCTGTTGGTGAACCCTGGTGCACGATCCTCAGCCATGAATTCTCTGTCCAAGGTGCCTTTCAGGACAGCATTCAAAGCTGCCGATGGGTTTGGGGGTGGCCTTTCCTGGGATGCAGCCCCCGAGTTGGCATGTCTCTGCCATGGGGCCTGACATCAAGGCCTGGCATCAGAAGAAGAGCCCCCCCCCCTAGATTGTCCCTTGTGCGACTGAGAAGCAGATGGAAGGAATCGTTCACGGGCCAGGTTCACGGGCCAGGTACCGCCCCAAGGGCTGTTTTTCAATGAGCCTTGCCTCAGAGCCATGTCCTTTCCCTTGCTCTTTCACATGAAGCTGGTGGGCGGAGGGGGCTTGAGATTACTGTCTAAGGCATGCAAAGAAAAGATGGGTCTGAGGAGCTGACCATCCAAATTTCAGCAGACAATAAGTGGGGAGAGGGAAAAGAGGGCAAGTTCTTGAGCGGCAGGGAAAGGGGCCAGGAACAAGGGGGTGGAATTCTGTGTTAGGGTATTCCACGTGGAGAGGGAAGGGTAGGCAAACTGTGACCCTCCATGGACTACAATTCCCATGAGCCCCTGCCAGCAAATGCAGGGGCCAGCAAATGCTGGCAGGGGCTCATGGGAACTGTAGACCATGGACATCTGGAGGGCCACAGTTTGCCTACCCCTGGTCTGGAAGGAGTGATCCAGGATCTCTCGTGAAGTCACAGAGGGGGTTGGGGCATGGCCTTCCGATCTGGAATCTGCTCACGAGAACAGTGCCAAGCGGGCACTGAGGGGCTTTTCTTCCTCCCAAGAGGCCATAGAAATACACTGACTTTCTGGCTGCCCACAAAAATCCATTAAGGCAAAGGAGAGTAGGCACAGGGAACCCCAAACCAAAGGATTGTCTGGGTCCGTGACATACGGTGGCAAAATATGTTGGAAATAGAAGAGCTGGCTATAGAAGAGGCAAAAGGGAGTCAGTGGTTAGAGACCCTGGCTGGAGGCTTGATGGGAGGCCTTGGGCCTGCCTCACCAGTTGCTGTGAGAGTAACATGGAGGAGCAAAGCACACCGTGAGACCCTCTGGCTCCCCAATGAAGAGGAAAATGAGGCAAGAAAGAAGTCAATCATTGGACTCCCCCAAAAGCTGATTCCCAGTGATTCTTTCTCCTTTGTACGTTGGGGAGGCTCATGTGCATGTTAAAAATGCTGCATCAAAATGAGAATGCCCCACCTCGTGTGCATTTTGCAGCAAAACCAGAATGATGTGGCACAGTGGTTAGCAACTTGGTGCCCACATGCTCCTTCTTCAATGGAGGCAAAGAGCCTATCCCAGCATTCCTCCACCTCAATGGAGAAGGAGGTGCTCCAGAAGGTCCCAGGCAATCCAAACCTTTCTCCATTTTCCCTCATATCTCCACAATGAAAAGAGCTAGGCATTTTTTAAAGCTAGGAATTCAGGCAGAGACATCACATGTTCCTAAGGAGGCACAGCTCCCTTATGCTCCCTGTGTCTGATAGTGGTTATGCTGGGCTGGGCTTAGACTGGGGAGACCTCAGTTAAGCTTTCAGCTTAGCCATGAAGCTCACAGTCTAACTCATCTCATAGCCTACTATTCTTAGAATATAGCAGGGCAGACTGGACTAAACTCTCAGGAAAGTGAGGAATACTAATAAGCAGCAAGTTGGAATAAACACAATCTCTTCCTCACCTAGATTGCTAGAAAAAGCAAGGGGGTCATTCTCTTCTGGCACTGTGTTTTTCAGGTACTTATTTTCTAGAGGGAACATTCCAAACCCTTCCACTAGGTCATAGAATTGAGTGGTCTGAGTTTCACAGACTTTTACCCCATATAATCTTCAGGTAAACATCTTCAGGTAAACAGCTTCCTCGGCCACTGACAGGCCTGATGGCAAGCAAAGATTCACCCTCTCCCCCTCCCCCCGCCCCTCAGTCATCTGCTGTTTTCACCAATTATTTGGGGTTTGCTGACAAAGTTCTGTGCATCACATTGGTTGAAGTTGCACGTGTGAAGAAAATTAAGACACGGAGCAATTGGGGATCATTGAAGGCTGGTCATGTCCACAAATGCATTCAGGTGATGCACGAAGGAGTGCAGAGTTTCTGAACAGGTAAACTCAGAATTAATGGATTTGCATTCTGAATTGTTTCCAGATCCATTTAACCTCTGTACATGGTTGCACCAAGTTCCTGACAGGTAGGTTTCCCCCCCCGTCTTTTATCAATAACCCAAATTCTTGTTGTCTTTGGAGCAAAACAAAATATAGTCCTGTCCTATGTTTTCACGTGAGCTTTTCAGCCTGCTAGGAAAGCTCATTTTGAAAGCTGCAATGGATAATGCGCCTCCCTTTCTTCTCGGTACAGGATTCTTGAATGTCTTAAAGGCTTCAGAAGCCCAGCATTTTATATTCAAACAACATTTAAACACTGAAATTAAGTTCCCAGTTCTCATGGTCACAGACTGGGATTGAGGAAGTGCGCACGACTGGGGCAGAGACAGAATGCAAACAACAACAACAATTCGGATTCAATATGTGTGCATGTGTCTCCTTTTCCAGTCACCAGTTTTATCATTATACTTTTGGAATACATGCAATGTGGTGTCCAGCAATTGTACTTTGCTTTCACCCACAGTCGTAAACATGATGTTGATATTATTCTAATAACACGCAATTAGCTGCAGTCCGCCCGCTCGTGACATATTTTCCTCCCTCCCCTTGAGGTCTCCTCCTCCCTCCTTAGAACTGGCGTGACCTTAGGGGTCCGCCGCGGTCCCCGCCCGCCCTCGCGGTAGCTGTCCCAGGTCCTGAAGTCGCCTTGGCGGCCGCGGGGAGCTATCCATGGTGCTGATCGCACGGAAGGCGCTGCCGCTCCCAGCCCCACCTGCCGGCCCTCCCTCCCTTCCTTCCCTTCCCTTCCCTTCCCCAGCGCCTGGGCGCCCTTCGCGCTCCCCCCTCCCCCCGGGCTCCTCTTCCCTCCCCAATCAGCGGCGCTTCGTGACTGCCTGGCAGATGCGTCACGCTCGGGCCCGGAGTTCCCTTCCCCGATTCGTGACTCGCCTCCTGGAGTCTCGGGCGGGACTCGGCAGTCTCTGCAGCTCCACAAGCCGGACAGATCCCCTCCCCTTCTCTCTCCCTCTCCCCCCCCCCACAACCGACAGCTCCTGTCTCCCTACCCTCCGGGGCGCCCCGATGGCGAAGGTGAGCTCCCCCTAAGCAGAACTGTCCAGCGAGGATGGAGAGCAGGAACCGAGGGGAAGGGCGCTTCCAAACAGAGCTGTAGTTCTGCCCTTCTAGGGAGCGCCAGGCAAGGTTAGGGGGCTGGAAAGCATAGGGTTGGTGGAGGGAGAACTGGGGCGCGGGGGGGGGGGCTAGGAATTCGCCCGAGGAGAGCTGGGTCGCATGAGGACTGGGTCGCATGGGAAGGTGACGGGGGTCGGGCGATCTGGGCCAGGGTTGTAGCCACGAGATGATCTGTGTGGTTGTGTGTTTGTTTGTGTGTGCACAAAATGGAGAGGGGGGGAGAAAGAGGAGAGAACGGACAGAACAAAGTGTGTTTGTGTTTTGGTTTCCTGGTGAAGGAGACCGAGGCAATGGCTGGCTCTGTGTGGTGTGATGTGCAACGTTAGTTACATTTCTTTTCCCTGGGCATGTTTCCTTGCTGTGTAGCTCTCTAGCTCCTGTTTACCCCACTTATCATACATTTTGGAATCTTTTTCTGCATGCACATATTATATTTCTGTTTCTGTGACTATATGCTGGGTGGGTCTGGAGTATTTGGGGAGGGGGGGTAGATACCTTGTTTGGCCATGTGTAGACGTGCCCACTCTGTGTCTCTGGAGGTACAGGGGTGTGGAATGGCGAACGAATGTGGTTATAAAAGTGTTGGGCTGAGTACTTGGCGTGTGCGTGCTTGGGCGGAACATGCAAGATAGTGCTCAGGTGGTGCCACCCTCTGAGGGTCCACTTGGAGTAGAACAGAGGTCTTCTACATGGAAAGCACTCGTGTGTCAGAAAACGCATGCAAGCCACGGAGGACAGATTGCATGAGAGGAGCACCGATCCCACTGGTCTGACTGTTGCTTGAAAAGCCATAGTTGGCCCCGCCATCCCAACAGCATGGACACCACGACAGCCATGTCGCACAATCTTCATGCATGACGGTCGACATGCTGTTTGCGCACTCTTTCCTACACATATCAGGTTTGGGTTTTGCGTGTGTCAGAAATGTGTCTCATCTGAGGCAGGAGTGTAGAGGAATCTGTTTGTGCCTTCAAGTGCACGAAGCATTGCTTCTTGCCTGTAGGAATGTCAGTGTGCAATGCTTGATGAATGCCTTGGCCTGCGTGCATAGGAAGGGAGGCATTTGAGCACACCGGAGTCTATACTGAGTCAGGGTATATGGCAATGTGGGACTGTACAGCAGACGAGGGCATGTTTGGGGTTCGTATACCTGTGCAGGCGCATGTGTGTGCAAAGCGCAGGCTCCTTTCTGCCTGTGCCTTTCCTACAGACGCACCCCCCTGCCCCCTGCCAGTCTATGAAGCCCCGTGCCCCCCAGGTGGAGTCCAGCCTTTCCTGGAAAGTCTCGCTGGCTCCGAGGGGGAGGGACAGGGACAGGCAGGCTCCAGGCAAACTCCTGTCCTTCCCTTGGAGATGTAGAAAAAACAAACAAACATGCCAGTGTTGGATTGGACACGATGGGGAGGTGTGTGTGTGTGTGTGTGTGTGTGTGTGTGTGTGTGTGTGTGATGCCTTTCACCAGAGGAAGTCTTTACTACGCCAAAGGAAGGAGGGGGGGATCGGAGGGCATCTCGCTCCGTCAGTGGGGAAGGGGTTAATGGAGCCCTTTGGAAAGGGCTTGGCTCTGGGCTTCCGCAGAGGCGTGTGTGGCGGGCTAAGGGAGGAGCGGGGCTCGGGAGCATCTTCCCCAGCGGCGGTGGGAGGGGGGGGGGCGGCGAGAGATTCCCCCCACCGACGGAGAGATGGCGGCGGGCTGCGTGGGCGGCGGGAAGCAGGGAGCTCCCCCGAAGGACGGCAGCGGGGCATCTCCGGCGGAGAGGGGCGGGCCGGGCCGGGCAGCCGGGCTCGCCTGCAGGGACGAGGGCAGGGCGTGCCAGGGCCGCCCGAGAGGAGCTGCGGCCAGGCGGCCGGCGCTCCGGTGCCCTTGGGGGCCGAGGCAGGCAGAGCGCGGAGGGGAGGGGAGGGGAGGGGGGCTGGCAGGCTGGCAGGGCTGCAGCGGGCGTCTCGGTGCCCCCGGGAGAGGCCCAGGAAAGGAGGGGGCAGCCCCACTCTGACCCTCCCCCTCCCCCTCCCCTTCCCTCCCCCCAGGCTGCGAGCGGCGTCCCGACGGCAACAGGTGGGTCTGGACGGGAGCCGAGCCGCGCTCCCCGCCCCCCCACCGAGAGGAGAGGCGAGGCGGGGAGGCAGCTGCGAGAGACGGGTCTTCCCCGGGTCTTTTTGCGGTCTGGGCTTTCTGGGTCTGTCCAACCCCCGTATCAGAAAGCCCTTACCCCAAAAAGCATCCGGGGTTGGACGATGGCATCGCTGGAAACGCCACCAGGGGGCGCCCTCCCCCCCTCCCTGCAGCGCCGCCACCGACCGGAGAAGGGCGAGAGCCGCCTGGAGCTTCGCGGCGACCGACGAGACGCAGCCTGGCTCGGCCGGCTAGCGGGAGGCGCCAAGGCGGGATGGCAGCCGGAGCGGACTGAAGACGCTGGAAAGCGCCGGGGAGCAGCCTCAGCGGCGTGGGCCCCCCTCCTCCCAGGGCAGCAGACCCCCGTCAGCTTCCCCTTCTCCCCAGGCCCTCTCCCCCCCCCCCCCACACGCTTGACTTGGCCATTGAGCAATGAGGATGCCGGTGGGGAGGGTGTGGGGCTCTCCCCAAATCGGTGGTCTCCCACAGGCACTGGGGAGAGCTCTGCTGGCAAGTAGGACAGCATCTATCCCAGCAGAGGACGGGTTCCCACAGTCCGTTGGGGGGGGGGGGCAGGCAGAGGATGGGGGAATTATGGGAGTGGTGCGCATGGATGTTTGGCTCTGTGATGTACATCAGAGTTTGGTGTATGTGAGCCCCGAACCGATTGCGCCGAACCGACTGCTGGTTTGGAAAGTGAGAAAGCTGCCCTGACCAAGCTTCATTCATAGAGCTTATGGTCTCAGTTAATATCTGAGAGTTTGTGGATTGCGTTGGCTAAAGAATGGGAAGATCCGAGTTCAACGTTTGGTACAGGCATGGATTTGCGGGACGGCCATGCACAAGTCTCAGCCCTGAGGCCTCCGTCTGTCATTTGGGGTCTTTGTCACACGACTGGGGAGGTAATGAAAGCTCTAGGGCTCATCACCCTCTGTCAGCGTCGCCTACATCATAGGGTTGTTGTGAGGGCCAAGTGATGTGCAGGCGCTTTCAAAGATTGCCCAGGGCCTGTGGGAGGCAAGGCAGGCTAAAAACTGAATCAGCAAATGATCTTGCAGCCCATCTCGGAGTCTGTGATCCAATCAAACAAAACCATTTACCGTAGAACTGGCTTGGCTGCAGGAAGCTTCCCTAGACCTTGGTCGATCAGTGTCTGGATTGCTTACTCTGACAGGCAGCAGCTCTTTGGCATAGGGTTGGGTGCTTCGGCAGCCGAAGCACCCAACCCTACTGGGATCTCTGGCAAAGGTCTTTCCCATCACCTACTACCTGATCCTTTTTTCACTGGAGGTTGAACTTGGGGACTTCTGCATGCAAAGCAGACTCCCTCCCACTGAGCCACGGCATCCCCCTCCCCCAATTCCCAAGGAGGGCAGAACTGGCCATGTGATTAATCGATCTGAGAGCTATTCACTCCCTGTTCTTAACCAAGGGGGTCGCAAGGCAATTTAGAAGAAGAAGGCCTGTTTTTACACCCCACTTTTCGCTACCCGAAGGAGTCTCAAAGCAGCTTACAATCGCCGATCCTTTCTCTCCCCACAACAGACACCCCGTGAGGTGGGTGGTGCTGAGAGAGCTCTGAGAGAATTGCCGTGGCCCCAACGTTATCCGGTTGGCTGCATGTGGAGGAGGAGTGGGGAATCAAGCCCAGTTCTCCAAATGAAAGGCCTCCGCTCTTAACCACGACCCTGCGCTGGGTCTCGATTGGCAATCGAATCAAACGGAAACAGTGAAATGCATCCTAGAGATTAAATTGTATCCTAGAAATTAAATTGTACTTCACCAATGTAACCATATGGAAGGAACAACCCACAAAGCTATTAAACCATTATGAAAGCCCTAAACTGTCTTCACCTGGGATGAATATGTTGTCGACTGCATATGAGGAGCAACAGCAGCTGGAGTGCAATCTGTGTGTGTGTGTGTGGGGAAAGTGTTGAGATTGGGGGGACCTGGATTCAGATGCATTTGATGCTGAAGCCCACTGGGGAAATCTGGGCCCCTTGCTCTTTTCTACCCTAATCTGCCTTGCAGGGGTGTTGTCAGGATCAGGCAGAGGAGGAGAGAACCCTTAGCACCACCTGGAGCTCTCTAGAATAAGAATGCAAGAAATAGTTCATGAGGAGGTCCGGAGAGCTCGAACCGGGGCTCACCCCCAGACCGTGAGCAACCAGCCTATTCATTTCCATGAATTAAAATGTACATCCTGGATAGATGACTCCAAGGGCACTTGCAAATGAAATAAATGTATTTTTCACAACGTTCGCTCTCTGGCAGCAGATTCAGCACTGACAATGGGCAATGCTTCTTCACACCAGGCACAATATCTATCTGTCTGTCTTAAAAGGATCAAACAGTGCATGGGTTAGATAGGTCTGTGAGTGGCTACTGGCTGCAGCTGTTAAACAGGACCTCTTGTGCAGAAACAACCTAGCTCTGAATACCAGATACAGATGATAACAGTCAAGGCACACCCTTCCATGCCCTCTGGGAGAGGTTCTTGACAAGGGACTTGGGAAGCAGAATGCTGTTTTTTCTTGTCTGAGCCACCAAACCAATTCTTAAAAGGTAAAGGTAAAGGTACCCCCTGTGCAAGCACTGGGTCATGTCTGACCCTTGTGGTGACGCCCTCAGAAGGATGGAAGGCTGAGTCTACCTTGAGCCGGCTGCTGGGATCGAACTCCCAGCCTCATGGGCAGAGCTTTCAGACTGTATGTCTGCTGCCTTACCACTCTGTGCCACAAGAGGCTCTTTAACCAATTCTTAGAACCACCTAAATGGTCAAAGTCCCGGCACCTCTTCCTTCGGAGGAACATCCAAAGCACTAGGATCTCTTTAGTTTAGCAGGGGAAGATTGATACAACATGGAAGGAATTTGGACTGAGATCCCTTCCTCATAATGCCGGCCAGTTCTCCTTGTGTGTCACTCAACAAAACCAATCCAGAATGGGGGAATGGATTTCGCATGACTCATTTGGCTCACCGGTGCTGGACGGTTAGATATGTTGGTGTTGTCAAGTCACCGCTGACCTGTGGCAATCCCAGCAAGGGATTGTTCAAGGAAAGGGAGAAGCAGAGAAGGTCTCCTGCTGCCTTCCTCGGTGGTCTCCCTTCCAAGTGCCAATCCTATACCAGCCACGAGTGGTGCTCGTAATGCTGAAACCCCAAGGTCAGGGGCCGTAGATCCCCAAATCACAGATGCCAGGGCCAAACCGTGGGAGAAGGGCCATTGCTTTCTTCTGCCATTCCTGGGTTTCCCAGGGGCACTGTTGGCTCCCGTGGAGAAGAGGAGGATGCAGGAAACCCGCCCTTTGAATCCACTGGGAATGTCTTTCAACGTCATCAAATGATACAAGTCATCTGAAATGCAAGTCCCACCGAAAAAAAACAAGGCTGCTCATAAATGGCTGCTCATAAATATGTTCCACAAACACCAGTCGCAATGGTAAGGCCACACCTGTTTTCCTAAAGGAGAGCGATGAAGATGATTTGGGGGGCTAGGGGACTAAGCCATGTGCGGAAAGGCTGAGGGAACGTTCAGCCTGGAGAAGAGGAGGCTGAGAGGAGACATGATGGCTCTCTTGGAGTCTTTGAAAGGTTGTCACTTAGCTGAGGGCAAGGGAGCTGTTCCTGTTGGCAGCAGAGGACGACTCTTCCCTAAAAGTTTCCATCTTTGGGAGGCTGGAAAAACTTTCTCCTCCTTACTCCTGGCTATAGGATTTTCCATTGCTTGCTTCTCTCTTTCTCTTTCTTTCCCCTTCTGTCTTTCTCCCCAGTGAGGAATCTTTTGGATGTTGGCTTGCTATGAAGCATATTGCTAGTAGTAATGGTTTCGGTCATCATTACGATAATATTTAAACCCCCTATTATAATGGCTGACATTGAGTGGGTTCTACAGCTACAGTCCCTTCTTAGACACTCTTGTTGACTAATTTAGAGGGCTCAGGAGAAGCAAAAGTCTCTAAGAACGAAATAAGGCAGGAGAGAAACATGGGGTGGTGGTTGGGCCTCTGGGGAAGGGAGCTTGGATCCGCACTGGTTATGCAGCTCTCAGGAGGAAATGAAATAGCCCATCTGCCAGTTCAATAGGATCCAGGCCAAGAGTTAGGCCTTCTCAGCCCCTAGCCATGGCAATTTCATCCACTCTTTTGGATCAACTGTTTCCTGAAACTGGAACATCATAGACCCCACCCAGAGACTTCAATCTTCTGAAATATTTGCTACTAGTCTGGGGAGCAGCTGGAAGGCCTAGAAAGAAATCTGTTTCTGGGCACGTGCAGAAGTCTTCTCCAGCAACTCAGCTGTGGCCATTCGTCTTCGTTCTGAAGCTGGAATTCATGTTGTGTTGGATCAAATGCCCCCAAAGAGCCTGTTACTGTTGATGCCAATTTTGTTGTCATCCATTTGTGTGATGGCAGGTAGGACGTTGAGCTTTGGAGAGTACATACAGGAGAGCCTTTAGGTTGTGTGTGTACATATAATAGTCTATAGCCCAGGCCCAATTGCATTAGATCTCGGAAGTTAATCAGGGATCACCCTACTAATATTTGGATGGGAGACCTCGAAGGATTTCAGTGGTAGCTCCTTTAAAGAACACTGGGGCTGCTGTCATATGGAGGCAGGCAATGGCATACCACCTCGGAGCATCCCCGCCTGGCTGCCAGACAGTCCTTGCATCTCCTAGCTACAACACACACACCAGGTGGTGAATCATAAATATATGCACAAGAGACGTCATGCATCCTTACTATCATATTCCATCTTCCTTCCGGCAGGGAACTCAGGGGCATTCACAGGGCTCACAAGCCTACCAGCCAAGGGTCAGCCAATCCCATTATTCCAGTCTTTCTTCACTGAGGTTCCTCCATCATGCATTTTCCAGCCACACAGGAGATCCATTCTTTTGCCTCCAGGAACTTGCAGCCGGTACTTCCATATGAGAGATCAGGTAGCTCAACAGTATGTGTGTGTGTATCAGTGAGGAAATAATATTGATTAAGGCCAGTGTTAAAAAAAGACAGCCTGGGGACGGGTCATTGGGTAGCATCACATCCCCAGTTGGTTGTGTCCAAAGCACTTCCATACCAAGATCTCACTAATTCTGTCAACGAGCCCGTAGGGACAACCAGAAGGACAATTCCTAGGGATGTGCGGTTTGGCTCGGTTTGGCTGCCTTGGCGATCACCAAAGCCTGAGTCGGCGCATAGGGGGCCTGGAGGGGGGAAATATACACTTGGACCCTTTAACCGATGCTTAATGCAAAGATGCCGAACCCCTTTGTTATGAGGGCTGGATCTGACCTAACAGTAACTGTGTCGAGCCAGGCTGTGGTATTGCCAAGGGGTCCCCTTTGGCCCCCAAGAAAGGCTCCGCTGGGTATCTGAATGGACAAAAGCCATTTGGAAGAAGGGGGATCGGAGCAGGCTGGGTGAAAAAGCTGGCGGGATCCAATCAAGATGTTTGGAAACTCTCAACACAAAGCGCTCAACAAAAAGATACTGGAGGGCAAACCCAACTCACATGCCAGTGCTCTTCCAGGGCTCCCAGATGGTCAGTCCCTGAGGCCCACCCACCCACTGGCACCACCCGTGAGCCCTGGGATGGCAGAATGGGGCAGAATGCACACAGCCTCGGGCAGCTGGCACTAGAGTTCATGGCCAGGTGCTCGCAGGTCCAATAAGAGCCCTGGATGGACCAGTTCCAACCTGTGTGCTGTCTGGTTGAATAGGTGGAAATGGGTCATCTAGTCCAGCCTCCTGCACATACAGGACACCCACGACTATCACTCATCTGCTGCAACCTGCCACCCCCTTGAGCCTTCACAGAATCAGCCGCTCTGTCAGATGGCTATCCAGGCTCTGTTTAAAAATTTCCAAAGATGGAGAACCCACCACCTCCCGAGGAAGCCTGTTCCACTGAGAAACCACTAGAAACATCCAGAACAATGAAATCAGGAGCACCTGGATGTAATTTTATATGTAGAAGGTTTGGTTTTCTTATGGGGGTGGGGGGATATTCCAGCATTTTAGCCATAACCTGACGTGATCAAGTCTAAGAGGAGATTTATATATTTATATATTTATATCCTGCTTTTCTCTCTGTGGAGACCCACACAAAGCAGCTTACCACATTCTTCTTCCTTCCTCTGTATATGTTCTCATGACAGACCTGTGAGGGAGGCTACGAGAGAGAGACCATTTTCCAGTCACGGGGCCTGGCTCTCTCTGCCCTTCCTACGCCCTGGCTCTTTTCTGTGCCTTTTTGTTTCCAGGTGCTCCCAGGCCTCCTCTTGTGACAAAGTTGTGCTTTGATAGGGATGCCAGCCCCAAAGTGGGACCTGAGGGTCTCCTGGTATTATGGCTAATCTCCAGACCAGTTTCTCTGGAGAAAATGGCAGCTCTGGAGGGCAAACTCCATAGCATGAGACTCCCATTGAGGTCCCTCCCTCCCTGCCCCAAACCCCACCCACTTCTGGATCTACCCCAAAAATTTCCAGGTATTCCCCCATCCAGAGCTGGCAACCCTAGCTATGTATCATCCACCCATCTCTAGAACATAAGCATTCAACCACACACACCCCTAACAGTGGCCACCAAGCAAGGAGTGTTCTGCCTAGACACAACGCAGATGGCTGTAGCTGGCAATGCTACAAATGGAAGGCTGCCATTGGGGTGCTGGGATCACAGAATCACAGAATCATAGAGTTGGAAGGGGCCATACAGGCCATCTAGTCCAACCCCCTGCTCAACGCAGGATCAGCCCAAAGCATCCTAAAGAGATCATGACCAAAGGATCCTAGGCTATTTCTCTCCTGGGTTTCCAGAGTTGGATCTGTAATTGGTTGCCACCCAAGGGGAAGTGGCAGTCTGAAAACAGGAGGAAAATATCCAATTACATCTACATTGAGTCTGGGAAACCTTGACCATGAGGATATCGGTTGGTTCTTCCTAAAGTTAGGAATCCTGAAAGTTAGAAGAGGCAAAATTCATATGTTTTTAAAATAATTTATTGGATGCAATGACTTCTGTATGGAGAGAGAGAGAGAGAGAGAGAGAGAGAGAGAGAGAGAGAGAGAGAGAGAGAGAGAGAGAGAGAGAGAGAGAGAGAGAGATTAATATGCTAGATTAACAAAATCTGGTAGCAGTTTTAGCTGATGGATGCATTAATTAATTCAATCTGCATGTTTGCATAGGAATAATGCATTTCAGGAAAAAAAGCCTACTTCCTTGTTTTCTGAGAATACACATCACTAAACATAATAAAGTTAAAGTTGACAGCTCACTCCCTACCTAATTGGCCCTCTCTGGGGGTGTGCTGCAATAGACAGAAGCTACTCTGCCAATGAGGACCAATCAATTCAAATTATATGCAGGCAAATCACTCTCTACCTGATTCGCTCTCCCTGGGGGTGTGCTGCTATAGGGAGAGAGCTCTCTACCAATAAGGGCCAATCAGTTCAAATTGCACTTGGCCAGTGAAGGCCAATCAGCTCAAATTACACAAAGACAACACTCTCCCTACCTGATCACCCTCCCCCCACCAAAATATTCTTCCAATAGGAAATAGCCGTCAGGAATGGCACACCCTGGTAGTTAAGCCCCAATCAGAAGGGAACCCTGGGCTAGGAAGGTCTAATAAGGGTTCAGCTCTCCAACTTCCTGTGAGTTCTAGAATTTTGCTGGGTGAAACAGGAGGCAGCTTTATAGCATGCCCTGCTGCCAGTAAGTTGCTCTGGTCTCCTGGCCTCTTTCAACTCAGAGGACATGGGGGACAAGCTGCCTCCTGGGGCAGCCTCTGAGTGCCTTCTGGAGGAAAGGGCTATGGGAGGCCCAGAAATGCCCCCTTGCTGGTGCTCTGGGATCCAGGGCAGTCAGTAAAAGCCTCTGCCCTGGGAATGTTTATTCATAAATCAAGTGAGGATTGCAATTTGCAATCTGAGAAGGGAGGAATGCTTTGGGGGTAACTATCACAGGCAATTGCAGCAGGGGAAATAATGCTGATGTGGGTGGGGACTAGGAAGGCACTTCTCCTTTCCATATCACAGAATCACAGAATGCAGGATCCTGCTCAACGCAGGATCAGCCCAAAGCATCCTAAAGCATCCAAGAAAAGTGTGTATCCAACCTTTGCTTGAAGACTTCCAGTGAGGGGGAGCTCACCACCTCCTTAGGCAGCCTATTCCACTGCTTTGGTCAGTGATTACTGCCTTGGTCTTGCTGCAGTCTTTGCAAAACCATCACAGCAAAGCAAATCTGAGACCAAAGGCATGGAAGACAGGGAAAGTGTAGACAGGGCACAGAAGCACCATGAGGTGATGGAAATATGTGGGCAGGGGTGGGGGGGGAGGCGACACTGTTTCCCAGTGGCACCTTCCCAGTAGAAGAAGAGTTGCCCAAAGGAATCTCAAAGTGGCTTATAATAGTCTTCCCTTCCTCCTCCCACAACAGACAACCAATAAGATAGGTGAGGCTGAGAGAGCTCTGAGAGATACTGCTCTGTGAGAAAAGTTTCTAAGAGGACTGTGACTAGCCCAAGGTCACCCAGCATGTGGAGCAGCAGGGAATTAAAAAAAAACATTAGAAACAGCTTCTCTTAACTACTGCAACAAGCTGTACAAATTGCCATTGCCTTAAAGAGATGGAGCTAGAGCACAGGCAGAAGACGCTATTGCAGGAAGATGGTGTAAGTCTTTTTTGACTTGCTCATGGACTGTTATGGAATTGTTTTCCTTTAAATTTGGACCTTCTGGTCAATGGCTTCTCAGAGCCATGCAAAGAGGGAGACACTCAGGTATTTCCTACGTGAAGAGGTGATTGTGTGATTGCAATTTGAGAACAGAGGAATTATTTTGTCTTCTATGTTCATTCTCTCTCTCTCTCTCTCTCTCTGTATGTGTAGAGGGGAGCGCTACACAACCTCCCCCCCCCCCCGTCTCATCCCAAGCAGCTCTTTAGTCCAAGGGAACTGATCTCTGCAGTCTGGAGAGGAGCTTTCATTCTGGAGTTCTCCAGGTCCCACCTGGAGGCTGGCACCCCTGAACAGTGGCAGAGATGCCAGCTTCCAGCTGGGACTTGGAGATCCCACTTCTGGGGTCTCTTGAAGCCTGGAGAATATGTCAGGGGTTTTTCAATGGTATAAAAGTTAAGAAAAACCGACACTGAGCCAGTAACTGAGAAACCCTCCGTAATTTCTTTGCCAACCAATGTTTTCATGTTGGATTGTAACATACAACTGTTTTGATTTACTGTGATATTGAACTGAATGGAAGAACATACTGACTGAAAGGTTCTTCAAGCAAATTTTGCTTTCAATTATATATTTTCACTGTTGGAAGAAACTGTGACAAGTTTATGAATTGATGTTGATTTTTATTAGCAATTACTGCCACACAGCATTTCTTTGTGTTTCCCACCTGCAGCCTGGCATCCCTGAACCTCCATGGGATCCAAAGCCAGAGAGTCCCCCCTCCCAAGTAGCCCTTTTCTCCAGGGGGACTGATCTCTGTTGCCTGGAAATGACTTGCAATTCTGGTAAATCCCCAGGTCCCAACTGGAGATTGGTATCCTGCGACCTCTCTGTGGCACAGACCATAGAATCCCCCCCCCCACTCCCAAGCAAGCCCTTTCATTTCCAGGAGCCTGGATATGAGTTGTCATTGCAACCCCCTCCGAAACAGCCATTCTTCTCTGGGAATTGATCTCTATAGTCTGCAGTTGACCCCCAATTCCAGGAGATTTTCAGGCTGCACATGGAGGCTGGTGACCCCAGGGTCAGGAATGTTCCTTGAGGTGTGGAGGTGGGGCCTCAAGAGTCCAGGGGTGGGCAGGGGCTTCTGCCATATAGTCAGCCACAGTGCAGGTGTGCATCCTAGCACCCCTTCTTTCCCTATGGGCCTTGCCTCTACTATGCATTATGAGAGGGAGGGAGAGGGAGAGGGAGAGAATGGCCACCTCAAAGTATCTCCAGTGCAAAAAATCCCAAAGACACTATTGTTCAGGGCATCCCTGCAGATATAGGCAAGAAACTGCAAATTGTGTTAATCTTCTTTATTGCTAAGGCATTCTTCCCTCAGTCTGGACAGGCCAGGCTAGCCTGATCTCATAAGGTCCCAGCCGGTATGCAGGGTTGGCCCTGGCCAGTATTTGGGTGGGAGACCCTCTAGGGTCACCCGGATCATGACGCAGCGGCGGGAAAGAGCAAAGGACTCCGGAAGGTCTCTTGCATTGGAAACCCTCCACGGTTGCCAAAAGTCAGCTATGATGTTGATACTATTTTAGTTTAAAAAACAGAGCCCTAATATAGAAGGGACACAAAAGAAAAAGAGCCGCCAAACAGCAGAGTATGCCTATCAGAAACCATTATACGTTCCTGGCTGTATGAAACTGAAAATATTTCTCCCCAACATCCTCTTTGTTATAATTTAAAGATATCCTCTAAAATACCATAATCCTTACATCAAACCCTTCAAATTTCATAACTGGTGTACTTTACAGTCATCTCATTAATCGTATCGCTGCTACACGTTTCATGCTGAACGTTCTGTTGTTTCCACACACTAGCCTGAGCTTTCAGTATACCCACATCAAAAAAAGTCTACTATATATATATAATAATGAATAACAAAGGATATTTCTGTTCTAAATTCAATTCCTTATACCTTTACATTCAGAACTGCTCAGTTTGCTTCTGCTTCTGCAGTGTGATATGTTTATGTGTTATAATACATTTATATACAGTTTATAAATAGTTTCTCATTCTAAGTTTGTCTCCTGCTTGCACAATACATACTCCATCTCTCATCAAATTTTAAAATCGATCTGTTTCTTAAATAGGTAGTTCATTTGCCATTACTGCATAGTCTACAAGTTTATTTTCTCGTACTTCTAAGCTTGGACAGAGGTCTGATTCCCATTTTGCTGCATAGATGATTCTAGCTGCTCTCACCATATATTAAAAAATCTCTTCCAAAACATTTGGTAATTTGTTAGATAATATCCCTAAAGTGTCCTCTACCACTGAAGCTCACAGTAGATTTGGCCAAGCACATCTGCATTTGTCACACTCAAATGGTGCCTCTGGAAGAAGACAAACATCTGCCTTACCAAAAGTTCATCTCTTCCGGACACTAATCCTGCCAATCCTCCTATATGGATCAGAAACATGGACTTTACTAAAACCTGACATAAACAAACTCGAGACCTTCCAAATGTGATGCCTGCAGCAGATTCTGAGTGACTCTCTATGTCATCATAATGGAAATGAGACAATTCGGACAAAGCGTGACAACTAGCTGCAAATGAAAGGACAAATCCAAAAGCACAGGCTGCAATGATCTGGCCATGTCTGCAGAATGAGCACCAGCAGACGGCCTCATGAACTCCTCTGGCGAGAACGACCAACTGAATGGAAGATCCAACAACTGGCACCAAAGAAAACATACAAATATAGACAAGTGGGACGGTTTGTAAAGCCCATCCCAAAGAAAACAGGGCTTAAACAGATCAAGGAAGGCCTTAGAAACCAGCAATCGACAACTATCCACATGGCCAAAACTGCTGCCACCAATAGCCAAGAGTGGAAGCATATTATAAACAAGGCAAAAAATATCCAGAGGCACCTCCAGCAGCGTATTGGCTAAGAGGACAACCTGCTCACCAATCGCCAACTAAAGGATAGAAAGAAAGAAGAATATCTTGAACAGCATATTCTTTGTTTTCATAGAGAATTTAAATTTAATATATTCAAAGGGCAGCAAGAATAGACAATAAAGCTTACTAGAATCAGAAATGCAAGCAGTTAGAAGAAGACTAAGGGGCACATTAGAAAGGGTTTTTCGCACAAGTAAAGAGGTTCTGAATGCCATTTGCTGCTCACAAAAGCATTATTAAAGATGAACAAGGGAAAGAACTGACTGACCCACAGAACATCAAGAACAGGTGGCGGGAATGCACAGAAGAACTGTATGCAAGCAGAAAGGAAATTCTTTTCAAAATAGAAATAGCACCAGGGTAGCACCAGGAGAGAGCTCACAAGCCGTCGCCAACTGGCTTGCAGAGTCCCTCAGGAGGCAGTTCTCTCTCCAATATTATTCAATAACTTTATGCGGCCTCTTGCTCTACTGGTGTGGAGGTTTGGGCTGGGTTGCCACCAATATGCCGATGACACCCAGCTCTTCCTCCTGATGGATGGCCGCCCTGACTCTCCCACAGAAATATTAGCCAGCTGCCTGGAAGCAGTGATGAGGGTGGCTCAAGCAGAGTTGTCTGAAGCTCAACCCTTCAAAGACGGTGGTCCTGTGGCTGGGCAGGAAAGGCCCAAGCAAGGAAGCACGCCTACCCACCCTGGATGGAGTGCAGCTATCAATGGCCCACTCCGCCAGGAACCTGGGCGTGATTCTTGATGCCTCCCTCTCAGCGGAGGCTTAGATCACAATGGTAGCACAGCTGGCATTTTACCACCTTTCCCAAGGTAAGCTACCAGTGCCCTACTTGGCCCTGGAACTTCTTGCCACAGTGAATCACACGACGGTCACCTCTAGACTGGACTTCTGCAACTTGCTCTATGCAGGCCTGCCCTTGAGTTTGATCCAGAAACTGCAACTGGTCCAGAACGCAGCCTCCGGGGTCCTCACAGCAACACCTCGGAGGTCCCACATCCAGCCCATCCTCCAGCAGCTGCGCTGGCCCCCAGTTGAATTCTGGATCAGGCTTAAGGTTTTGGTTATCACCTTCAAGGCCATACGCGGTCTGGGCCCAGTATACCTGAGGGATCGCCTCTCCTCCCACACCCCTCAAAGAACCTTATGCTCCATCACCTCCAACTTTCTCATGATCCCTGGCCCTAGGGAAGCCCGCTTGACCCCAACCAGGGCCAGAGCTTTCTCCATCCTGGCCCCCAACTGGTATTACAAGCTCCCAGAGGAGATCACGGCCCTGGGGGAACTTGAACAGGGCCTGCAAAGGCAGCTCCTCCACCAGGCATTTGGTTGAGGTCAACCTCAACCACCACTTCCCATCAGCCCCCCTGAGCCTCCCTCCTACAACCATCTGCAGACTCGCCCACCCCACTGGGCCATCAGTACTTGTTAACTTATAGTTCTCTCTAGTGTTATTGTTCTATAATGTTTATTGTTATTGTATTGTTATAAACTGGGTTACTTGTATCATTCCTGTTTGATGTAAACTACTCTGAGCTTTCGGGGAGGGTGATATAGAAATGTAATGATAAATAAGAATAAATGAATAAAATATGGCTTGAACTGGCCATTCTTGAGGATGAACAGGCCTTGAGACAACGGCCAAACAACAAGGCTCCAGGCGTTGAAATCATACCTGTGGAACTGCTGAGATGTGTTTCAGTCAAAACCATCACATCTTTGTGCCAGAAAATCTGGGAAACTAATAACTGGCCAGAGGAGTGGAAATGATCTGTGTTCATCCCACTACTGAAAAAGGGTGACTCAAAAAACGGTTTCAATTACCTCATTTCTTATGCTAGTGAATGTCAGAAGTGCTACGCTTCTGCCATTATTATTAGCATTTGTTAGAAGTGTAGATTCAGGGCCTCTGGCCTGCTTTATGGCTTGAGCTGTTTCCTTTTGTTTTCTCACGTTCCCTTCCCCTCCATCTGGCTCCTCTTGTCTCAGGAATGCAGAGCCTCAACCTTGGAGGGTGGACTATCTGTCTTTTGAAGATTCTCCTGCACTTCACAGGTGCACTCCCACCCATGGGAGGGAGAGGGGGCCGCGTTTGGAGTCATGTGCTGTGTCTGTTTTGCTGTGCCTTTGTTCTGACAAGGAATTGTTGGATTAACTTGCTTGCTTCCACTAAATTCAGTCTTTTGTTATCAAGGATTTGTGTTTTGTGAACAACCTGGACACATGTCCCTCATTCCTGGACACATGTCCCTCATTCGACCAACAGGACAGAGGAAGGTGACTTAGGCTCTAAAACCAACAGTGCGGAGGGGGTGTCGGGCCCCTCTATCCAAGATGTCATGACCATCTCCATGGTCGGTGCCCCAAGCTGGAAGCACAGGGGTGCTGGGACTGAGGTGAGCCACTAAATGACCAAATGTCACCTAGACATAGGCCCCAGGCATCCACAGCCTATGATAGAGATCCAGCTGGCTGCAGGGAGCCAGGGTGGTGGAGTCAACTGGACCTGGAGACTATGGTGTGTCTAGAGATCTCCAAACTGCAGCTCAAATTCAAGTCCCAGATCAATGAGATTCTGGGCATGTTAGCAGCAATTGTCCTGAAAGACACAAAAAAAGACAGAGGAGTTCGCCTGGTGTGGCACAGGCTGGCAGTCAGAGCCAGACACAAGGTACCTCATCAACTACAGGGACTTTGTCAGCGACTACAACAGCAGCTACAACTGCCACCATGGTGGCTCCAGGTGGTGGAGGTAGTGCTGGAGTAGTGGCGTTAATCCCTGCTCCTGGGCATTCATCGAGGTACAGAAACTCTGTGCCTACTTTGATGGGTCAGCCAAGAAGCTGTCATTTTTCCTGGTACAGATACAAGCCTACGTGCCCAAGACAGGGCCTCCCAAGTGCACTCTGTGGGTTCCTACCTGAAGAAAGAGGCTGTGGATTGGTACATGGGGGAAAAGAATATAACCTACTCCTTTGGCTATTTTGAATCAGTCAATGTCGCCAAATGGTGTATGTACAATGGCTTGTATAGAGTGACTGCATTGGTTTTATTGTGGGGTTTTAAGTATTGTAACCCATCACAAGCCAGCTAACCTGAGAGTAGCAGGTAATAAATCGAAAAACTAACTAAATATATAATGTATTTCCTCTCTACAATTCTGATTCTATTCAATCATAGATTTTTTCACTTGTTCTTCTTCTGTTTCAGAGCTTCTCCTGTATATCTATTGTAGTGGGCAATCTTTCTGTTCTGTAATCAGCTCTTTGAACTTGGTCATCTCTTCTAGAACTCCACCTTCCACATTGATGATTTTCTTGAATCTTGAAATGGTTTTGCAATATAATAGCCATAGAATGTTGATTCCTTCATAATATCTTGCCAGGATGAGAATTTCCCTGTGCATTTACCATATTGCTGTATGTTAAGAAGTTTATTGGGGACATGGGTGGAGAATTTAGAGGACTCTAAATTCCAAAGTTCTGGTGTGTGAACCATATTCTCTAAAGTCCACCTCTGATTAAATGATTCCTTCCTTTTGTTATGATCATTTTAGTTAATTTCTTTATCCATAAATGTGTAAACATTCACCCAGGTCTGCTGATTCAAGTTTTATTATTTTTTTGTCCTGGATTTTTAATGAGTCTGCAATCCAGATGAAGCCTGTAGCTTGTTCATATATAATTTTATATCTGGAACTGCTAACCCTCCTCTCTTTTTCTCATCCTGGAGTATTTAAAAACTTGTTCTTGGTTTCTTGCCATTCCAAATAAATGTATTTATCTGTCTTTGCCACTCTATCAATATTATTTCTTTTATATGTACAGGTAGCATTTGGAATAAAAAAATTGGGCAAACATTCATTTTGTTTGCTGAAATTCTACTGAACCATGAAATTTAAAATTTCCCCCCCTTTCTAAATAAGCCTGCTTGTATCAGTTTCCAGGTCTTCAGATAATTATTTTTGAAAAGATTATCAGTTTTAGTCACATTTATCCCCAAATATTAATAGGAATGGTAGCAACTGTGCATTCTGTACTCTTTATAATATCTTCTAGTTGTGTGAAGAATTTCATTATCATTTTTGTCTTCTTCCGGTTTAACTGAAAGGGACACCCCCCCCCCAAAAAAAAGGTTCAAAATAAGGAAAATGTGCTCAAACCTCTGTAGGGTAAAATTTTATTAAAATTAAAAACCCAAGGCTTGAAATATAGCCTCATTAAAATCCAAGTGTGCATTCATACTAATGCCACCAATGAACAGATGCACTTCGGCATGGCTGCCTTTATCAGTGGTCGGGCATACATAAATAAAGCAGAATACATAAAATACAGGAACAGAAATGTTAAATATACAGTTGGCTCCTTTACATACAGTGATACAACATGTTGACTATGTTGTATAAGTAAGGACATTAATCTAAGTAAACACTAAGTAAGGACATTAATCGATTCTATGGACCAGAAGGCCAGATAAGATTCTTTGAGGCCTCTTATGTTTCCAAAGCAGGCCCTGGTCCAGAGGAACACTTCCAGTGTCCAGGGAGTGTTCTAAAGCAGGGGTAGTCAAGCTGTGGTCCTCCAGATGTCCATGGACCACAAACGCTGGCAGGGGCTCATGGGAATTGTAGTCCATGGACATCTGGAGGACCACAGGTTGACTACCCCTGTCCTAAAGGAGCCAGCCTTTCTCCAAAGTATGCTGACCACTGATAAAGGCCTTGGGCTTCGAATTTTAATAAATATTAATATTCAATTTTACAATACGTTTTACCCTACAGAGGCTTGAGCACATTTTCCTTATTTTGACCCTTTTTTGGGTGGTGTTCTTGACTTCGGTCAAGATATGTTCTCCATTTAGTTGTGGACTATTCTGAGAGGGATCCACTTTTTCGATATGTTCTATCACAGACTGTAATGATTTTTGTGGATCCAAAACAGCTAGAACCATGGGCTCTGCGTAACTTTTCCTTTTCAATTCTATGTCATCCACTTTTATTCCTTTAACTGTGTGTCTTGTCTAATCATTGTAGCTTAAAGTCTCTGTTGCCAGGATAAATAATAAAGTTGACAGTGGACAGCCCTGCCTGCTGTGTTCCTTTCTCGACTGAAATTGCTTCTGTCAGTTTTCCATTTATTAAAACCTTTGCTTACTGGTTGAAGTCCATATTTTGCATCCAGTTCCAAAACTCCAGGCCACAGTCCATATTCCGAAGCACGTTCAGTAGAGAAGGCCTTTGTTAGAATATCGAACGCTTTCTCTGCGTTCAAAAATATAAACTTGTTGGGCACCAGTGGTGTTGGACTAAAATGGAGTTGACTCCTGCCAGTCCCTGTTCACATTCTGACTTCTACATTCAAGGGCAGCCCCATGTACGCACATTACAGTAGCCCAGTCTGGATACTACAGTGGCCAGATCTGCTTTCTCCAGGAATAGCCCCTGCTGGCATTCAACCTTAGCAGCCTCAAACTCCTGTCAGTCAATGCAGGTTGGCTGCACATTCAATCGACAAGACTTCTGTTGTCTCTGGATTCAGTTTCTTGTTGTCATGCATGGGGCTGTTACGAGAACAACATTGGCTGACTCCTAGCTCTTTGGGAAAGGGTGGCATAAAACTGGATTAGGACATTAGCCTATAAACATAAGAATGGTGCCCATAGAGACATCATTCCTTTTCATGCAGTGCAAGAATTCAGGGTCCTTTAATGCAGGGGTAGTCAACCTGTGGTCCTCCAGATGTCCATGGACTACAATTCCAGGAGCTGGCAGGGGCTCATGGGAATTGTAGTTCATGAACATCTGGAGGACCACAGGTTGACTACCCTGGGTTAGAGGAACGGCTGCACCCTTCCTGTGGCAGAGGTACACTTCACTGGAGCAATATCAGAATGTGCAACTTCCAAAAGATGGTAACTCCCTTCCTCTCCCCCCCCCCCGCACACAGATGGCCCAAATGGTGGGCAGCCGAGAGAGACAGCCTTGATGCTTTCTGGGTGAACCCTCCAGCAACGGCCGACATCCAGGGGAAGATGCACAGACCCCAGCGAAGAAGTCAGTGAGGAGAACTGTGTCTGCATTGGCAGTGAGGCGGCTGGAGCGGAGGTTCTAATGGCCACTGGCAGCATCAGACCAAGGCCCGGTGGTGAGGGCAAGGGCCAGGGAGAGCCCAAAGCCAGGCAGGGAGCTTGTGCAGGCCCTGCAGCAGGCCGTTGCACCTCCAGCAGGGGACAGGGCAGGGTCAGGAACGTTTCGCCTGGCCCTTTCATGACTGTCATCCCTTAAAGTGAATTTGCCTTGGCCCAGCAGGCCTTACAGGGGCTGGTGGCCGCGTCAAGGGAACTGGCACAGGGGGAGCGAGCTGCATTGCCCCCCAGCACTGCACCTGGCCCACCCGTAGGGTGGAGAACTATCTGGAGGCTTTGGGGGTGGAACCTGGGGAGGGCGGGGTTGAGGACTGGGAGGGAAACTGCAGGTTACAATGCCATGGGCCCCACCCTCTATTTCCCCCAGCGGAACCAGGTCAATGAGAATGCCAGGAGAGCCCCTCCCACCCCCACCCCCACCCCCACCCCCACCCCCACCCCCACCCCCACCCTTGCTTAGAGGTTGGCAACTTAGAACAGCTTCCGTTTGTCCTGTAGAGCAGGGGTAGTCAACCTGTGGTCCTCCAGATGTGCATGGACTACAATTCCCATGATCCCCTTCCAGCTCATGGGAATTGTAGTCCATGCACATCTGGAGGACCACAGGTTGACTACCCCTGCTGTAGAAAACTGCCTCGTGCCTTCCTGGGATGGGTCTCCTGGCTACTTGCCAGTGAGTGGCACAACCCCCCCCCCCATGCTGCAGAAGACCCAAAAAGAGGACACACACTAAAGAACACAAAGGACGCACTTGTGGAACGGACGTGGAACTGCCTCTGTCTGAGCCAAGACCTCCTTCTGGCCGACTGTGTCCGCTCTGGATGGCAGCAGCAGTCCTGGGTCAGTTGGAGATGCCAGGGATTGAACATGGGCCTTTCTGCAATGCCAAGAAGATGCGTGACCGTCCCCTAAATGCCATATGAGCCATATGAGCCAGTATCGTCTGCTGTGGCTGGCAGATGCTCTCCAGGGTCTCAGATGCAGTCGCATCATTTATGGTGCATTCCTGAATTCATTGGGAGTGCCTGGGATTGAACCTGGGACCATCGGCATGCCAAGCAGATGCTCTACCCCTGAGCCATGGCCGGGGAGAAAAGAAGTGTCATTATTTTGGGGGGAGTGGGGAAGATGGCCTATGAAGTGAAGCACAAATGATTTCAGATATCCCCCTTTCTCATCTTTCTTGCATTTCCCAAACGAAAGCATTCCCCCAATCCTGGCTTCTGTCCTGCTCTTTCCCCATCTCTCTCTCTCTCTCTCTCTCTCTCTCTCTCTCTCTCTCTCTCTCTCTCTCCCTCCCTCTCTCTCCTTCTCCTCCTCCTCCTCCTCTTCCTCCTCCTGGTGTTTCTCATTCATGCTTTCTTTGCCTCTCTCCTCCATTCATTCCCCCTTCCCCTCCGCATCACGTTTTCATTCATTCCCTTCTGGGCTCCGGGCTCCTTCCCTCCCCTCCCCTCCCCCGGAGAGGAGCAGCTGGGCACAGCCATGTGGACCGTGCAGTGCCTAGGTGGGGAGGCCGGCCGGCTGAGACATTGTGGGCGGGGGATGGGGGGGGAGGGAAGAAGGAGGCCAGGGCTGCTTGAAGGAGGGGGGGGGGTGCAGGGGCATCCTCAGATGACATGCCATTTCCTCCCAGGTTTAGGCAAGCGAGGTGTGTGTGTGTGGGGAGGGGGACCGGAGGAGCTGGTGTGTGACGGAGGGAAGGCGAAGGCGGCCGCGGCAGCCAAAACGTGACCACCCCGCATCTGTGGCTGCAGCCAGAGCAGCAGGCAGAGTGGAGACACACGTGGGAGCTAAAAATAACCCTCCTTCTCGGCCCCCGCTCTTGCTGGCTGGGGGGGGGGGAGCTAAAAATACTCGGCCTGCCAGGAGAGAGGCTGCTCCCTTCTGCACAGGGTCACCCCTGCAGTGTTTCCCCCCCCCCCCCCGGAAAAGATTGCCAGACACGCACCTGTTCTACCCCCCCCCCCAAGGCACCACAGGCCCAGGCCTCCTGGTGGAGCACCCACTGCTGGGCCGTCACGTTGACTGGCTGTTGATGGAGCAGACCCCGTTTTCCCCTCACAACCCCCTTGCGAGGTGGGGTCATAGAAGGACGCCCAAGGAATGGCACCCCCTGGGCAGCCCCAGCTAGCTAGCCCCACTTTGGCAGACCTCAGAAATGAAGACGAGTCAGGCCTGGTTAGGGATTTTCTTTTTTGGGGTGGGTGGGGGAGACTGCCAAGGAAGTCCGAGGTTCTCTCACACAGGCAGGCAGCGGCAACCCCCCTCCAAATGTCTCTTGCCTAGAAACCTCCACCGGATTGCCCAACAGCAGCTGCGACTTGACAGCACTTTGCCGCACAACCCTGGCCCTGACCGCACTTCCCCTCCGCTCACCTCTTGCCTGAAACACATGAAGCAGATCCCCACAAGAGACACCCTCTGAGGTAGGTGAGGCTGAGAGAGCCCTGAGAATAGCACTACCAACTGGCTGCCTGAGGAGGAATGGGGGATCAAACCTGGCTCACCAGATTAGAAGTTGCCACTCTTAACCACTGCACCATGTTGGCTTTCAGCCCGCTGGGTGACCTTGGGCTAGTCACGGTTCTCTCAGAGCTCTCTCAGCCTCACCTCCCTCCTCACCTCCTTTGGGGAGAGGACAGGGAAGACTGCTTTGAGACTCCTTTGGGTAGTGAAAAGTGGGGTATAAAAGCCAACTCTTGGTCTTCTTCTACTGCCAGGTCTTTTAACTGGAGATGCCAGGGATCGAACCTGGGACCTTTAGCGTGCCCAACAGATGGTCCACCATTGAGCCAGGGCCCCTCCCACAGCCTCGGAAGCCCTACAAGGTTGCTGCACATTGGCGGTGACTTGATGACTCAGCACAGCGGTTAGAACCTAGGAGAGCCAGGGCTTCAAGCCCGACATGGTCTTGGCAAATCAACCTCACAGGGTTGTTATTGGCCCAATACACTGGGAAAGGGAAAACTAGATCTGCTTTCCGGAGTGCCTTGGAAGAAGGAGAGGCTAAAAATATACTGTGGGAAGGATCTGAGGCTCGGCAGAGTAGAGACTAGGGTTTGAGAGATCTGGGTTCAAATCCCCAGGTTGCCAGGGGGACCATCTCCCCACAGGGATGTTGTGAGGAGAAAACGGAGGTGAGCTGCCCCAGGGCAGAAGCTGTTCCAAGGACCCACCAGGCAGGCAGGGAGGCTGGGGAAGGATGAGGAAATGTGTCCATGTCCTATTTAGAGGAATGAGGGCCAGAGAAGAAAGGCTCCTGGACAAACTTCAAAACAGCTGGCTGGCTCCAGTCAAATCTTTGACCTCCCCTACCCCCACCGAAAAAGGAGGCTCTGCAGAGGAACTGCATGGACACAAGAGAAGTGTTGGGTTTTGTATCCCACTTTTCACCAACTGAAGGAGTCGCAAATCAGCTGACAGCTGCCTTCCCTTAAGCTCTGGGCTGAGACTTTCTGGGTGGAGCAGGGAGTGGGTGGGAGGTGGGGCGGGGGGGGGGCTCAATGGAGTCCAATGCTATGGGGTCCACCCTCCAAAGCAGCCATTTTCTCCAGGGGAACGGATATCTTTCGTTTAGAGAGGAGCTCTAATTCCAGGGAATCCCAAGGTCCCACCTGGAGGTTGGCATCCTTATTTCCTTCCCATGCCCCAAACAGATGCTGTATGAGGTAGGTGAAGCTGAAGGAGCTCTGAGAGAACAGTAACTGGCCCAAAGTCACCCGGAAGGCCTCATGCGTCTCAAATTAGCTTCCAATTGCCTCTCCCCACAACAGGCACTTGGAGAGGTAGGTGAGGATGAGGGAGCTGCTCTCTGAGAACAGCTCTGACAGGACTGTGACTGGCCCAAGATCATCCAGCTGGCTACATGTGGAGGAGCAGGGCATCAAACCCAGTTCTCCAGATTAGAGATTGCTGCTCTTTAACCCCAGGGGTAGGCAACCTGTGGTCCTCCAGATGTCCATGGACTACAGTTCCCATGAGCCCCTGCCAGCACTGGCAGGGAATCATGGGAATTGTAGTCCATGGACATCTGGAGAACCCCAGGTTGACTACCCCTGCTTCACACCACACTTGCTGTCCATAAGATGGCACCCCACCCCCATGCTCTATGGGTAAGACTGAGCAAAAAGCGGCTGGATCCAACCCTTGACTCCCTCCGCCCTCCATGCGCCTGTCAATGACACTCAAGCACATGTTCCCCTCCCAGCTTTGTACACCTCCTTTATGTCATTAAAGGTCCTCATGCAGGGGTTGAATGAATGGCCCCTTCGCATTGCCCCCTTCCCAAGCATCCTGTGAGGCAAACTAGCCAGAGAGGCAGGAAACAGCCCCAGGTCACCCCATGAACTCCATCACAGTCCAGATGGAGATTTGAACCCAGTGCTTTCCCCTCTTCAGTCTAGCTGCCCCATGACTGCCGCTGTAAATGCTCTTTCCCCAGAGTGAGGGGCTGTTGGGATAGGCAGGGGTATCTAGGCGTGGCTCGGCATTTTGGTAGACTGGAGGATTTATTTATGAAGAAGCTGTTTTTTTTGTACCCCACGTTTTACTACCCAAAAGAGTCTTAATGTGGCTTGCAATGACCTTTCCTTCCTCTCCCCACAACCGACACCCTGTGAGGAGGGTGAGGCTGGGAGAGCTCTGAGAGAACTGTGCTTGGCCCAAGTTCCCAGAGCTGGCTGCCTGTGGAGGAGTGGGGAATCAAACCTGGTTCTCCAGATTAGAAGCTGTTGCTCTTAACCACGACACCAAGACCTGACTTTTCTTCCCCATGAGGACCCAGAGTGGCTGACAACCGTCTCCTCTCCTCCTCTTCCTCCTTCTCCTCGCACCAAGGACCGCTTGAGACAGAACAGGCCCAAGGTCAGCCAGGGAGCCTCCAGGGCAAAATGGAGGAGGCAAGGAGGAAGGGGCTGCCGCTGTCCTTGCTGCACATCTGAACAGCTGTGGGGCCAGGAGGCAGACTCATGTCAGGGCAGGTGGGGGACGATGAGCTCCCTCACGCCTGTTCTCAGCCCATGGACCACAGCCTCTCCAGGGGAAGCCCCCCCCTCCACCCCCCCTTCAGGAGGGACCGGCAGCAGGGCTCTCTGGGAGAGCCAGCCTCAGACCCTCCCTCCTCTGGGCCAGGGTCTGGTCATCTGGGCCACCCAGGGATGGCCACTCTGCAGGGAACACTGCAGTTTGTCTTCTCGGTCCGTTGCCACCAGTACAAAGGAATGGAACGGAATGTGTTGTTTGTTTGTTTTTAAATGAAAAGCTTTAACTTCCCACTCAGTCCCATTAAAGGGTCAAGATATTTGTTTCCTGGGGAAATGATGCAACCTTGCAAAAACCCTGCAAAAAAACAAACAAACAAAAAAACCCCTCAGCAAAAGCCACCATGTTTTGTTTCGGTTTCTGCATTTGGTGCCAGAAGTCCCATGGTGGTATTTTCCATTCTGCACGAGACTCCCTTCTCCTGGCAGTGAGGGCGCGTTTCCCATGTCACTTCCTGGCAGCATTTTCAACTGCTTTGCAACACCTCTTCCTTCTTGCCGGTACCAGGTCGCCTTTTGGGGGATGCATAAACGTTCCTGGCCAGCAGGCAACCTTTGGGGGAGGCCTGAGCAGACTCCAGGAGGGTCAGAGGATTACGACTAGGTGAGAGTCCCTTCAAGGATAAAAGGAAAGAGATGAAATCCCCTGCTCAAATCGGAAGGGGGTAAGAAGCCCAGTGAATGGGGCTTCCTGCTGTGGCCTGGAGTTCTCCCCAAATTCCAAGTCATCTCCAGACTAGAGAGATCCATTCCCCTGGAGGACAGGGCAGCTTCTGCAGGGAGATTCCATGGCTGCCAGCCCCCTCCCCCGCCAGGTGCAGGGATCTCCCAACCCATCGCTGGAATGTGGCCTCCTGGACCGGGTGTGTGTGTGTGTGTGTGTGTGTGGGGGGTCTGCTCCGTCCCTCTCTGCAGCAGTGCGGCCTGTGTGTGCCTCCACCTGCTCTGATCTTCCCTTCCCAGAGCAATGCAAAGATGCCTTCAGCCACTGCTGGCTCAGGCCAGCGGTCCATGGAGCCCAGCTTCCTGTCTCCCACAGTGGCCAACGGCACGGCAAAGAGCCCGAGGCCTTCCCCCGACGTTGCTGCCTGGCTCTGGGATTCACAGGTCCAGTGCCTCTTAATGTGGAGGTTCAGCCACCACGGATAACCGGAACCCCCACGCATCTCTCCAGTTCCCTTGCAAAGTTGTTGATTCCTCTGTGCCAAGGAAGGAAGCGGCGTGTGAGCTTGCTCAAAGGGTTGCAGAAGACAAGGGGAGGGCTGCTGGGACCCCCCTCCCCTCCCCTCCCCCCGGCCATCTTGCTCAGGCCTGCCCGAAGCAGTGACTGGACTCGCTTCCCTCCCGGCCTGTCCTTGGACTCGCCTTCCCGGCCGCCCTGTTGAGTTTCGGGTGAAAACAGTCGGATCTCGCCCTCTGGTGGCTGACAGCAGGAACTACCATTCAATGACTCCCCTGAGAGTAAACAGCTCAGTCCGTTTGGCGTTTCTTTAACGAGCCCCATAGCAGAGATGGTCAGGAGGGCCTTATGTGGTCCCCGCCAGAAGATCACATCGTACACGGGGTGGAGATATACTAAGGCCCCCAAGCGCTGCCACATTGAAATGTTTTCATTGCATTCCGCCCCCCCCCTCCCAATCATGAAACGGAATAACAAGGGTGCCTTTCGAGGGCACCTCATTGGACGGCTCACAAGTTGTGGCTTAGCTTGTGCACACATCCAGGGCCATTCCGCACGACTTTAATATCGCACTAGTCTTACATTTTGTTTTTGCCACTAAAACTACATTCCCCATGACGTCGTGAGCAATCTGCAACACTCCTGCAACACTAGCGCCAAAATCGCTTCGTTGTAGCGATTTCTGGGGAATCGGGAAAAGTGGATTCACCCTCAGAAAATCGCTACACTCCTGCCAACAAATGCAACACTTGCGAAAAAGACCTGTGCGTTACCAATGTTGTGGTTGCAACAAAGTCCCTCCCCCTGGCTCTCTCCTCCAAACTTCCGGCAAAGTGATTGCCATTTTTCCCCCCTTGCAGTGAGAAAAGCAACGAACCAGCGAGGCTTCTCCGGCTACAGTCCCTCCACAGAAGTGCTTTAACGCTCCCCTAAGTCCCCAAGCACAACACAGCCAGTTCGCCAGTTCCCTTTAATTTCGGCCAAAAATCGCGCCCGTGGGGGGGGGGGATTTTTTTTCCACTCGGGGAACATGGTAACGATGAATCACCAACTCATGTTGCAACAAATCAATGCATATTCCTTGCAACATGTGTGCTTTTTTTCTTTTTTTAAAAAACCCCGTGCTTAAAGGGAAAGGGGCTTTTCGGGAGCATGATAACAACCGCCCATTGGCTGTTCCATTTGATTGACGGCCAGGGCCAGCAACAAGCACAGAAAAAAATCGCTTCCTTTCTAGCGATTCCTGCGAGACCGGAAACCTGTGGGGAACGAATGAAATGCTACTGGATTCCACTACAAATGAAGGTATGCGGAACGCCAAGATTCCACTATTTGAAATAGCGTTTCTGCTTTGTGAAAGCAATTGGCAACATTGGGCCTTGTGCGGAATGGCCCCCAGCTGGGCCACGTGGCCATGTGCTCTTCGGCAGCGATGGTCTGGAGCACCCATTGCCAGTCAGTAGGCAGGACCTGGAGATCTCCTGGAATTCCATTGGATCGCCAGACGACAGTTCCTCCAAGGCTGGGCAAACTGTGGCCCTCCAGATGTCCATGGACTACAATTCCCATGACCCCCTGCTGGCAGGGGCTCATGGGAATTGTAGTCCATGAACATCTGGAGGGCCACAGTTTGCCCAGCCCTGCTCTAGAGAACGTGGCAAATTTGGAGGGTGATTTTGATGGCATCACACTCTCCTCCCAGGCCCCACCTCTAACCTCCAGGTATTTCCCAACTGGGGGGGGGGGTCCTGGCTGGAGGGGGGACAGGACGTGTCTGTGGTGTCTGGCTGGGGCAGAGTTAGGGCTGCCACCAAAGAGCTGGCAACTGGTGAGAGCTTGGTCGGTCCCTGCTGGGACATCCCTTCTGCTCCCGCTAGCAGCCTTTCCCCCATCTCCCATCATACCTGATGTCATTTCTGGTCACATGACTGGGCATCACACTCCCCTGGGCTGCAGCGAGATGGAGTGGGTGGGAAGCCTTCTAGGACAGCCTGATTCCTCTAGGCCAGCCTTTTTCAACTTTTTTACCATTGAGAAGTGCCTGAAACATTCTTTGGGCTTCAAGAGACCCCAGAAGTGGGGCAGTCTGCAGAATATGGTTGGGAAGCAGAGCTGTGGACACACCCACCTGGGGCCCCTCCCCTCCCCATTCCCTCCAGGCCCATCATTGGCCATTTTGGGAGGGGAAGGCAGGTTGACATGACCATATATATATATATATAAAATTTATTCCCACCCCATTTGGCAAACCCTTCCAGAGCTGTCAAGAAACCCCAGGGTTTCATGAAACCGTGGCTGAGAGAGCTACAGAGCTCACATGATGAGTCCAGGATCCCCAATCTGGGGAAGACATCTTGAGGAAATTGCCCTTGAGAAGCAGGCTGCTTCTGTTCTGCCATCGAGGCGACTGGGCTGTCTTCCTTCTGGTTGTGAGCTGGCCTGGTAGGGGGACATCAGCAACATGTGGTTCAGGATGCAAAAGTCAGCTGATTCTCCTCCCTGGGTCCTCTGAATTGTAAGGGTTTTTCCATTTATTTGCTACAGTGTTAGGGACTGGGAAAGAAAAAATGAGTGACCAAAAAAAAAAAGTCAATAAATGGACACCCCACTAGTCAATCCAGCAAACCCCATTAAGCAGCCAACTCAGTTGATAAATTCGTTATTCATCAAAGGACTCCATTTCTTGTGGGGAAGGAAGCAGAATTTTGCAGCAGAGTCTGAAATCCTCACCTCTTTGTCATCGAGCAGGAATTTAGTTGCCAGAGATTCACTAGTAGGAGAATATCTGAACCGAAGCAGCGCAAAATCCTACCATCTATAAGGTCTTAGGTATTTGAGACATTTCTTATCCGTCTTTCTACCTTGTGGAACTCAAGGCAGCTTACAATAGAAATCAACCAACCGTGAGAAAAAGACTGCCATTTAATATCACAATTAGGAGTCCCTGTGAATAAAATCCCTAAAAAGGACTCAAATGCAGTCCTCAGATTGTCTTCAGCTGCCTCCTAAAGGCTGAAAGCTGGGGAAAGGCCCAGTGCTGAGAACTGTGTGTGCTGGTTAAAGTGTTGAACTTGGACCTGGGGAGAGCCAAGTTCGAATCCCCATTCTGCTGGGTGGCTTTGGCCCAGTCACTCACCTGCAGTCTAAACTTGCTGCTTGTTGGGGGGGAGGGGATTAAAAGGAAAGAGGGGCGAAGGATATTGGAGGCTGCTTTGAGTCACCCTTGGGGAGAAAAGCAAGATCCACACACAAAAAAGCACTGAAACTCTTCCCTCTGCAGATCCAGGCTGGCCATATCTTCGAACGCCCCACTCCCTGCGAATAGAAAGAGGGACGTTTTCTTTCCCCTTTCTCTTTTCAGGGATTCTTGACCGGGAACGCTCAAAGCTGAACACCACCCCCTGCTGTCCAAAGGGGGGCACTCCGTCCTTTGGCATGTCTACACATCTGCCACAAGGCATTCCTTTGACATCACGAGCTCCGTCCCGTTTCGAGCCGTTTCCTCTGCAGTGAGCAAGCCTTCCAGCAGGTGGTGCTCTTCCCCCACCAAGCAGCCGGCGAGCTGGCAGCAGGTGCAGCAGACCCAGATGGACTCGCCCGGCCCTAGATGTGGGGAAGGGGGCGCTCCCAGGGGCTGCACCTGGGCCCTGGCTCGCCCAGTTCTCCTGGGAGCCAGACTGTCGCTGTGACGCATCAGCCAAGGGCATCTGTGAGAATGAGCCATTTCTGCCCACCCCCTCCCTGCCTCCCGCAGAAGAGCTCCTGCAGCTGAGAAGCCACATTTCTGCCCCTCAAAGCATCCGGGTCTCACCCAGGTCTGCAGGAAGGCCGGGCCTCTTCTGAACCCACTGACAGGAATGGACTCAGTTGGAAAGAAACATGGCCCTGTTTGCCACTGACCTCTCTACCTAATCCAGAAGGGTTCCAGATAAGGGTGCCAGCCTCCAGGTGGGACCTGGGGACTCCCTGGAATTCCAGCTCACCTCCAGATGGCAGAGATCAGTTCCCCTGGAGAAAAGAGATGATCAGAAGGGCATAAGGCTGCCAGGTTCTCCCCTGGCCACTGGCGGGGATGTGGGATAGAGTTGGCAAATCCAGACTAGGAAACTCCAGGAGGCTTGAGGTTAGATAGATCCTTGAGTGGGCAGGGACCTCAGAAGGGTACAATGCTGAGGTGTCCACCATGGTTTGGGATAGAGCCTTGGGTTGCCAACTGGGCTGCAGAAAAATGTCTTGTCCTTCTACCAGAGGTTTCCAGGTGTGGAATGGTCAAGGATAGCCCAAGGAAAGATTTTCAGAGGGAGGCAACGACCAGCCACCTTAACCTCTTGGCTTGAAAGCCCTCTACTTCGGTTGCTAGAAGCCAGCTGTGACTTGGCAGTCCCTTGCACGCAAACTAATAAGGGACGAATGCCTGGGAATGGGGAGCTGGAGCATTTCATAGCCAGAAGGTAGATAATATCATCCAGTAAACTGTTGGAATATGCAGGATATGTAGTGTGCAGGAGACAACTGCTTATGAAGAATATCCACCAGGCAGCTTTGGAAAAAATGTCAGCATTGTTAAGAACTTCCTGGTATTTTTCAAATCATCTCCTCCTATGTCCTGATTGGCTCAGTTGAAGACTTTCTGTTCCCTTGAGCACACTTCCTCCCCGTTTGCCTTTAGATGAAGAACAGTTGGTCAGACTGCTAGGACTCACCTCTCTCTCTCTCTCTCTCTCTCTCTCTCTCTCTCTCTCCCTCCCTCTCTCCCTCTTCCTGTCTCTCTTTACAAAATCTTTCCAATTCTCAATAAAACTATGTATTCTTTAAGCAGCCGGTGTTCTGCCCCTTTGCATATTTAAATACCCCAATAAGCTTCTGTTAAAAGGATAGGAGACTATCCTCCAGGCCTACTGGCAATCCTCCTTATGACTCGAACCAAATGTGGACCCGTAAGGTAGCCCTTTTCTTAATTTTAGGCCTTTGCCACCTGCCTAGCAGGGAGAAAATAAGTTTTCTGAAGCCTCTGACAAGCCACAAGATGTGCCCAATTATTTGGGTGCTGACCTGGGGGGGAGAGGGGTCACAGGTACTAGATGGCATCTGCCCCACAGCATCCTTCCTCTTCTCCAGCCCGTCCATCTGCCTGAGGGCCATCGAACAGCACTGCCATCGCACAAACGGAAGTGCTCATGCAAGCTAGAGGGTGCTGGGGGGCAGAGGCTCTCTGGAAGAAACAGAAGACCATCCAAGCCTCAGAATGATGACATTGCCCATTTAATTCATTTATACTCCACCAGCCTCCCCAGTGGGCTCATGTCTTCCTCTTCTCCTCCAGCCCTGAGGTAGGCTGGCTAAAAGTGTGTGATGGGCCCAAGGTTGCCCAGCAAGCTTCCACAGTACACTGGGGATTTGACCCTGGTTCTCCCAGAATCTAGTCTGGCACGCTGACCAGACTAGAGTCTCTTAAACTAGACACAGTTGAGGGCCTAACCTGTCTCCCCTTGGAATCTCTGATCTCACCTGAAGTCATTCTGATGATGAGTGAATTAATGAATAAAGAATTCAGAATGGCCTTTCTGCTGGGCTCTCTCTGATGGGGGGAAACAGGAGATGCTCGAATGGGAAACCGGCCAGGCGGCAACCCTGATCAGAGCTCTAAAGAGCACATTTCTCACCCCTGAGTGACAGCTTTCCATTTCGGTTTGAGCAGAACCTGCAGGAACTGAGAGGGCAGGTTGGGGAAATGGGAGAAGGGAAATGAATGAAACCAGTACCAGAAAGAACTAAAAGGTAACCCCCCCCACACACACCTTAGGGATCAATTTATTGCTCTGTTACACTCCAGAGAGCAAAGAAAACAGTCTGTACATTTTCTTTATTCATGTGTTGTAAAGCGAAGGGGAGGAGGGGAAACAGAAGCTAGGAAAGACATTTATTTCGAGAAATGTTTTGCATTGGTACATCCTTGTATCTTCCCTGTGATCCAAAAACAATGCCCCAGAATCCTCTGGGGCATTGCACAGGATCCCGGGAGTTTACCTCACCGGGTTCTGTTATCAACAGTTTTCAAGACTGTCTCCCCCTCCAAGGAGCCATTGGGCTGCTCATAGAGTGGGGCCAGACCCATGTTCCAAACTCCGTCCCCCGCCCCTAACAGCTCTCACTTTGGGCTCATTTTCACACAAAACTCCCTGAACCAATTCAGGATAACAATTCCCCTCTGGGTCTGTTCTCAGAAGGCCAATTAAATGAATTTTCGGGCCCTTTGTTACAGCTGGTCAACACAGTGTACATGTTCAAAAGGAAACAAAAGGTCACATAGTTGGTGAAGTCTTTAAAAAAAATTGAATTTGTAACTAAGGTTCTTTGCTGTAAGGGGAGGTGGCGGCTTGTATTACCCAGAGAAGACACAAATCCCTGCGCCGACTCTTCTCAAGAGATTCTGCTGCACTATAAGGCACCCGATTTACTCTTCCAGGGCCCAGCTACATAGGGCTTCCCCATTCTGGGTGGGGAAATATCTAGGGCAGGGGTAGTCAAACTGCGGCCCTCCAGATGTCCATGGACTACAATTCCCAGGAGCCCCCTGCCAGCAAATGCTGGCAGGGGCTCATGGGAATTGTAGTCCATGGACATCTGGAGGGCCGCAGTTTGCCCACCCCTGCTCCAACGCAGCCATTTTCTCCAGGGGAGCTGATCTCTTTAGTCTGGAGATGAGTTATATTTCCAGGGGATCCCCAGGTCGCACCTGGAGGCTGGCATCGCTATACGACAAACCGAACACAGTTTCATGCCATTTTGATTTTTAAAATCCTGGGAAATATAACTTGGCAAAGGTTTCAAGAGTTCAGAGGTCCCTGGTTTTCCCTTCACCTTGATCTGGATAGCCGAGGCTGGCACAATCGTATCCGAACTGGGAAGCTAAGCCGGATTGGCTCTGGTTAGTCTTCGGATGGGGGACGCAAGGAAGGCCAAGGTCACTAGGCAGAGGCCGGCAAGGACAATGTCCCTCTTGCCCTGAAAACCCCTAAAGTTGACTTCAGCTGCACTAAATGTATCTCAGTCTTTCATTGAATGTAGACAAAACAGGACATCTTCACAGCGTCCAGCAGAGCAAGATAAAAAATCACCTGCGGCATCATGGGGCAGAGTGAGGAAGAGAACTGTCACTCTGGACAGGAGCCATTTCAAAGACTTTATTGTGGTCATTGACCAGCATAACTGGATAGGATCCAGTTTCATAGGTCTTCCTTAGCTCATTCATAAGGCAAGTTACACACAATGTCAAATTGAGCACACAGTCTCTTATGCAAGAAAGTGTCGATCCTTGCTTATGAATTTCCATGCTGAAATTTTGTTAACAGGTTGAACGAGACTCTTAGTTATGGGTCTCATCTAGGGAAGCCGCCGAGTCCCCCTCCAAAGCAGCCATTTTCTCCAGGGGAACGGATCTCTGTAGTCTGGAGAGGAGCTGTAATTCCAGCGGAGCCTGGCACCCCTTGCTGAGAGCTCTCTGCCAGGATCCAGTTCAAGGACTGTGCCCAGCCTACACAAGGATTCCTTTCTTCCCAGGCTTGCCCTGGCTACCATTTCTGACCCTGGGGAAATATATGCTCAGGTCTTGCTAAGCATGCCAAAGTTTCAAGTGATCGCTGAATCACGCAGATCATTTTCCCTGAGGAGAACCGCTGCTTTGCACGGTGGGCTTTAGGACCATGCCAGAGATTCTGTGTTCCAAAGCGGGCTTAATCCCCAAGAAAACTGATCCCTGCCATCTGGCAATCAGTGGCAAGGCTGGAAGATCTCCAGCCCTCGCCTGGAGATTGGCATCTCTGCTCAGCTTCCTCCCCACCCCCAATCCCCAGGAATCTCCCACCACAGAGTTGGCAGCCCTAAATGATCGACTCCTATTCCACCTTCCATCTACCACAGAACTTCAGGCACTGCTGAGGAGGGTGGGCACTGGCCAATCCCACTGGCCAATCCTTAGCTGAGGCCTGCCCATCTTGGATTCGCCTGCAGCTGCATCAGGTGAGAGAAGAAGGAGGTCGTAGAATGAACTGCCCTGCCTCAGACTGCGGAAAGTGTGGTTGTCATCCCTGAAAGCCTGGGAAAAACATGGAAAGCCAATACAGAAGAACGGGGTAGAACCTCTGTCCCTGAAGCACTAGTTCTCCAGTTGCAGGGGGGTAAAGTTAAACAATGGGAAGTGTTGAAAAGTGATACTCCCCCTTATAGCCCAAAATGAACCAGCCCATTCCATCTCCTCATTCAGCTGCAGAAAAATGGTTCAGGAAACGGCTGGGATGTTTACTGGTGCTGACGAGGTTAAATTTCTGAAAGCTACAAAAAAAAAGGGCCCATATTTCTCTTTCTCTCCCTCCTCTGAAGGGTCACATTCTTGCACCGAACCCTGCCAGAGGGTGAGCGCTCTTAGAGAACTTGATTCCCCCCTCAAACATGAGGTTTCTCATGCATCTGGCAAGATGGCCAGCCCGATAGGGATGCCAGCCTCCAGGTGGTATCTGGGGATTCCCCGGAAGTACAGCTCATTTGAAGGAGGTTCAAGGGAGTGGCAGGTTACAGTAGATGAGCGAAATGGTTGTGAGTGTCCTGCATCGTGCAGGGGGTTGGACTAGATGACCCAGGAGGTCCCTTCCCACTCTATGATTCTAGGAAGACGATAAGGATCAGTTTCCTTAGGAAAAATGGATGCTTTGGAGGGTGGACTCTATTGTCCTCCACTGAAGCTCTTGTCCTCTTCAGGAGTTTTCCAATCTGCCACCCTCCTCCCACATCCCCTACCAGCGGCCGGGAGACCCGGCAGCCCCATCCCCTGAGTCTGCTTGGTCATGCTGGTGGGCCCGATCCTCCTCATGTCCCCTGCCGAAGGAAGCCAGAGGAGCACTGCCGACAAAGCTCCCACTGTGGAACCAGCCTGCCAGCCCAGGAAGGCCTTGTTCCCTTGGCAAGTCTGCCCACATCCTGCCTGCCTGGCCCGGATTCCTGCCAAGCCTCGTCCCTTGGGCCCAGTTCTCTGGGATCAGCTCCCACTGATCTGCCCCACAGCCTGGGCTTCCTGGCAGGATCCTGAGAAGTTCTTCCGGCTGGCCCCGATCCCAGCATTGGGAATGTGGCCACCACTGAGGGGGTGGGTCAGTCACTGCGGAAGGAACTCGGCCAGCGTCTCCTCAGCCGCTCGGAAACCTAATTGAGGAGGGAGAACAATTCTCCACACGGAGCCCCTCCCAAATAATTACCCCACAGCAGGGGGGATCCTAATTGGAGTGGTGCTCCAGTCGCCTCCCTCACAGTCCAGCCAGTCCTCAAGGAAAAGGAACCGGGCGTCTTTTGAGCATTTCAAATCCGCCTGATGTACGCCAATTAAGCAGGAAGATCACGTCGTTTCCAGGCCAAGGGAAGCGCCCCCTGCTATGGCTCAGCCCACCAGGCTGCTATTCAAGAGCCACACAAACAGGCCCAGCACAAGTGGCCAGGCCGACAGGACTGAGTTTTCCTTTCCGCTGTCTGTCTCGGATGGTTTCCTTCTTTGGGGAGCTCAGCCACCCTTCTCCCTTCCCCAGTTGTCCTCACAACAACCCTGTGAGGACAGGCTGATGAGTCCGTCCCATTCAGCTAGAGGCCTCTAATCTGGAGAACCGGGTTTGAGTCCCCACTCCTCCTCCACATGCAGCCGGTCACATGCAGCCTCTCTCAGCCCCACCTACCCCACAGGGTGCCTGTTGGGGGGTGGGGGGTGGGGAGAGGGAGGGAAGGTGATTTTAAGCCACTTTGAGACTCCTTCAGGTAGTAAAAATCAGGGTTCAAAAACCAGTTCTTCCGACGAGTTCTGCTGGGAGGTTTGTGTTTCTTTATTTCATTTATGCATCAGCTGTTTACTCAGTTGTGACTAAAGTGGCTTACGTTGGTTTTCTCTCTTCTGTTTTATCTTAACAACTAGGGTGGTCAGTAGATATGTCAACCTCCAGACAGGACCTGGGGATCTCCCAGAATGACAGCTCACCCTGCCTGCTGGAAATGGCGGAAGAGAGCAATGCGCTTTACATGTGACTGTCTTCCGCCTGTCAATCAATCCTGGCAACCAATCCCCTTTCTCCATGTTCTAAAGGGTGCGTGATGCCCACTAATTTTTAATATTCAATACTTCTCTGTTAAAACACCTATGCATCTAATTGTAGATGTATAGTGCTTTTTTATTGCCACCCCTTATGGAATCATGAGTCTTAATACTTAAAAAGAAAATCTTGTTCCTGATTTTTTTTTGGGGGGGGGGACTTCAGAGAGGCATGCTTTGTATGACAAGTTTGGGAAAAAATAATTTTTGGCTTTGCCTGCATGCTTGTACACCTATTCATTGCTCCAGGCCATTCGCTTAAAAAAAATCCGTCCACGGGAGAAGAGAGGGGGAGGTGGGTGCGAGGGTGAGACATTGGAGGTGGAGATAGCGCTTCTTCACCTTCACACATTTCTTTTGTTGGTGGCCTGCTGGTTGCTGTCCTCTAGCTGGCGCTTTTTAGGTTGGGGAATCTACTTTATGCGATTCCCCAAATAGCGTTTTAAAATTGAGGATGTAGCCAGCCATTTGCTGCCCGGACACTGGATGTTGGTGACGTCATGCAGAGCGGCCGGAATATAACGACTACCTAAGGTAAGGATTTCACTACATTTAACAGGTGTGAAAAGGCCCTAAGAGTGGTCTTGGTTTGTCCCCTCCCCCCACCATGAATATCAATGTTAAAAAATATCTGGGGACCAGGACACTCTGACAAGAGGCCTACCTGTCAGCTTCTGGAGGGAGCATCTGGCTGTGAGTCTCGGCAGAATGAGGACTGGAATCCACAACCTAGGCTGATACTCTGTTATAACAACTCTCTAATTCTCCCCACGTGAAACATCTTGTGTAGATCTAAAAATCTTTGGTCAGCTGCCCACGGCTGCATGCCCTCTGTATGGAAAGATCAGGGAACATCATCTCCGTGGCCGCACTTGCATGCTGTGATTGGAAACGTGCATACCTGGCGCACCGCTGCCTCTGTTCATTTTATTCTGATGGGGAGAGGCACCTTTGGGAAGCATGCTCAGTGCGCCTGCTTACTACTGCAAGGACAGCTCTATTTATTACATATGGGTGTGTATGTATTTGCACATTTTGTGTGATATTGATGAGCTTATGGATGTAGATGCCAAGAGCTGCAATCCTGTCATTCTAAGTGTAGCACAGAGACTGACAGTTTCATTCTTGCATTCTCGGAAGCCCCTTGATTTCGATGGGTCTAGAAGGGTACAACTCTGGTTAGAACGGTAACAAAATGAACTGAAGAATCATTATGACGTCCCTGATTTCAGGTGCATGTCTGCTATGAAGAAGAAGAAGAAGAGTTGGTTCTTATATGCCGCTTTTCCCTACCCGAAGGAGGCTCAAAGCGGCTTACAGTTGCCTTCCCATTCCTCTCCCCACAACAGACACCCTGTGAGGTGGGTGAGGTTAAGAGAGCCCTGATATCCCTGCCCGGTCTGAACAGTTTTATCAGTGCCGTGCTGAGCCCAAGGTCACCCAGCTGGCTGCATGTGGGGGAGTGCAGAATCAAACCTGGCATGCCAGATTAGGAGTCCGCACTCCTAAAAGGTAAAGGTAAAGGTATCCCCTGTGCAAGCACCGAGTCATGTCTGACCCTTGGGGTGACGCCCTCCAGCGTTTTCATGGCAGACTCAATACGGGGTGGTTTGCCAGTGCCTTCCCCAGTCATTACCGTTTACCCCCCAGCAAGCTGGGTACTCATTTCACCGACCTCGGAAGGATGGAAGGCTGAGTCAACCTTGAGCCAGCTGCTGGGATCGAACTCCCAGCCTCATGGGCAGAGCTTTCAGACAACATTTATGCTGCCTTACCACTCTGCGCCACAAGAGGCTCTTCCAATCACTACACCAATCTGGCTCTCCGTGAACTCACGGTATGGCTTGAGACAATTCACTTTCTTTGAGCTTCCCTTCTTCAATAGGAGTGATGGGCCTAACCTACCTTGCAGGGTTGTCGCGAGACAGTGCTTTGATCAAAAGTGCTACAAATGCTGAGCCTTATTCTTATCAGAGAGTGACTGTAAGTCCCATACAAGCCGGTGAAGCTTACATCAGAGTAAACAGGCTTGAACTGCCCATCTCACTGAAGGAGGAGTAAGTGGTGGGTGGGGTTAAATAGTTTAACACAACAGAAAGGAAGATTTATCTACACCTAATCTACTTCCAAGGAAGCAGGGATAGGCGACAATGTCTATCTGCAATGCTCTTTCATGCATGGAGTTTAGACGTGTAATTCTGCAACCAGAAAACCCAGACTGGAAAACATAATCTAATTTGAATTCATTTACATCTGCTGTGCGTATTTGACTTTGGCTGCAAGGGGTCTTCTCCTGTGCGTTAGGTCGTAGCAACTGGAAACCCCCTAAGAATCTCACTTGTTCCTAAGGAGGCCGTTGCCGCTGCCCAACAAATCCTTCGAGTCTTTCTTCCTTAAAAAAAATAAAATGAGATTGCCTGCTTGCATTCTATGATATAATCTCGGCATTCACGATATCATCTAGACACCAAGTAACAAAATATCTAATCTGCAGAAAATCAATCTTTTTTATACGGGAGGAGATGAAATAAAGTGTCATGCTGGTGCCAAGTCATTTACATTGATATTTTGTATATATATTTAACATTCTCAAACCTAATAATGACCATCTCCCCCAAAATGATTCATCTTGCCTTGAGCTTCATGAACCGTGACGATATACATTAACTTTTATCGTTCCGAGAGTTTTCGACGATTCATCAGCCGATAGCGGTGGAGACCTTTCCCACTCGTGAGCCGCTTCAACGCTAGCAGCCGTCCCTGGATTTAAAATTAATTCCATGTCCTACCTTTTCCTCCTGTCTTTTAACTACCCTAATAGAATTATTCAAGGGTCTGGGGAAATTAAATATCCCACTGTCTCTTTGATTACCTTTATTACTTCTTCCCAATGCACTCTAATTTTAGCAGGAAACTACCATAAGGGGAGCGAATATCTGCAGAATTTCAGGGAGATTTTCCCATTCCTCCCCTCTGCAACAATGAGCATTAGAAACTTGCCTCGCTGCCCCCCCCCCCTCCAAAGGCACTGGAATAGTTTCGGGAATTACAGCTGGTGGTAACAGAGATTTGTTTCCCTGACGAAAAGGGCTGCTTTCAAGGGTGAACTCTTCCGCATTTTAACACTCCCTGCCCCAAACTCCGCCCGCCCCAGGATTGACCCCCAGATCTTGATCCCCCAATCCATACCTGGAGCCCTGCATTCCCAGTCGCTGCCCATTTTTGTCGCAGCTGAGAACAACATCTGTGCTGTATTGATGCCAGGGCAAATGTGGGACACCTCCCTGAGTTTATCATCATTCAGACGCTGCTTTTCTCCTCCATGGGGATCCAAAGCAGTTTACAACATCAGCCTCCCCTCTTCACTGAGCGTGGAGTTCTCCAGACCACAGAGATCAGCTCCCCTGGAGAAAATGTCAGTCTCAGAGGGCAAACTCGAGCAGGGGTGGCCAAACTGTGGCTCTCCAGATGTCTGTGGACTACAATTCCCATGGGAAAGTTGAGACTGACAGAGTTTAATGCTGTGAACAAGCTTGCCTGTGCATGCGCACTCCTTCACCTTTCCTTAAATCAGTCTTTTCCGACTTGGAGTGCCATCCACAGGCGTCAGGGAACCTTCTGGTGTTTCCTGGCACCAACGTCTCCCCCCCCCCCCAATGCAGAGAGCCAATCCTTATTACAGCATTTCCCCATTATTTCAGTCCCCCTTCCTCCCAGGGACGCAGGGCAGATTGCAGACAGTGACTCACTACAATCAACAAAACAGGATGTTCAGTAATCCATGAGTTGGGATGTTACAGATCTGGAACCACCAGGAAGAACAGAATCACAACACAAGTATTAACATGATGTTTCAAGCGGTGAAGCAGTTACGTAACGGGATCCTGCTTACCATGAACCATACTCAGCGGCCTTGACCACAATCCCAAATCATTCAAGACTCATTCTGCATGTGCAGGATAATGCACTTTCAGTGTGCTTTGGCAGCTGGATCTTCCTGTGCAGAACAGGAAAATCTACTTCTAAAGTGCATTGAAAGTGCATTAACTAATGTGTGCGGAATGGGCCCAAGTCAGTTTGGAAGCCGTTCTGTACAGGGCCACCCCGTTACCAGCACAGAGAAGCCCTCTTGAATAGTTGGCCTCTGCGTAGTTTGCAGAAGGCCGGGAGAGTGGGAGCTCTCCTAGCCACCCCAGGGAGGCCATGCCGTAAACTGGGTGCTGCAGTGGAGAAAGCAAATGTCTGGGTAGTTGCTGGTTTTGCCCGTGAGCAGGCAGGTACCTACAGGAGATCCTGTGGATGCAGAGCAAGGCCTTCCCCCACCTCTGAGATGCAGCAGGGAGCCCCAGAAGAGCATCGGAGATGGGGCTGCCAGATCCTGGTTGGGAATAAACTGGAGATTTTGGAGATGGAGCCTGAGGTAGGTGGGGTTTGAGGAGAGATCTCAATGGATCTAATGTAAAGTGACCAGAGTTGGAGGGAGGTAAGGTGGGATGCACCGCCGCAGTGGTGGCGGCACCCCCTCCTTTCCCTCCCTCCCTCCCCGGCTCACCATCACTTCCTGAGCAGGGATCACCAGTCAGTTGGACATGGCAGAACGTAGAGCGATTTGGGGGTATAGACAGGGAGGTGGTCCCTCAGGTACACTGGGCCAAGACAGATCTTAAAGGTGATTACCAGAACCTTAAGACTGATCCGGAATTCAACTGGTAGCCAGTGCAGTTGTTGGAGAGTTGGCCGGATGTGGGACTTCCATGGTGTTCCTGAGAGGATCCTGGCTGCTGCATTCTGCACCAGTTGTAGGTCCCGGATCAAGGTTAAGGGTAGGAGGAACCCGAGGAGGGTGGGGTTTGGGGAGGGGAGTGGCTTGAATGGGGCATAATCCCATAGAGTCTACATCCCAAAGTGGTCATTGTCTAATGGTGAACTTATCTCTCTCTCACCTGGAAATCATTTGTAATAATGGGAAATATCCAACTGCCACCTGGAGGTTGGCAACCGTATCAACACACTAGTATCCTTGACTAACAACATTTGCAGATGTTGACCATTGATCACCTGAACACTCAGGAGACTCCAGAAACTCGACAAAGCCATGCTGGACCTGTCTCAGCAAGGCTTGTTCTTCTATATTTCCCCAATATTTTGCTTCAGTTATGCTTTCTACCTATTTGCTGAGACTAGGCTGGGAAGGATCTTGTTCCCTTTCCCCATTTGGTAACACTGATTATACTGGCTATCTTCAGTAAAGAGGACAGGCTGGTTTTTGGATGATACATATTTTAGTTAAAAGACCAGCCATTTCACATATGACATTTTCAGTTTTCAATTTCACACTTCACTCACCGTGCTTTCCTGAGTTCAAAAGTAGGCAGATCAATCGGAGAGAGGAGAGAGCTGGAGGGTCAGGCCAGGTGGGCCCAGCGGCATGCAGGAAGCAGAGTTGCTGGCCACAAATGCCATCAGCTGAGGCCATGTGCGCCACACTCCACAGGCAAAGAGAAGGAACTGGGAAGCAATTGGTCTGCTGCCTGATGATCAAGATGCATTTAGTCTCTGGACTGGCTGAGAAATCTGACCTGGAGGGCAGACCCAAGACTGGGGTCGGCTCCAGATTCAGGGAACAAGATGTACTCCCCTGCACCCTCCCCCCTTATCATGTGTGTGGACAGATTCACAACTTTCTGTAGGAGAAAGCAGAGCTTTTTTGTCCATTAGGTTCCCCTCCTATAAACTATGTTACAGCATAGATAACAGAGAAGGAAAACTGTGCAATGGTGCAAATAAAGTCTCAATGGATAATTTCTCAATCTCGTTTTTACTTGAAATGTTTACCATTTATGCTGCTGCAAGGCATGCTCATTAAATTCATAGCACGGATGATAATCAAGTGGTCAAAAACAGAACAGCTCAGGTAAAGCAAAACAGTGTCTGTCAAGGAAAATAATCCAGGTGAAGAAAGACAAGACAAATAGAGCAGCCGCGCAGTTTTGGACTCCGAGAAGCGACAAGATCTTCTGGGTCGGTATTGAGGCCTCAAGTCCTATCTAAGAGGGAAGGGGGATTACTTCAGCTCTCAAAACGGACCCTAGTCAGTAGTTAGAAGATCTTGCCACTTACAAAGCAGAGGAAGGGCTCTTGAAGTCCAAATTGGCCCAGCTGGTCTGTTTGGCTTGTTTTTCTTCACTTGGAGTCTTTTCTTGGACTGTTTTTTGACCACAAGATGATCATCCATACTATGAACTTTAATGGGTATGCCTTGGGCAACAGAGAAGATAAAAAAGGAGATTGAGAAATCATCCATTCAGACTTCATCGGTGCCATTATACGGTTTCCCATGTCTGATGTACAACATATATACCAGCAGTGCTTTTTCATGCTCCTCTAAGCCTTGTGGGTTCTGGCAACTCAGTGAGGGCTGAAAATATTTCGCTCCCTCCCTCCAGATGCCTCTCCCAGCAGGAGATGGTGGGCACATGCCTTGCTTTGCCAGCCAGAAGCAGTTGCTCTCAGCACGGCCAATCCTGCCAGAGCTTGGTGCAGATGGGTGAGGAGACAGCAGGGGGTAGCATTGGGGTCCTTTGGGAGCCTGTGGGTGCAGCTGGAATTTTGACAAAGGGCGGGGAAGCCTAATCTAGGGTTGCCAGCTCTGGGTTGGGAAAGTCCTGGAGACTTTGGGGCTGGAGCCTGTAGAGAGTGGGGTTTGGGGAGGGGAGGGACTTCAGTGGAGTTTAATACCAGGCAGTCCACCTTCTAAGCTGCCATCCTCTCCAGGGGAACTGATCTCTGTGGTTGGAAGATGAGCTGTAATTCCAGGGGATCCCCAGGTCCCACCTGGAGGTTGGCATCTCTACCGCCACCACCTCAAAATGCCTGCCAAAGGAGGTGAAGCAGCCCCCAAAGGGCAGAAAGCAGGGCTAACTGTAATGCCTCCCTCCTTGCAAAATCAGGACAGAAGGGGAATAAAAAGAAATGAAAGAAAGATGGAGGGGGTGGGGGAGAGAAAGGGGGAGGAGGAGACCGCAAACAAAAGGGGAATAAAAAGAAAGAAAGAAAAGGTAGGGAAAGACCGGGAAATAAAAAGAAATCAAGAGAGACAAGAGAGAAAATAGAAAGGGGGGAAGGAACCAGACACTGCCTAAGGGAAGCCAAGGTGTTTATCACCCCTCCCTCCAGGTTCACAATTAGGGATGCCAACCTCCAGGTGGGACCTGGAAATCTCCCAGAATTCCAGCTCATCTTCAGACGGCAGAGATCAGTTCCTCTGGAGAAAAGGGCCATTTTGGAGGGTGGGCTCTATGTGCCCACTGAGGTCCCTGAGCTCCACAGACCCCACCCCTAAATCTCCAGAAGTCTCCCTGCCTGGAGCTGGCAACCCAACCCTGCCCTCCTAAGTGGCAGCCCTAAACACCAGATTCACAATGACCACCTCCTGGGTTACCAACTCCAGGTAGAGAAATTATTGGAGATTTGTGGGGAGCAGTGCCTGGGAAGGGTTTGGGAAGGGGAAGGTACCTCAGATAGGCATATTATCTCCCTCCAAAGCTCTCATTTTCTCCATCACCTGGAGATCAGCTGTAATTCTGAGAGAACCCTGGGTGGGGACCTGGAAGGTGGCAACCTGAGGCCCTTCTTAAAGGTGTCAAAGAGAAGGTGAGTTTTAGACCCCGTTTTTCCCTATCTGAGGGAGTCTCAGCGTGGCTTGCAACCGCCTTCCCTTTTTCTCCCCACAATGGCCAGGCTGAGAGGGCTCTGAGAGAACTGTGGCTGGCCCAAGATCAACCGGCTGGCTGCATGAGGAGGAGGAGTGGGGAATCAAACCTGGTTCTCCAAGTTAGAGGCTGCCACCTTTAATCACTACAGCAAGCTGCCTCTCTGTGGCGGTTAAAGGGTCAGACTGTTGGGTTTGGATCCCTGCTCAGCCATGGAAGTTCTCCCAGTGACATTGGGCCAGTCAGGCTAACCTACCTCACAGGGTTGTTGTTGCAATGATAGACCAATGGCAAACAATATTGCTGGTTGCTTTGAAAGCTATGAGAAGCAGAGCATAAATTATCTAACTAAATCAAAGTGAAGGAGCCAGCAGCAATGCAAGGTCTGCAGGACAGGGACAGAGGGACATTGAGACAAATGGGAGGCAGGGACTGTTCTATACTGCTCCAGTGTTCCCCACATTGAATGATGCAAGGCCTGTGGGGCATGGAGGGGCCCCTGCCAGGCCGAACACAACGTCTAATTCCTTTGGCACTGTCCCTTTGGCTTTGTAGGTGCCCCTCCTCCCCCTCAGCTTCCCTCTATGAAGCCAGCTCCATTGCTCTTTTAAAGCAGAGGCTCCTGAGCCCAGCCCTGCCCATCTGGCCCTCAAAGATATGATTCCTGCTACTGTTCCTCCCTCCCCCCCCCCGGATTGCCCGCACTTCCATAGGGAGGCCTGCTTCTCTCTGGGAGACCCACAGAAATGCAGCCATGCCTTCTGAAAACTAGCCCTGGCAGCTCTCCATCTTTCCAGAGATGATGGATTTGCAGAGTTCCGTTGAGTGAAAACACAGATGACTCTCCATGGTCTGGGAGACTTCCACAGGCACAGCATCTGAATCCCCCTCTTGACCTCCCAGGCAGAAACAAGATGAAAGGCAGCCACGAACTCACCTGCCGTCAACTTCATTTGCAGAGGTTTGCCAGTCAGCTGGCCCAGGAGATGCTCCCAAGGTGACCAAGATGCTCATGGAAAGGCTAATGATCTTGTGGGGTTCCAGTGTTTTAAAAGGACCAGTAATGAGTGAACTTGGTAAAGGCTTATAAAAATGATACACTGTGTGACACGAGCAGATTTTTCGTCCTTTCCTGCAACACCACTCACACGTGTGGCAAGTAGGGATGCCGGGACTCAGGTGGGACCTGGGGATCCCCTGGAATCAGAGCTCTTCTGCAGACAACAGAGATCAATTCTCCTGGAGGAAATGGCTGCTTCCATAGCATCATATTCCACTGAGGTCCTGCCCATTCCCAGCTCCACACCTGAAGTCTTCAGGTATTTCCCAACCCAGAGCTGGCAATCTTTGTTGAGGGCTGATTGGCTGTCTTGGCAAAGAATTGTCATATGGTTGTATTTGGATATGTGACACAGTTTACTAATTTAACAGAATTAATTTTTGCTTTATATTCCCACTGTCATGATGGTAGTTCATAGTTTGAGGAAGGGTGCTTGCACTCGAAGGCTCACTCCTTGAATAAATCTTTGTTGGTCTGAAAGGTGCTCCTGGACTCTGATTTTATGATCAAGTGCACAGATTTTCTGTGGATGCATTTACTGCATTTCTTGCTGAGACTCAGGGCACTTTGCAGAATGGAAAACAATGCAATAGAAGCAATCGGATACGCATAACAAAACAATGCAAGTGTTTTGTATATGCTTTAGTGGAGACCGGGAGTGGAAATCTTAGCTCTAGCATCAGGGATGGGTAATTGCCAATGGATCTAGTCTGCTATTGGTTGTTATCTTTGTCCAATCAGGGGAGTCTGCTTAGGGCCAATCATAGGCTTTGGCGAGAACCCTCAACTGTATATAAGCTGGACTGGTGGGCTGTTGAGTTCAGTTCAGTTGTGTGTGATCAATGAAGAACTGATGTTTTGGCTCACAAGTGATTCCGCGCCCTATTGAGCCCACTATTCAATAGTGAGGGTTACGATAATACGTTTGAAAGCAGGCCAAATCGGAAGAGAAAAGTAGAGAATAACAGAACTAAAGAGCAGGTTGGATCCAATCATCTTTTCTGCTGGAGGACAAGGGAGGTCCAGAGCCGTAGGGGGTGGGAGGTGGGTTGTAGTAAGGAGGAGAATTCAGTGGGATTGAGGGGGAAAGCAGGCAGGACTGGCTGCCCCTGGGCAGAGTCCTGCTGCTGGTTGGTGCAGCAGTGGGAGGAAAGCGAGTGGAGAGTGCAGCAGAGCTGTGATGCTGTTGCGATGCTTTGATGTGGCTTAGGGGCAAGTGACTGAAAGGGACGTTGCATTGTGGTCTGTTGGGACTGGAAAGCCTCCAGGGGTGGCGGCAGACAGGCGGCAGCCCTGCATTCCCACGGCAGAAGCCTCCCTTCATTTATACAAACTAATTTTCACAAATTTACACACGAGGGGTTCAGCGGGAGTCTCAGCGCTGGCAGACTTCCTCATCGTCATGTCACCGGTTGCCGGATGCAGGGGCACCACCCCACGGAGCCCACCTCATCCCGTTTGAGCCAGCATGGTGTCGTAGTTAAGAGAGATGGACTCTAATCTGGAGAGCTGCGTCTGATTCTCCACTTTTCCATATGCAGGAGCTGGGTGATCTTGGGCCAGTCACAGTTCTCCCAGAGCTCTCTCAATTCTAAGCCGCTTTGAGACTCCTTACGAGAGAGAAACATGGATAGCCCAGGCTAGATTGATCTTGTCAGATCTTGGAAGCTAAGCAGGGTGGGCCGTGGATCATATTTGTATGGGATTTCTCCAAGGAGTACCAGGGCTGTGACGTGGAGGCGAATATCTCCTTTGAAACCCCTCCAGGGGCTCCAGAAATCAGCTGTGGCTTGCCGGCACTTTCCGCCACTTAGGTAGAGAAAAACAGGGTCCAAAACCCAAGTCCTCTTCTTCATTTGGCCCTGCCATGGCTCCTCTATGACTTTCAGACCTCCCTGCTTAGTCAATAGGGCTTTCCGGATAGCTGTATCTGGCCGCTGTACAGCCCTTCCCAAAGAGCCAAAAAGCACATTACATGGATCACCTCCCCAGGCCTCAAGAAGGGTCTCTGAGCGCCTCTGAGCCGGCAGATCAGCTTTCCTCCAACGAGAAGGCTGCCTCTGCTTTATCCCCTCCGCGACAATCTAACTCTCCCCACTGACCCCCAGCCATGGCTTGTGCTGCTTAGAGGGGGTTCTGAAAAGTGTGAAGGCATGGAAGATTGTGTGCAGCGTGCATAGTTACCCGAGAGAACAAAGCACACTCTTTTCTGGGGGGGGGGGACGAAATTGGGGGGGGGCATGACGTATTGTGGAAAATATTTAGTTGACAATCCACACCAGCAAGGGGAGGAGGGGGACTCGGATGTTGGATCTTGACCCATTTATCCCTGGCAAGAGCACAGGGTGCTAATTTATGCCATACATAAGCAGCAGCAGTGACTATTCACACCTCGCAATGCGTGGGCTCCAGATTTACCGCTGGCATGTGGAGGTGGATATACTGAGCATGGCCAAGGGAGGGGTGACCCTAAAAAACTGGGGCTTGAAGTGGCAGACGTTGCACAGTAGCCCCATGCCATACAGTGGGGCCCAGGGCCTTAGGTGGGACGTTCAGAGCTGCATCTCATAGGACACATCAGAGCATCAGTCCAAAGACCTGTTCCCATCTGTAAATCTGGCAGGGGATTCCTTGTATTCTGGGAGCCCAGAGTGGTGAAGTGGTTAAAGAACAGCAGACTGTCATCTGGAGAATCAGATTACACTTCTCTGTGTGCAGCCAGCTGGGTGACCTTGGGCTAGTTACAGTCCTGTTAGAGTTGCTCTAAAAAAACAATTCTCTTAGAACTCTGTGGCCCAGCTGCCTCACAGGGTGTCTGTCGTGGGGAGAGGAAGCCACTTGGGGACTGCTGCGGGTAGAGAAAAAGAGTATTAAAAAATAGTCCTTCTTCTTCAGCAGATAGCCGGGGGTGGTGGTGGGGGTATATAAATTATGAAAGAAAGAAGATCCCCTCCGGCCACATACCCCAGCAAGGATGGATCTTGTTTCTTGCCCTTCCGGGGAAAACACAGGACTGAAAACAGCTGAACAAAATAAAAACAGAGTCTGGTGGAAGAGGGACTGACTGGTGTGCATCCCTAACAATTCGTAGAATCATAGAATCATAGAGTTGGAAGGGACCTCCTGGGTCATCTAGTCCAACCCCCTGCACTATGCAGGACACTCACAACCCTATCACTCACCCACTGTCACCTGCCACCCGCTTGAGCCTTCACAGAATCAGCCTCTCCGTCAGATGGCTATGCAGCCTCTGTTTAAAAATGTCCAAAGATGAAGAACCCACCACCTCCCGAGGAAGCCTATTCCACTGAGAAACTCCTCAGTGGGATTAATTCTGAATTAATTTTATCCCATTGGTTCTGGTCTGTCCCTCCGGGACAAGAAAGAACAACTCTGCTCCATCCTCAGTGGTCCCCAACCCCCGGTTCGGGGACTGGTACCGGTTCATGGATCGGTCGGTACCAGGCCGCTTCTCTTCCTCGTGCTCCTCCCCGGCTGCTGCCTCAGGGGCTGCCCTGCCCCTCTGCTGCCAGCTCACCTTTAGTGCTCTCCAGGGGCTGCCATGGCGGGGGCTCCCCCTCGGTGTGGCACTGTGTAGCTGCTGCTGGCAGCGCCCCACAACGGGCGGTGGGAAGTCAGGGTACCGGCGGGAAAGCAAGTGGAACAGGGGCTCAGGCAGCAGCAGCGTCCCTCGGCAAAAGAAATCCCCCCCCCAGGCCTCAGTAAAATTGTCAAGTGTTGACTGGTCCCCGGTGTTAAAAAGGTTGGGGACCACTGCTCTGTATGGCACCCTTTTAAATACTTGATGGTTACTTTTTTTTTTGGGGGGGGGGTCTGGGCTGTATTTTTTAATATTGCTCTCCCTTGCAGCACAGTGTGCTTTACAACATGAATTAACTCCACTGCAGTATTGGTACAGTACAAAGAAGTTGAATTTAACATGTGTTAACATTGTGAACATTATAAACAGTATGAATGTTTAAACCATTAGCTACATAGCTGTACATGCCACTGTTGCTTGATGGGGAGGCCAGACTGGGGTCACCTTGTACTGTGTCTGATGGGCATATCTGGTGGTGGGAAGAAGGTTTGGGGGGGACTTATCAATGGTGTTGTTTCATTGGTCTCAACCAAAAGTTGGAGGAATTGGCCTATTTTGCAGGCCCTGAGGATCTGTGCTAGCTCCGGCAGGGCTCTGATCTCCTGGGAGCACATTCCACCAAGTGGGGCCAAGACAGAGAAGGCCCTGGCCCTGGCTGAGGCCAGACAAGCTTCCTTGGGACCAGGGATCACCAGCTTGTTGGAATGCATGGAGTGTAGTGCTCCCTGGGGGACATAGGTAGAGAGGTGGCCCCTCCAGTCAGGTCCCTCTGGATTATAGCTCCAGAGCCTTATATGGCTCAGCATGGTCCCAAATATGGCTTTCATTTTTTGAAAAGAAAATGAAATCTTTATGTTAGGGTACATCAAAGGGGTAGGTTAAGGTGACCAGATTTTAACATTGGTAAAGCGGGATACCATTGTCCGGGGGGAAGGGGGAGGGATTCTTGATTTAAAATTTGGTCTATATGGAGCAACAAAAATGTTCATAGAACACATAGAACGCAAAGCTAGTATTGTAATATATATATATTTAATTTCAACATAAGTACAATTTGCCAGGTGCCCCCAGATGTCCCTCCAAAAGTGGCCTTAGGGCAGGTGGGATGCTAGAATAACCAGTCTGTGATAGGAAGGGCGGGCAAAGGTTGTTTTATGGGCTTGGAGATGCTTTACTGACAAGGGAATGATGCAGTTCAGAGAGTTACACCAGTGCCTTGAAACAATTGTTCAGCATGCCTTTTTAACAGCGTGAGACCTCCTGTGCGCCGTTGCCCAAAAAGGACTTTTAATAACCAGTGTTTGGGCTGTGGAAATGGAGAGGATTATTAACCCACGTCAATTATTGTGTCTGATGAAGAAGCGTGCAATGCCCCTGAACGCTCATACCTTGAATAGAACTTTGTTGGTTCTGGGCTCAGGCTTTATGCCAAGTGTTAGGAACATTAACTTGGATAGTTTCAGTTTTACAAACGGACATTCGTGTTTTGGCTCTTTGTGGCTGTCTTGCTCTGAATGCAGATCTCGTTTGGCCCTTTGACCACGCAAGGCTGCTGCTGACCCCAGGCTCGTGTGTGACGGGGAGGGGAAATTTGCATTCGTAGTCCTTTTCGCCAGCCTCAATGAGAGTCATGAAGAGGCCTAGAGAAAAAAATGTCTTGCATTCCTTTAATAGAGGCTGAATGTGTAGAAATGGGCAGCAGAAGCTTTTCATGGCATAGAGGCCAATAACAGCGTCTAATGCAGGGGTAGTCAAACTGCGGCCCTCCAGATGTCCATGGACTACAATTCCCAGGAGCCCCTGCCAGCGAATGCTGGCAGGGGCTCCTGGGAATTGTAGTCCATGGGCATCTGGAGGGCCGCAGTTTGACTACCCCTGATTCTAATGCATAATGCTTTATTAAATATTCATTAAAGGGAAAAGGCGCCCAGCCCATTGGCAACTGTAGCCCCAATTTGTTTAATGCAGATTAGTCACGATAGTTAATTCCTCGGATCATAGGTGCTCCGGTCTCAGCGCCCTCGTTAGGGACTTAAAGAAATGGGCATGCATGTGCACATGCTTCACAATGACCTCTTCAACTGGGTGTGTAGAGTGCTGTCTAGCCTTATGGCCACCCCAGCAAGGGGCTTTTAGGCAGGGGAGAAGCAGAGGGGGTGTGCCATGGCCTTCCTCTGCAGAGCTCTCCCTTCCAAGCACTGACCCTGCTTAACTTCTCTGATCTGATGAGATCAGATATTCCATGCTGCCTTCCCTGCCGCCTTCCTTCATAGGACTGCCATAAGTGGGATGCCCAAAGCCTCTGCCTTGTTGCATTCCCCGTGTGATCCGAGTGAGCCAAGAAAGGGGAACTTGTGATCCCCCTCAGTTGTTTAGATGCATGTGAATTGGATACGGCAATGAAACATAGAAACCATATAAACAAATAATCAATGCTCATATGTTCCTACAAGCCTTGGTTATTTGTTTATTTTCATCCTTGGTCATAAGGCTCTCCTTCCATTCCCTAAACAAGTCTTTTTTATTATTCAAATCTTTGGGAAGCTGTTTCTGGAGCCACCCTGGCTTCTTTAGGCTCCTGTCATTTTTCCTTCTCAAGGGAATTGTTCGTGATTGTGCCTTCAGTATTTCACTTTTAAGAAACTCCCATCTTTCCTGTTTCTGAGCCCTGAAGCAGAAGGGTGGACTTTAATGTCAGCCACTTGATCTGGGTTAAGAATTGGTGTATGACCCCTTCCCAAAGGGAAGCTGGGACCAGGTGCAGTTCCAGGAAGTAGGGACTGAACTGGGGGATTCCACGGCCATGCTGAATGAGATCAGAGTAGGAAGAAGAGCTGTTTCTTTTGCAGCCCGCTTCTTACCAGAAGGAGTTTCAAAGCAGGTTAAAATCCTCTTCCCTTCCTTTCTCCGCAAAAGACAGCCTGCGAGGTAGGTGAGGCGCAGAAAGCTCTGAGAGAATTGTAACTGGCCCCAGGTCACCCAGCTGGCTGCATGTGGAGGAGCGGGGAATCAAACCCAGTTCTCCACTGCTCTTAACCAGGACACCAAGCTGGTTCTCAGATGCATCACAAGCTGAGGATCTGGAGGGAATGCCAGGTCGGGGTAGGTTGTGGGGGGAGACCAATTTGCAAATCCTACTTCATCCCTCCCATATCTCCTTGTCCAAAATTCTCTAATCATTCAGGGTCCTGAGATAGCTTCTTTCTCCTCTTTCCTTCTTACTTTTAATGGAATTCACCCACTCTCAACATGCCATCCCTTCTGGGATATTTTCCTTCCTTATCTGAACATTTCCAGGATATTTTCATTTTTCCCCAGCTAATTTACAATTTCATATTTCACTGCAGATCTGGGGGGGGTCCTGATTTATCCGTGAGGGGGGCCATTTTTTACCTTGTGTTACCTGCACCACTCAGTTTATCTGAAGAAGTGTGCTTGCACATGGAAGCTTATATCTTGAATATAAAACATTGTTGGCCTTAAAGGTACCCCTAGACTCCAACTTTGTACTCAGTTTACTATTATTGGGGCAGGGAAAGTTATCCCATGTTCTGGAGGAAGTATGATTGTACAGTTGTGAAGCATCTAGAATAAGTCGGACAGGGGTACTCAGAAGTAATCTTGACCCCAGGATCCTCTTCTTGGATAGAGTGGATGCCAAACAGCCCCACAGCAATTTAAGAACATAAGAACGGCTAGGAGAGCTACAGGACACAGAAAGCCCCGTTTAAGAGTGGAGGGGAAACTGTCCTTATATAATGCCCAATAGCATTGTCAGAGCCAGTGTGGAGTCATGGTTATGAGCAGCAGTCTCTAATCTGGAGAACTGGGCTCGATGACCCAGTCTTCCTCCACATGTACCTTGGTCTAGTCACAGTTTTCTCAGAGCCACTTTGAGAATCCTTCGGGCAGGAAAAAGGGGTGGTGGTAAAACAACCCAGCTCTTCTTCTTCTTCCACCTGACTGGAGACGGTTGTAGGAGCGTGAGTTGGGAATTGAGTGTCAGACTAGGATCCAAAAAACCCAGGGTCAAATCCTCACTCTGCCTCAGAAGCTCGCTGGGTGACACTGGGCCAGCCATTTTCTCTCAGGCCGACCTACCTTGCAGGGTTGTTATGAGGATACAATGGCAGAGGGGAGTATGTCATAAACTTCTTGAAGTCCCCATTGGGATACAATAATCAATTTGTTGCCAAATGCTTAAGTGCTTGCCCTATGGCATCAATGCTTCTAGTTATGTTTGAGACACCGCAGACTTTCTGAGAAAAATACAATCTTTAAACAACCTTCCAGAGAATACTATTTTAGCCACCAGGGATGTGGAGTCCCATGGATGTATAACAACATCTCACACAAAGATGGATTACAAGCCATTAGGAATACAATTTCTAACAACACCTTAGCTGACTCAGCCACCAAATTGTGCCAATTTGTTCTCACCCGTAACCACTTCAGATTTGGTGATGACTTGTTCCTTCAGATCAATGGTGCAGCCATGGGCACCCGCATGGCACCTCAATACGTGAACATCTTCATGGCAGACCTGGAGCAACGCTTCCTGAATGCTCACCCGCTCAAACCTCTCGTATACCTGCGATTCATTGATGACATTTTTATTGTCTGGACACGTGGCGTGAAGATCCATTGTCCATGATTGTATCTAAATTGGTTTTTTACCGGGGTTGCTCAGTTCAGTTCTGCCTCTTGTCCTGCCAAGCTGTGCTGCCCCCTGGAGGGCCTGGTGGGAGACGCTGCTGTGCTGGAGGCCCTGCTGGAGCGGCTGGCGGCTGAGCACGGGGCCTGCAGGGGGAGCGGCAACAGTGGCAACGTCCCCCCTGGCCAAGCTGCTCACCCCGCCAAGACCCCTATGAAAGGGCCGCTTGACCCCCAAAGAGGTCCCGACCCCCAGGCTGAGAACCACTGGTGTAAGCCGTTAGTCACTAACATAGACAGTTTTATTTTTCCTATGTCTTTGAGGGGACTGATTGGCTGTTTTAGCAAAGAATTATCATATGGCTGCATTTGGATGCTGCGACACAATTTACTAATCTAAAAGAATTAACTTTATATTCCCATTGTCATTATGGTAGTTCTTAATCTGAGGAAGAGTGCTTGCACTCAAAAGCTCAAGCCCTGAATAAATCTTTGTTGGTCTTAAAGGTGCCCCTGGACTCTGGTTTTGTTTTGTTGTGCTGCTTGCCCTGCAAACAGTTTTTGAAGACCTGAGAGGCAGCTTGGCGTAGTGGTTAGGAGCGTGGACTTCACATCTGGCAGGCGGGTTTGATTCCCCGCTCCTCCTCCACATGCAGCCAGCTGGGTGACCTTGGGATCGCCACAGCACTGGATCGCTACAGCACTGGATCGCTACAGAGCTGGATCGCTACAGAGCTGGATCGCCACAGCACTGATAAAGCTGTTCTAACCGAGCAGGAATATCAGTGATCCCTCAGCCTCACTCACCTCACAGCGGAGTCTGTTGTGGGGAGAGTAAAGGGAAGGAGATTGAAAGCTGCTTTGAGACTCCTTCTGGTAGAGAAAAGCAGCGTATGAAAACCAACTCTTGTTCTTCTTCTTCTTATCTGCATTACAAATTCATAATTAGGCCCCGCAGGGCTGAATAGTGGGCCTATCTGGTGCATTATGGTTGGGCAGTAATACCCACCTTCTCCTCTTACATGCAACGTAGCTCTATGTAATTAAAAAAAATAAACATGCCATGTAGAATTACAGCTCAATCCCTCTATTTGAGCATGGATTATGTTCAGCTGCACTCCAGACTCATGAGGCGTGTAGCCGTTGTCTCCAGTCATGCCGCTCCAAAACTATAAACGGCAGGGGCTAATCATCGTGGCAAAAGTTAGTTGTTTATACACAGTTGCACTCTAGTGACTTTGTCGTACATTTGTTGCTGGTGAGGTGCTTCTGTGCAACAATTTTTACTCCTTTAAGAATCACAGATGCAAACGGCAAGAGGAAACACATAGCAATGGTGCAGCCTGCAGGTGGCTAATGCAACACTAAAGCCGAAAAGTGTACGGTAGAATTCAGCATGGCATGCCATGGGAGGATGCGTCTGCAAGAAGTGAGAAAAATAGCCCCAAAGCCAACCAGAACATGTGCTGAAGTTCAGCTGTAAGCTGAAAGTATCACCACAAATGGCCATTCTGAAAAGGGGAAGGATGATGGGGGAAAACGGGTTAAGGTTGGTAGCCATGCTGGTCGGAAGCCATAGGACAAAGTTTGAGCATACATTTGACCTGTGCTCCAGCAGCTGCACTGGCTCCCAGCTGAATTCCAGGTCAAGTTTCAGGTATTGGCCCTTACCCATAAGGCCATTTGCAGTCTGGGTCCTGCGCATCTGAGAGACCGCCAACTTGGTGTAGTGGTTAGGAGTACAGACTTATTTGGCGAGATGGGTTTGAATCCTCGCTCCTCCACATGCATCCAGCTGGGTGACCTTGGGCTCGCCACGGCACTGATAAAACTGTTCTGACCGAGCAGTGATATCAGGGCTCTCTCAGCCTCACCCACCTCACAGGGTGTCTGTTGTGGGGAGAGGAAAGGGAAGGCGAATGTAAACCGCTTTGAGACTCCTTCGGGTAGGGAAAAGCGCCATATAAGAACCAACTCTCCTTCTTTTTCTATACCCCTCCAAAATGCTTTTGTTTTATGCACACCAACGAGTTGATGGTCCCCAGTTGAGTGGGACCACCCTCTGAAGGAAGCATACAGATTAAGTTAAGGAATGACTTCCACCACTAGGCCACTAAGAGGGTTGGGCGCTTCCGTGTCCGAAGCTGCCGTTCATGCCCGAAGCATCCAGCGCTGGGCCACAGCGCCCAACCCTAGCCCACTACTCGAATGTGACCTGGGTGGCTCCCTAAGGAGGCCAACTCAGAATGCCCCTCAGGTCTACCCAATGGGCCTTACTTCCAGAAGAGTCTCCTAAGGAAGGCACTGTCAAAGTGCCGATGGAAGCAAAATTAAAACCTTTTAAAGTCTGCTAAAGATGTCAGTCTGTTTAGGATTGCACGGCTGGCATCAGTATGCATTTGTGTTTTTTTTTTTAATCAATGGTCAGCATTTATTTAAAGAACAAAAGCATCAATTACGGCTTTCCATTTCATCGTCATCTTTCACGCAGCGTTTCTTTCGATCTCCAGACTTCTCACCCTCTTCCGCCACTGCGTTCATCCCCAAGCAAACTCTTGAGGGAAACCAGAATGGGACACATTTCGCATAAGAGCAGGGAAGCCCGCTGGCTCTGTTCGGTTTGCCGAATCCCAAATTGCAGCCCTTCGAGTCTCTTCTAAAGGCTCTCCTAAGGGAGAGAGCTTCAGATATTTCTTGAACTGGCTTGAACTGTAAAAGAAACCCAGGATTTCCTCTTATCCTGTTATTTCCTTTGACAACTCGCTTTTGTCCCCGATTGGAACCCCAGGCGCCTTGACCCCATCATGCTTCCTTCACATCAGAACATCAGCCTTACGAGGTAGGCTAGGCCGAGACACGAACCATCCGGCGAGCCGCCTTGTTTGCATTCCCGCACCAGGACGCCTGATCATTTGAACCGTGTTCTTTGTTTTTCATGACAAGAAGCCAGGCAGCCTCCGGGAAGGCCCCATGTGCCGCGGTCCCAGCATCAGGTGAGCCGGCCCACCTGCTCCGGGGCGCGCCATCCCGCATCGTCCCCGCTCAGTCAATCGGGAAGCAGGGGAGGGAGAGATTTCTTCCCAGTCGGGGAAACCCAAAGCAAGACGCAGAGGCCAAGCAGCGCCTGCCAGACGCGGGGGCCACTTCTAAGTCCCCCCTCCCGCCGCCGCCTTCGCGGATCACGGTCGCCCTCCCTTGCTCTCCCCCCCCCGCGAGACACTCTCTCCCTCCCTCCCCCTCCCCTCCCTCGCTCCCCTCCCCCTCCCCTCCTCGCCCCCCCCTCCACTATTAGTATTCCGCTCCCGTCCCCGCTCCTCGCAGGAGCGCCTCTGCTGCAGCGCGCCCGACGTCGTTGGTTGGTTGGCAGCCGGGTCGGGTCGCAGGCAGGACGGAGCGGGGGGCTCCTGGGGCCCGGGTTCTTCGCCGCCGACGCCGCCCCCCACCCCACCCCACCCCCCGCCCCTCCCGGAAAGGCCTCCCGTCGGCTCCGAGCCGGGATCTGCATGGAGCCCCAGCGCTGAGGGGGGAGCCGGGGGGGAGCCTGCAGCCGCCCTCCCCTTCGCCGCCCCCCCACCCCCCCACCCGCGACTGGACACGCGCAGGGGGAGCCCGCAGCTGCGCCAGCACGAGGGGCTCCGGGGATGCGCCCGCCGCGACCACCCCCGCCCCGGTGAGTGGGGGAGCGGGGAACGGGGGGGGGGAAGAGGCCGGGGGTCTTTTTTTGGACGGGGGGGGGGAGATCTGGCTCGAAGGGAGGGGGTCTCGGGCGGGCTGTCGGGCAGGCTTGGATGCGGCGATGGACGGACGGAGGGCGCTCCTCGGGGCGGGGGGCTGGCGATGTTGGCTCGGGGACGCTGACTCGGGAGGGGGGGAGGAGAGGAGAGCGGAGGAAGGGACGGGGAGGGGGACGGTTGCTGTGGAAACGCCACGAGCCTCCCCCCACCCCAGTGGCGGAAAAATGCCGCCTTGCCCCATGGGCCTAGGGCCCCAGCTCTCCCCGGTTCCCCGAAGTCCCGCTGCCCCCCAGGAGGTGTCCAGGAGCATCAATTCGCCTCCCCCCTGGCCTCTCATCTGCGACCCCCCCCCCGTCGGCTGAACCCCCCCCCCCTTCCCTTTCATTGTCTGCTCCCATAGCAACACACTTTGCTTCCCCATCAGGCCCTGCTGGTTTTTCAGACCCAGCGCCACACCCCCACAATGAGGGGGTCGCCTTCCCATCCTAACCCCAATCTGAGACCCCCCCCCGGCCCCCCATGCACCTTTCCAGCCAGCCCCTGACTTCTCGGCAAGAGACGGCTCTGCCTCCCCCTTTCCAGTGGCCTCTCTTGGGGTCAGCCCCCCAGACCGTTCTTTCACAGCCGGCTGCTTAAAGCCCCCCCTCATTTGCTCCAGCACCGATCGACCCCTTCCAAGGACACCAGTCGCATAACCCCAAGCCCCCCCCCCCAAATATTCTATCCTCCCTGATCAATCCCACCATCTCCACTCAAGAGATCTGTGTGCTTCCTATTTCTCTCTGGGTCTGCATTCTCCATGTTCCCAAGGTATAAGTGAGAGATTTCCACTGAAGCATGCCGTAGTCTCCATTCCAAGGGGGCTAACCCCCCCTTTCTCATTCAGCTTTCCCCCATTGCCAACCCCCAGTCCTTCTGCAGGCCTCTTGGAATCCCGTATCCCTCTGTCTCTTTAGACACCCCCATGTAAGCCAGGCTCTTCTCTCCGCTCAGGGAGCTTAAGGGGCTTCACCTCCAAATAACCAGACCCTCCCTCTTTGGGTCTTTTTTCTGTCGTTCCCTCAAGACTCCTGTGCACCCCATCAGCTCCTCCATAGCTTTGGGGCATTTTGATGCATAAACTCCACTCTTCCATCTTCCCATCGCCTTCCTTTCCCCCCTTCCCTCCCCATAGTGTTCCTTCTTTTTCTCCCACCTCAAAGTCTTTCCCATGTCCACCATCAGCCCGTGTCCAACATTACCCACTTCTGCACCCCACAACTTGTGCCCCCTGATTTAGATGTTGTAATCTCTGCTGCCTCATTCCCCTCTCCCTCCCACAAGAGTGTGGGCTTCCCCAAGCATGATGCTTTACTTACGGCATGAATACCCCCCCCCCCCCTGAAAGTAAGCCTGATCTTAGAAGCAGCAGATATATGGTGGTAAACTTACAACTGGATTGTACCACTTGTAAGACATGAATAACACACGGATTCTGCTCTGCTTCCACCTCCGTTCCTTCACATAGAAAGCTAAATGCTAAGGAGCTGGGTTGTTATCTAGCTAGCTTTCTGCATGCAGGGATTATTATGGAAGATGCAAATAATCCAACACAGGCCCACCTCTTCAGCTACTGTTTGCAAACACTAAGTGCACAGATTTCGGGTAGGATGCTGGTCTAAGGGAATTGGGATCTGGGGTTTTGGACTGGCAAATTTGTGCTGAGAATGGGGGGGAGGGGGGTCATTGGATTATTTTGGGGAAGCTGGTGGTTGCTTGGACTGGGGGATCAATATGAAGGAACCCTGTTTGAGGCTGAGCCTGGCAGTGTGCATGCTACGGGGGAGGGGAGTCGCGGCTGCCAGGACTTGTGGAATGCATTTGGTGAATCTGTAAGGAATAGTAGACCTTGGACGATTGCCTTTATACATCTGCCTATACATCCGCTGCTGCGTTTCAGGCTGAGCCTTGGGTTTTGGGTGCTCACAGCAAGTTTATGAGTGCCGAGTGGAGAACCGGGGGGACCTGGATTCCGCAGTTGGGTCTCGGGGCGGGGGTGGAAGGGCTTGCGACTTTGCAACGGCAGAACGGGATGGAATGCGGAGAGGTTTGGTCTGCCAGTGGCTGGGAGGGCTGTTTTGTGACACCAGGGATTACAAAGAAGCGGGCTGGTGCTGCATCAGAGCCTTGATCCCTCTCGGATGGCCTTGCCCAAGGCAGCGAGCATCGGGACTCAAGAAGTCTCCGCTTCCGCTGACCCCTAGGATTGAGACTGGTGTGTGTGTGAGTAGACACACGTGCGACTGCCCCAAGAACCCCCCCCCCTTCTCCTCCGTAGAGGGGAGTCAGCAGTATGGAGCCCTGAGACAGGAAGGATGGATAGCGACTTGCATGGGCCTCCCTTGTGGTGTCAGGGCATTGTGAGGAGGATGAAGGAAGTGTCTGTCCAGGGCAGGGGTAGTCAAACTGCGGCCCTCCAGATGTCCATGGACTACAATTCCCATGAGCCCCTGCCAGGGGCTCATGGGAATTGTAGTCCATGGACATCTGGAGGGCCGCAGTTTGACTACCCCTGGTCCAGGGGCACGTGTGCATCTGTGGGGGCCAGCACGGCTCCTGACGACAGGGGGTGAGGGTGGGGAGAGCCTGAGGCTGCAGACGCTTGGACGTCTTAATTTGGAGTGCAACATTAACAGGAGAATGTTATGGGTAGAATTGGGGGTGGGGGCAAGGTACGTGGGGGGAGTCATTCGTCGAGCACAAACAACTAGGCCCCGTTCCTCATGAACCTCAGCGAAGAGCGCAAGGCCATATGGGCCCGTTTGGGTCCTGTCCTTTAGGGCGTTTTTACATGAATATTCAAAATATATTATTAATAAGACCAAAACCGTGCATGGATGCAGCTGCCAGGGGAAGGGGGAAAGAAAGGTAGCCAGGAGGATGTGCTAGAAACAGTTGCCATGGCGATGAGAACCAGAAGAATGGGGCTGCTAAGGGAGAGGATGAAGAGGACCGTTTTTTAGTTTTCCACCCAAAGAGTTTGCCGCTCCCCCCCCTTCCCCAAATATTGTGACCCCAATATATAAAACCTTAATGTCTGTCTCCAGGTTTGGAGGTGGATTGGTGGGTGTGAAAGGGGAGGGGGCTAGATTTTTCCGGCAGAAGATGTGGACTCTCTCGCGTGCCTTTGTGAACAGGATGGAGGCAGAAGGGTCACTCTTGCCCTGGGTGTGGGGCCGGGAAGTGGGTGTGGCAGGAGGGCTGCGATGATGTTGGAGGAACAGCAGTGGAGGATGGGGAGCCCCTTCCTCCATCCTTCCCCCCCCCCGTTCGCCTGCCTTGTTCATATTAATAAAGTATCATTAACAAATGATACTTAGTGGTAATTATGATGAACGATAATTATTGAGATGTACCAAATGACGATGCTCCCAAAGTTTGACGACCTTTGTTCCTGTGCAGAGCCGGGAATTTGAAGTATTGTTTTTTCCAGGTCTGCTCCTTATTATAAGCCTCCCGGTATTCATCTTTACAGCAGTGTAGGGAAGTAATTAGGATGGCAGGTTGTACTACAGTGTAAATTACCAGGTGGGGTTGAATTAACAGAGCCATCACACACCTTCTCCTGCCTGAGTGCTGCGGGCTCATTTCCCATGAGACCTTCCCGCCCCAGCCTGCCCAAGCACAGGGCCTGAACTGCTGGCCTGTTTGTAGAGTGCTGGATCTGTCTACAGGGGGTGGTTTTGAAGTGCGTGGAGATGTATGTATGCATGCGCCATGAATGAAGCATGTGAAGGCAAGTAACCTCTGATGGCCATGGGAATTTACTGGCTCCTTCTCAATAGCCATAGGACGACAGTTTCCAAATTCCCAAAGCTCAGAGCTATTTTTCAGAACCATCCCCAAATGGACTTTACAGAAATGAATTTTCTTCCTTCCTTCCTTCCTTCCTTCCTTCCTTCCTTCCTTCCTTCCTTCCTTCCTTCCTTCCTTCCTTCCTTCCTTCCTTCCTTCCTTCCTTCCTTCCTTCCTTCCTTCCTTCCTTCCTTCCTTCCTTCCTTCCTTCCTTCCTTGTCAAGAGGCATGCAATAGGATATGTTGGGACATACAAAATTGTCTGCAGAAAACTTTAAGAGCTCCTCCATTAATCATGGGGGAACCTTCAGATCCCCATAGATAGGTCAAAGTTCCACCATCCCCCAAGAAACCAGTTGTTGGAAAGGATGAATTGGGCAGGCAGAAAAGGTCCACAGTTGTCCTTGGTGAATAGCCCCCCCCCCCCAACATAAAATGCTGGAAGTACCTTAATGCTCCCTTGGAATGTTTCATGCATTTTGGGACTGCTGATGACTGAGCTTATGTGAGCCAACATTTTTATACACATCCTGGAGACTGGGCACAGAAGCTCACACACTGATATATATATATTTATACATTTATACCTGCTTTTCTCCCCAACGAGGACCCAAAGCCGTGTACAGTAGCATTCTCCCTTGTAACAACAACCCTGTGAGGTAGGTTTGGCTGAGCAACTGTGGCCGGCCCAAGGTCAACCAGTGAGCTATCATGGCAGAGCGGCGATTTGAACCTGGGCCTCTCAAAACCTAGCCTGACACTTTAACCCAGGGCTAGTCAAACTGCGCCCTTCCAGATGTCCATGGACTACAATTCCCAGAAGCCCCTGCCAGCGAATGCTGGCAGGGGGCTCCTGGGAATTGTAGTCCATGGACATCTGGAGGGCGGCAGTTTGACTACCCCTGTTTTAACCACCGTAGTTGACTGAAGCTGGTGTTGTTTTTCCTCAGGAGAAGATTTGAACATGGAAGGGTGGCAAGTAGGGTGGCAAGTAGGAAACCCTCCTAAGAAAAGCACCGGAGGGTGCAGGGTTGTGTGTGGGTGTGGCAGGAGGGCTGCGATGATGTTGGAGGAACAGCAGTTTGGTATTTAGGATTCTTCAGCCTCCCCCTCCCGGCAAGTATTTGACTTCAGGGTCGTCTTTCCAGTCTTCTTGTACTGGACTGTGGGCAACAGAGATGTTTTGTGTGATCTCTGTCTATCTATCGATCAATTGATTGCTGAGGCAAGACTTCAAGCTGTATCTTCCAGACCTGGTCTGATGTTTTCCATGGCAGACATCTTGTTCCTGGAGCTGAGTTTGCCAGGGATGAGAGCCAACATTCTGGATGGAGTTAGGCTGAAGCAGCAGGGATGGCAGTCGATAAACTGAGGGTGGCGTGTGCAAGATAGGCAGATAACTGACAGACTTAGGGAGGGACTTGCCATGCAGAAGGTGCCAGGTTCAATTCCTGGCATCTCCAGTTAAAAGATCTGACAGGAGGTGAAGGGAATGAGATCTGCCTGAGACCCTGGAGAACTGCTGCCAGTGGGCAAACTGTGGCCCTCCCGATGTCAATGGACTACAATTCCCATGAGCCCCTGCCAGCATTCGCGAATGATGACAGGGGCTCATGGGAATTGTAGTCCATAGACATCGGGAGGGCCACAGTTTGCCCACCCCTGGCCAAGGGACTGATTCAGTAGGAGGCAGCTTCATGTGTGTTCAAGTTTAAGTTGAGACCTTACATGATCCTGAATTCAAATCCATCCTTAATCACATCGTGGTCTCCCAGGCAAATCCCACTCGAAGTTGCCTGTCTGGAAAGCGGGTATGGTGGCAGACTGCCCGGAACAGAAAAGAATCAGTGTGGTGAAATGTGGTGAAATGCCAGAAGTTTTGGCTGATGTTTTACAGGCAGGCCAGTATGTGGGGGAAAAAGGCAGCAGCGCTGAAATTAAATTTTGCAACCTCAGGAAGGTTTGGAGAATTTATATCTCAGATTTCAGGGTTTTAAAACGCAAGCTTGGGAAATGTTGGTTATTTTGTCCTCTTAAGAAACCCAATCTCACCAGCACCCAAAACTGAGGATGTTGCAAAAACGAAAAAAGCAAAATGAAGAGCTTCCATTTATATTTTTTCAAACAAACTTTGATTTGGGAGATTTCCTCTCCCTCAAATGTTTTTGCCCCCCAACGAAGAGGTGTTCAGGTAGTATGTGCTGGAATTGGGGAGAAGTTTTATGGATGGGGGTGGATTTATTTTATTTATGTATTTACTTCATATATAGCTTGATCTTCTCCCCAATGGGAATCCCCAAGTGGGTTACGGTGTGCTCCTGTCTTCCATTTTAATCCTCACAACAACCCTGTGAGGTAGGCTGCACATGCATGACTTGCCCAAGATCATCCAATAGGCTTCTACAGGGATTTGAACCTGGGACTCCTGGATCCCAGTTGGAAACTCTACTATCCCACACCAATGGTTTTGCCTGGGCTGGGGCTCATGGTAATTGTAGTCCATGGACATCTGGAGAGCCACAGTTTGGCCACCCTGTTCTATAGGAAACTGCGATTGACCGAGGACCTAGATTTGGTATCACTGCAGTGTGAGGGATTGGCACTCAGGGATGGAGCACATCCTTTGCCTGTGATACGTCTCAGGTCCATTCAGAGCCAGCCTAGTATAATAGTAGATCCAGACCTGGATCTACTGGATCTGCTGTGGTCTGGCAGCACACTGTGTCACCTGGGGCCCAGTCATGTTCCCTCAGCCTGTCCACCTCCACCGTATTGTTGCGTGGCTGACATGGAGGGGAGAGCCATGCTGCGAGCAGATTTGGGTCTCCGCTAGAGAGAGAAAAATGGGGCATGGATCGCTCATCAACTAAGCTCAGTCCTTGGATTCTCCCGTCCAGGGGTAGTCAAACTGCAGCCCTCCAGATGTCCATGGACTACAATTCCCACGAGCATTTGCTGACAGGGGTTCATGGGAATTGTAGTCCCTGGACATCTGGAGAGCCGCAGTTTGACTACCCCTGCTAGACTGCAGGGCTGGAGAAGACCGGTTTCTGTGCTGAGATCTAGGAATGCTTCTGACAATGGTAGGTTAGAAGGGCAGAGAGAGAGAGAGAGAGAGAAATGTGGTTGGGTATAAATATCGGAGAATGAGTGAAGTCACTTTTTTTTATTTTGCTCAGGCACATGCTCACACATACTGATGCTAGCCATGTGGGGCTTATTTTAAAGCCTACTAGGGAAAACCCCCAGGCTTTGTTACTTGGTTTTTATGCTTACAAAAGTTTTCATGCTTAGCAGGGATTCCAAGTCCCCTTCTTCCTATTTATCAGGTGAGTTGAGTGTTACAAGCCTAGTTTACGGGGGCTGAATGGGAGAGGGGGGAGTCCGTGAGCTGCCGTGGGAGCTGGAGTGAGGGAATGAAGACCGGCAGGGTTGCACCGTGGTGGGTCATGTGTCATTCTGTGGGCAACCTGTGGGCTGCAGTTGACCCCCCCTTCTTTGTAAAACAACCCTTGGGTCATTCACTTTCGGACGTGTTTGTAAGGCAGCACTGGAAACAGTGCTCCGAACTTGTTTTCTCTGACATCTCAGGCCTGGGTCAAAAGTCACATCAGAACTGCAAAACCCATGGAAATGTTGCCCCTGTTTCAAGCACTGGGAAGGCCACTGAGGAACATAGAATCATAGAATCATAGAACCATAGAGTTGGAAGGGGACATACAGGCCATCTAGTCCAACCTCCTGCTCAACGCAGGATCAGCCCTAAGCATCCTAAAGCATCCAAGAAAAGTGTGTATCCAACCTTTGATTGAAGACTGCCAGTGAGGGGGAGCTCACCACATGTGAGCCGCCTCGAGCTAGTACTGGGAGAGGTGGGATATAAATCCCAAAATGAATGAATGAATGAATGATGTATATATTGCTTTTATATGCGTGCACATCCATTTTGATGCTGTTTTATGAACTCTTGGGAGTACTGCTTCCTGGGCCTGTTCTTCCGGGATCCAGAATATACTTTGTTCATCATAGGCCCAAATGGTTCGTTTCTGTGCAGGCATCTCTTTATACGAAGGTTGTCACAGCCTGCAATAGTCACTCAGTTGCCTGGGTGGATCAGACAAAAGGGCCATCGAGTTCAGTGTCCACAGCGGCTAATCGGACGCTCCTGGAAGCTCATAAGCAGGGCACGAGGGCCCCTCATTTGTTTGTTGTCCCTGGCATCTGGTATTCGGTGATATACTGCTTCTGAAGCTGGAGGTTTCGTTTTGCAATGCAACCTGTTGATGAATCTATGGGGACTTGTAGATCATAATTATTAGATATTTGTGCCCAGCTTTTCTCCTCAGTGGTAGCTTACAACATCAGTCTCCCCTCCTCCTGTTTACTTTCACTACAGCCCTGCGAGAGGGAGTATAGGCCAAGAGTGTACGCCTGGCTTTCGGTCACCCTGTGAGCTTCCATGGCAAAGTGGAGATTTGAACCTGGGTCTCTCAGAGCCAAGGTGGATACTGTAACCACTCCCCAATAGGGTTGTGTGTTTTGGCGGCCGAAGCATACAACCCTACTTACGCCCCATGCTATAGATCAGGGGGAGTCAAACTGCGGCCCTCCAGATGTCCATGGACTACAATTCCCAGGAGCCCCCTGCCAGCGAATGCTGGCAGGGGGCTCCTGGGAATTGTAGTCCATGGACATCTGGAGGGCCGCAGTTTGACTACCCCTGCTATAGATGCTAGGCCATTATAGTGAGGAATTCTCCAAGTCAATTATGGCTTTGTGGGAAACAGCTCTTCCTTGGTCTATTACTTCTCCCCTTTTCCCTGACCTGGATAGCCCAGACATCTCATCGGATCTAAGAAGCTAAGCATGGCTAGTAATGGGAGGGGAGACGTCCAAGGATTTGGGTGGCAGTTCCTCCGAGGAACACTAGGGGTCATGATGCAGAGGAAGGCAATGGCCAACCACCTCCAAACATCCCTTGCCTGACTGCTAGACAATCCTTAGACCTCCTGGTTACACTACACAAGCCGGATGATTGATTGATTGATAGATAGATAGATAGATAGATAGATAGATAGATAGATAGATAGATAGATAGATAGATAGATAGATGAATATTCATCCCCTTTGTTGGGTGACACCCCCTTGCTCTCCCCATTCAAGTCTGATGCGGGGGGGGGGGGGATGTGTTTCTATCCAGGCTCCTCTGATTTGTGTTGACAGCGAACCAATCTGACCATCTGCTCGTCATGAGCCTGGCATGACTGGGGCCAAGTCGAAGAGCTCCCGGCCACAAACGGCATGGGAGCGCTCGGTGGCTTGGCAACTCTGGCTGCAAATGTGGAATGCGACGGAGCCCACACACCCTCCTGGAGCCGCGCTGGCATGTGTCGGTCCAGGTTGCACGCAGTTTGTGTCCCTCCCGATTAGCTTCGCAGCCAGGGAATGAGCGACTGCAAATACGGATGCCGGCAGTTCCACCCGATCCCCATCACCTGATCCCCACCAAGGAGAGGCCCACAGGATTTGACTTGCCACGTAACGTGGGGAAGAGGGCTAGTAGAACACGGACAGGCCTTGGCAGTGGGGCAGACCTGTTGTTTAAGTGGGGCAGAATGCCAGGGCCTGAATGTGATTGTGGTGTAGCTCCTCAAACCATTTCCCATCTGTCCCAGGGGATGGGAGTGTTGTACTTTCCAGGGAGATGTGACAGAGCTCTTTGTACCCTCCCCAGCTGTGATGGAGTGGATTGAGAACTTAGATATTAGTATTTAGGGGGATCGCCCGATCTGTCTGCATAACTGTTGCACCTAATAGCTTACTGTGTACACTGCCTGTGCGTAACTCTGCCATACGATGAATTTTAAACAATAAGTAAGCCTAGCAGCGGCTCTGCAACACCCCTGGATTCAGCCCAAACATCTTGGCCTGGGTGGATGTCTCTTTAAACGCCTCGCAGCCCCTTCAGTTAACAATAGCAATGCAAAACATCCTGAGGAGGACATGTTGAGATTCTATCAGTGAGTAATTTCCACAGACGCTGATGTGTTGCGCTGCCGGGTTGAGGTTTTTTCTGGGTGTTAATTAGAAGCGGCAATTTGGCAAGAAGGCACTTGTGATGCGGCTCTGCCCACAGCTGCAGGGGGCTCTGGAGGGCTGGCCACCAGGGGGGGATGGATGCGTGGGTCTGCATGGGTAGATCTGGTGCAGGGAGCGTTGTTTCCCGCTCTGGGGCAAGAAACCCCGAGCAATGCCTCCCCCCCCCCGCCGCCACGGGCAGGAAGGGAGTGTGGGGGTTAGGATGTTGGGCTTGCAGAGAACAGGGGAATTGTGGGTAATATAGCTGAGTGAGGCTGGCATTGCTCGCCTCGGCACTTGTGGAGAGCACGGCAGATCTGCAGAATTAACATGGACAAGGGCAGGCAAACAAATAAGGGGTCTCTGATGGTTTCCGTAGCGGAGAAGGTTAGGAAGATCAGGTGTTTTCACCGCTGCAAACTAATGAGAGAGGAGAGGGAGATTATATTGGGGAAGGTGAGCTGGTTCGCGGGGCATAGGCGGCATCATTTATTATGATGGATGGATTGGTTTGGGCAGCAATTGGAAGATTTGATAGAGAACCTGACTTCAAGCACGTCCTGCTCTGTTCCGGTATTTTCTTTGCCACCGTGAGGTCTAGAAACTTGCGTAAATGAAAAGGAAGAACTGATCGCCAGGCAGCGATCAAAGCGCTGTGCAGATTTCCAAAATGCTTTAAGGGCAGGGTCACCTACAGATAATGCAATTTAGGCATCATTTGGAAGTGGGTTTCCTTTTTTCACGCAGGAAGCTCCGGTCCCAAACATTTTCTTAAGTGGGCTGAAAGTTCTTTGAAAGGGCATTGCTCAACACGTGTGAAAACAGCCTTAAGCAACAGGCTTGGAGACAGCCGGCCAAGTGTCATGGCCCTGTGGAACTAATTGCCTTCGGAGTCTCTGAAGGCCAGTAGTATAAACGGGATAATGATGTGTAACTCATTCTGAAGAGATGACTGATCGTGACCAGTTGAGGATACGTAGAAATGTTTCCAGTTGGTCAAACTGATTGACTATTGATCAAGAAGTATTTTGCAGGGCTCATTTTGATTGCCTGCTCTTTTGCATGTGGCTTCTCACTGGCACCTGCTCTCCTTCCCCCCAGGACAGCGAACGTCAGCTGGGAGAGGCTCCTGCCTCTGGGGTCTTGCTGGGAGGTGGGAAGTGGGCTGGTTCCTTACGGCTGGATCCTGATGCTGTAAAAAAAAGCGGCATTAGTCACAGTTATATAAGTTAGTGCCACTCGCAGCTATTATCCCAAATGCTCCCAAATACAATCTACATCTCCATGGGGGTGAAGGAAACCCTAACCAAGAAGAGCAATCATCCAGGCTATAACTGAAGTTCAAATTGCCAGACAAACAATTAAAACGACTTGGCTTGTAAGCAAAAGGCCTTGGAAATGCAAATCAAAGCAGGCAGCAACTTGGACAGCAACAGACTGCCGCCCAGGGCTAGTTCTCTAGCAGACTACCTCGTGTTAGTGAATGATGTAAAACTAAGGCAGGCCCTCTCCAATTGTATAAGGAAGCAAAGAGGTACTGGACCTGAGGAATGGGTGGGGAATATCCAGAGAGGTCTCCACACTTCCCCGTTTCCTTCATGGGTTTGAAATTTGCTTTCTATTGCACTTCACACTAGTTGGTTTTTGTTTGGTTTTTTCAATCAGTGCAAGGCTGGTGGTGTGGGGAGTTGTGGAGTTGTTTCCTCCCCTTTCCTGTCTCACTGGGGTCTGTCCCAACTGCCCCCCATTCTTTGTACAGATGCAACAAGAGCTTATTCTGCACGCAATGGACAATGCTGTTCCAATGCACTTTAGAAGGAGATTTTCCTGGACCTACAGGACAATCCAACTACAAAAGCACCCTGACAGCACCTTATCCAGCATGGGTGGAATGCTGCATTGATGTCCCCAGATATCAGCCAGTTCTGATCCTGGGGTTGAAATTAGAGATTTGAATGATGTAAACATTTATCTGGGGGAGTGGAAGGGAAGAGAGAGACAGGCACAACTGATACTGTGTGAATACTGACTATTTTTGCTCACGTTCACTACCATTCGTTCCCTAGTCTGCTGTTTCATATTCCTTTTCGGTTGCTCACATGGATGAGTCAAGAATCACTAAGTGAAGGGGATAAAGTCAGTAAATACAGTCATGACTCACCAGAGAGGACCATGTGTTGATGACCTTGAAGGGGATGGGCAGTGAAGGCAAGTGAGGGCAACCTGAACAAACAATGTTCTTGCAAAGAGTGCTTCTCCTCATTGGTAGAATCCCGTTCGCTTTTCAGTTGGCAAAAATGGAGGAAGGGGTCCCTTCTGATCACCCAACAGGATGTGGTGGAGGTCTTGGGATTTCCATGGACAAAATCCATGGGTGACCAGTGGTTGCCTTAATGAGAACTGAGCAAGATTTAGTAGACAAGCTAGCTGGATCTTCATTCAAAAATGTTGATCCCAAAAGATGGTGAGTAGCTTTGGCTCTGTGTCCAAGTTGGAGTGAAAAGAAGCCCCCATCCCCTTATCGTCTTATCTTGCCTGCTGACAGAAGTGGGGGAGTTCTGTCTTTGTTTCTTAAGTGCAGGGGTGAAGAAATGTGCGGCACCAACCCCTCCCTTTCTAAAGCCAAGAATGATTTCAAAACGGTAACAATTTGGCTGCTGTCATAATACCGTTTCATGTCTTAAAGTGTGATTTCTGTAATTGGGCAAAACAACCACCACAACCACATACTGTCTATTTCAGGGGTAGCCAAACTGCGGCTCTCCAGATGTCCATGAACTACAATTCCCATGAGCCCCTGCCAGCGAATGCTGGCAGGGGCTCATGGGAATTGTAGTTCATGGACATCTGGAGGGCCACAGTTTGTCTAATGCCGTTTCGTTCTTGGACACTGGTTTGCGTCATGTTGCCACCGGCACCAAGCCTTTGCCTTCGCCCAGGGTACTGAGTCCAAATTATTTACGATTTTCTCATTCACATTTCTGACAGAGTTGAAAATGGCACATCTCCAACTGCACCTGACAGAACATGCTTTAGGATGCTTTGGGCTGATCCTGCGTTGAGCAGGGGGTTGGACTAGATGGCCTGTATGGCCCCTCCCAACTCTATGATTCTATGATTCTAACAGACCAAACGCGTATTGCCCCACAGGGGTCTTCTTCAATGGTCAATCTATTGTTTGAGATGCTCTCTTGTATAAGACCAAAATCTAAAGGCTTGCTGGGTGAAAAACAAAAATCCTGAAAAAATGAATTCTTAAGACATGTTAGAATGAGCATCTATTTTTAAAAGGGAAGTCTAATTAAATTAATTAATTAAATATATTTGATTTTCGTAAACATGGTGGTAACATTACTGCTTGGCATAGCTCCAACTAGTGTTTCTAAAGTATTTATATGCTTTATTTTATTCATGTTATTTATAGCCTGCCTTTCTCACTGGGGCCCATTCCGCACACATAGGATAATGCACTTTCAATGTGCTTTGCCTGCTGGATTTTCCTGTGCGGAACAGGAAAATCTACTTCGAAAGTGCATTGAAAGTGCATTATCTATTGTGTGCAGAATAGGCCTAGGGCTCAAGGCCGATTGCACAGAGTGAGCAAATGCAATCAACAAGATGGGATGTCCGGTAAACAGTGCAGTGGGATTAGGGTTTTACAACCAACCAGAAACAAAGAAACAACCTAAAAAGGTAACTGAAACAAAGCACAAGTATTAACAGGACACATTACATTCAGTTAACAGGACAGATTAAATTTGATCTAGTGACCAAAACTTATTTACGCTCCCTGGCCCCAAAGAGATTACACTGGCCTCCACCAGAACCAGGTGGAGATCCCGATTGGTGGAATGCTCTGCTGAACGCAGTCAGAGCCCTGCAGGACCTCAGACAGTGTGGCAGGGCTGCAAGGCAGAGCTGTACCACCACCAGGCCTGTGGTTGAGGCCTGACAATTCCCATCTGATCTCACAGGCCTCTCTGACTGCACCTGCCAAACTAGACTCCTTAGGAAGCTGCATATCATGAGCTCAACTAGGCTTGGGCGCTTTGGCCGCCGAAGCGGCCATTCGAGCCCAAAGCAGCCGGCACCATGGGAAGGGTTTTCACCGCCACCGGTGCCGCCCCTCCCCCTGCGCTGTGGCACCGGCTGCTTTGGGCTCGAATGGCCGCTTCAGTGGCCAAAGCGCACAAGCCTACCCCTCCCCCCCATGCCAGGATAGGAATTTTTATGGGCAATATTAAGAGTTAATTCATCTGGAAATTGTAATTCAAATTAGATTTTATATCGTATTTTAGAATTTTATGTGACTTTAATTGTGATCTGCCCTGAGTCTGGTGAGAGAGGGTAGAATAAAAGTTTAAATAATAAATGAATAAATAAGTAAAGGAGGCAAAATTACGATCCTCCTTACAGCAAACTATACAGAGTAGTAAAGACCACAGTCCGGAGTAATTTAGTCAAAGGAACGTAGTAATTCATTTTGTTCAGTGCTGCCCTGTTGCCTGCATAGAAAAGCCGCCATGAATAATTCAGTTCTGGGCAGTTTGCAGGAAACTGGGAGAGCAGGAACTGGGGGGGCCACAGTGGAGAAGGCCTGTCCATGTCCAGGCGGTCATTGGCCTTGCTCATTTGCAAGTTGGTACCTGCAGAAGAGCCTCTTGTGGCGCAGAGTGGTAAGGCAGCAGGCATGCAGTCTGAAGCTCTGACCACGAGGCTGGGAGTTCAATCCCAGCAGCCGGTTCAAGGTTGACTCAGCCTTCCATCCTTCCGAGGTCGGTAAAATGAGTACCCAGCTTGCTGGGGGGTAAACGGTAATGACTGGGGAAGGCACTGGCAAACCACCCCGTATTGAGTCTGCCAAGAAAATGCTAGAGGGCGTCACCCCAAGGGTCAGACATGTCCTGGTGCTTGCACAGGGGATACCTTTACCGTTACCTTTTTACCTGCAGAAGACCCTCTCCAATGAGCAAAGCTGTTGGGGAAGGGCAGAGGGGGTCTTGCAGCTATGAGGGTCCATGGCTGTGAAAGCCCTTGTATGAGACACTGTACTCAACACTGAGCCATTATCTCATGGGTCGCCATCTTGGGCCTGTAGAAAGGGAGAACTGCGCGTGCTCCATCTAGCTTCCAATAACAGCAAAGCTGCGGTATTCTTCATTTTGCGGGGAGACCAATATACAGTGCATAGCAGCAGTCTAGTCTCGATCTCATCATGGCAGGGGTCTAGGGGGTCATATTGGCCAAATCAAGGCAAGGACAATGATCCTCCAGGCCTTCCAGTCCTACTGGAATGTTATTTACCGGGGCACGCTAGTTACCTGCATGCAAACTTCACCTGTCAATTTCCTTGCATTAAGCCTTTAGTAAAGAGGCGGGGTCTTTGCTCCAGGCCTTTTTAGCAATCCTGCTTGTTGTAGCCACTCTTTGTGGTGGGCAGGGGTGTTGTCTGTGTGGTGCACCCATTAAAAATTTATGTTGTTGCTTACCTGTTTGCATTTTAGGAACAAATAGATCTTCTTTTCCTCAGGTGTCAAATGCGTTATGTCCTTAAGTGTTTCAAGAGACATGCAGATTCTTTGGACAGGATCCAGCCAGCTTTTCCACTGGTGGGAAAAGGAAGGAATGGTCTCCGGCCACCCAAAAAGGCCCTGGTGGTGATCAGAAAGCACAAACACCATAGACCAGGGGTAGTCAACCTGTGGTCCTCCAGATGTCCATGGACTACAATTCCCATGAGCCCCTGCCAGCATTTGCTGGCAGGGGCTCATGGGAATTGTAGTCCATGGACATCTGGAGGACCACAGGTTGACTACCCCTGCCATAGATGATGGGAGGCTCTAGTTAGAAGTGGGCAAGTGGAAAATCCAGCAGGATCCAGCCGAATGTGTATGTTCGAGTGAGCACATTTTGGACAAGAAATTAACTTGTCTCTGCCATCCAACTCTCTCCCACACACGCTCATTCCGCCTCCTTGCAAAGTATGGAAAGGGCCCCTGATTGGTTAAACAGCAATGTTGTGCGACATGGTTTTTTTTTACATTGTTTTAACTGTGGAGTAATGTTCTGGCTTTGCAGAGAAAGGTGGGTTCTGTACATTTCCAATAAACAACTTTGAGTCTCGCATGTAAGAAGCAGGGAATTTTTGTGTGTGTCAGTGTGTGTGTGCGAGTGAGTGTCTATTGAGGAATCAAAGGAATGCCGAAAGGCTTAAGAGCTCAAATAAATGCAAACAGTTCGGAGGAATCTTCTCAACCCAGGTCTCTGGCAGTGCTGCCTCTGTGCCCACTCCTCCCTTGTGGTTGCTGCATGTACCATAGAGTGTGGTTGTGGACATCACCAGATTTGCATATTGTCACCCCGTCAGTGAGCAGCCCGAATACCCCCACTTAGCTCAGTCTCATCGGAGCTCAACTGGGATTGGCAATGGTTCCTGGTTGGGCGGGAGACCACCTTCAGAAAAGTCCAGGGAGGCATTACAGGAGAAGGCGATAGCAAGCCGCCTCTGCTTGTCTCTTCTTTGGAAGGCCTCTTGGATGGGGCGAATTTTGAGCTGGACCGTTTCTGCATTAGGAGTCAGATCTTGGTTTTTGCAAAATGGCGCCTGCTTGCACCTTTGTCTTCATTGTGCCCCTTAATCCCACCATTCTGCACCCTTGATCGCCTCCCCGTTCCTCCCAAAGTGTCCAGAATGTATTTTTTAAAATCTAACATAGCATTATAATGCTTTAAACAAAAAAAATAGAAATAGTGTTGTAGCATGATCACCCCCTTTTTTAAAAAAAGGGCAGATTTTTCGAAACAGAGGGAGGGGGGAGAGTAGAGTGATGAGAAAAGAGATTTCCCAAATGATTCAAAATGGCAGGTGCAGGGAAAACACAATTAGATCTTAGATTCCACTTGAAAAGATGAAATCCAGTTTTCTGGGGATTTCGTTGCTGCTGGGCAAGTGAGGGGGCAATTTGGAACTGTACCTGAAGGAGCAAATTATAGTACGGAAACAGACAACAAAATTGACCCATTAAAAATGCAAATCCAAACGATACCGCTGGTGTGGAAATAGTCACTGGCATCTTCCTAACCTAAGCTTGAAACCGGATCTAACCAGATTCTTCATTAGTGAAAAACAGAGAAGGGATCTCCTCTGATCATTTAAAAAGGGTGTACAAAGGATCATGGTACCTGCATGGAAACAAGCCATGCAAGATGGAGTCTGTAGTTGGGAGGAAAACAATGGAAACAAGCAATGCAAGATGGAGTCTGCAGTTGGGAGGAAAACAATGTGAGATTGAGGGAAAGAGCTGTTGAAATCCAACCCCTGTGGCTGGATTCCTTCCTTCCTTCCTTCCTTCCTTCCTTCCTTCCTTCCTTCCTTCCTTCCTTCCTTCCTTCCTTCCTTCCTTCCTTCCTTCCTTCCTTCCTTCCTTGATAAATAAGATCAGACAAATGTAAAGTTCTTCATATAGGTAGGAAAAATCAAATGCATTACTATAGGATGGGTGAGACTTGTCTTGGCAGTAGTATGTGTGAAAAGGATCTGGGGGGTCTCAGTAGACCAGACAGTGAACATGAGTCAGCCGTGTGACTTAGTAGCTAAAATGGAAAATGGGATTTTGCGGCTGTATTAAAAGAAGTGTAGTGTCCAGATCACACAAGGTGATGTTACCATTTTACTCCGCTCTGGTTAGGCCTCACTTGGAGTACTGAGTTCAGTTTTGGACACCACAACTGAAGAAAGATGTAGAGAAACTGGAGAGTGTCCAGAGGAGGGTTACGAAGATGGTGAGGGGTTTGGAGACCAAGAAGTATGAGGAAAGGCTGAGGGGGCTTGGTCTGTTTAGCCTGGAGAGAATGCTATTAACAGGTGACAGGATAACCATCTTCAAATACTTGAAGGGCTGTCATAGAGAAGATGGAGCAGAGTTTTCTGTTGCCCAAGAGGGTCAGACCAAAACCAATGGGTTTCAATTAATTCAAAAGAATTTTCAGCTAAACATCTGGAAGAAGTTTCTCACAGAGCGGTTCCTCAGTGGAACAGGTTTCCACGGGAGGTGGTGGGTTCTCCTCCTTTGGAAGTTTTTAACTAGAGACTAGATATCTGACAGAAATGCTGATTTTATTAACTTAGGCAGATTTTGAGTGAGTGGGCAGGAAGGGATGTGGCCCTTCCTGGCATTCCCAGGGAATTGCTGATCGCCACTGTGGGATGGTAAGTGAATTCCTGCCAGGCCAGGCTGGATTCTGGAGATTCTTGGTGGTGGGGGGGATCATTTGGGCATGCAATTGGGGTCACTGTGGGTAGGCAGGTAGTTGGGAGTCCCTGCATAATGCAGGGGGTTGGACTTGATGACCGTGGAGGTCCCTTCCAACTCTATTATTCTGATCAAGTGTGGATGTGGGGGGCGATGAGCAAATTATAGAGGTTAAGTTGCAAAAATTGGACAATGACAAATGTAGGCTATAAATTCTTGGAAGAGTTCAAGGATGACAATCAGTGCAGAAGCCCAGCCTTGTGAGGAAAGGAGCTGCAGACCCCTGTGAGGAGGACGGAACATAATGGGGGGGATGGCATGAGCTTCAGATACTGAAGAATGCTTAATTCCAAGGCCACTGACAGGCAAAGTGGCGCTTAAATGGCATCAATTTGGCTGGGTGTTAGGGGGTGGGGGGGCCGGCTCTGAGGAATCTGCAAGGGATGCTGGGAGAATCCCCTCCTTGGGAAATACTCCGACAGCTGGGCCAGTGGCCCAAGCTACACAGAGGTCTGTTTGGGCCGCAGTGGATTGGGAGAGGCAATGAGGCAGTGCGCAGACCGGGGGATGCCTGCCATGGACCTTGGCAGCGATGCCTCTGTGACCCAGCTTTCCCCCGGGAATTGATTCTGCATTTTAAAATTAAAATTTCTCTAATGCACCTTTCCACACGGCAGGTTACAGATAGCAAATGTTAAAACATACAGAAAGAGGAGAAAAATCCTCAAATAAGCTGCCATCACAAACAATATCTGAAGTCTATACCACATTAAGGAGGGAAAGCAGCATGGTATAGTCCAATCCTAGCAGACCATAGAAGCTTAGAAGAAGAAGGGCTGTTTAGAAGAAGAAGGGGCCCTAAAGCAGCTTACAAACACCTTACCCTCCTATTCCCTACAACAGACACCCAGTTGGACTGAGAGAGCTCTAAGAGAACTGCTCTGTGAGAACAGCTCTTAAGAGAACTGTGACTAGCCCAAGGTCACCCAGTTGGCTGCATGTGGAGGAGTGGGGAATCAAACCGAGTTCTCTAGATTAGAATCTGCCACTCTTTAATCAGATTGCTGACCCTCTTGTGAGAACCAGAGTGGTTTGGTATTACCTTCCTCTACAGAACCTTTCTTGGTGATCTCCTAACCAAGCAGGGTTAGTCAACCTGTGGTCCTCCAGATGTCCATGGACTACAATTCCCATGAGCCCCTGCCATGGACTACAATTCCCATGAGCTACTTCCATGGCAAAATGAGGACCCAGCTGTCCCAACTCCTAATCTGATGTACTGACCAACATGGTGACTCTCAGCACATGAAATGGAGCACATGAAGCTTCCTTGTCTAGATATGGACCACTTGTTTCGTATGATTGGCAGTGGGTCTTGAAGGTTCCCCCCCAGCTCTGCTGCAGGCCAGACTTCTATGTGTCGTGTCCAAGACCTGGGATCTTTTGCCTGCATTTGCTTGCTTTCCTCCCACCCCGCGTCTCTTTGTTGCAAGTTCCAGTGCCAGCCAGAGAACATGGGAACTGGAACGTGCCTGTGGTTGCAGGGTGAAGAGGAAGGGGGTCAGGCATGCGCTACAAGGACATGAGGCTCTGCAGCAAATTGCCCATTGTGGAGAAAAGGAAGCGGGACCAGCTTAGAGCCTGGAGATCTGGGATCCTGAGAAGGGGCGTCCTTTGGTCACCAAAGGATTAATTAATTAATTTGAAATCAATTAAAAAGAAATTCCATCTAAACATCCGGAAGAAGTTCCTGACAGTTAGATTGGTTTCTCAGTGGAACAGGCTTCCTCGGGAGGTGGTGGGTTCTCCATCTTTGGAGATTTTTAAACAGAGGCTGGATAGCCATCTGATGGAGAGGCTGATTCTGTGAAGGCAAAGGGGTAGCAGGTTACAGTAGATGAACGATTGGGGTGTGAGTGTCCTGCATAGTGCAGGGGGCTGGACTAGATGACCCAGGAGGTCCCTTCCAACTCTATGATTCTATGATTCTAAGAACGGGTGCGCAGGGGATCATGGGACCTACATGGACCAAAGCCATGCCGGATGGGGTCTGCAGTATGAAGGAGAATCCTGGGAGGTTGAGGGAAAGAGCTGGCTGGATCCAACCCACTCGGTCCCTGTGGCAGGATACAGACTTCTGAGGCCGACTTGTTCAAACTGGTGTGTAAAAAGAATGAATGAAAGCCTCACTTTGCTTGGCAAACGCTCTCCGATCCTCCGTCGGATCTTGGATTTTAGCCTCAGCAACATGAGCGGCGAGATTTTTGTCACAAAGAAGGAGAGAGGCCGCGTTGATTGCGTGGCCGGGGAGAGGGGCTGGGGGTGGGGAAGCAGGCGCTGGGAGGCAGAGCAGGAAAGGTGCTGGTCCAGTGAAGGGCTGGTAGAAAATAAAACATCTAATTTTCAAGAGCCAGCTTGCCAGAAAGAAAGGCAAAGGCAGCTCCGGGCATATATTTAACGCTCCGTTTCGAACCCTTAAATATGTCCGAGAAATGGAATTCTCCTCCCACTTCCTGGGGGGGGGGAGTTTGGGGAGGGGGGGGAAGAAACAGGTGTTATGCTTCGGAGGAAAGATGCCTCAGCCTTCCAACCCCCCCCCCTCCCCTTCTCTGAATCTGTCCCTGCCCTTCCCCAGCTCCTGCCCCATGCCCATGCCCTGCTGCTCCCATATGGTGGGGGAGAGGCACAGTCCATGCTGCCTTCCACAAATCTCCTCTCCTGCCGGCGTTTGGGGGGACCAGGGAACGTAGGGAGAATCCCGGCAGGGCAGGGGGAAGTGCCTTCTAGCCGGCAGCTCTGCCCCTTCTCCCAGCCCCCCCCTCTCGGCTCAGCTGGTGGGGGACTGAGCAGACCTCTGCGGTGGGCTCCTCCTTTGCATCAGTTCATTGCCATGCACCTCACATCCCGCCTTGCCCGGCCCAGCCCAGCCCGCAGCAGCCGCCAGCCGTTGGATGCCTTCAGCCACTGACATTGAGACGGGGATGCGGAATCGAAGCTAGGGGGAGGCGGGGGGGGGGGGATGAGTGTCAGGACTCCCTTGCAGGGGCGGGCAGGGGGGGGAGGGGAGGCTGGGGGGAGGCCCCGCTGGGTGATGCGGAAAGGGCTTGGCTAGGGTTGAGGCTGGGCTTTCGAGGAATCCCTCTCTGAGGAATCCATCATACTTGATGCGTTATTAAATGAAAATAAAGGGAAGAGCCTCTGAGCAGGTACAGAAGGCCTTTCCTTGCCTCCTTGACCTCTTCCTCCCCTCCCCTCCCCTCCCCTCCCCTTCCTCTTCCTCCTCCTCGCAAGCAGCTGGGATTAGAAAGGTGAGCGTCAAGGTCAAAGGGTGGCTTCCAAGGAGTCCATTCTGATGGCTTGCTTTTGAAAAGAGGATGGGGTTTGGCACCAGAGAGGGGGAAGAAAGGTCTTTTGGGGTCCCTGGGCATTGCGCGTGGAGGGGGAGGCAGGAGGCTTGTGGAGGGGGCGGGGGCCACATTCCTGCAGGGGCCAGGGAGGGGCAGGGCTGTGCAGAGTTATGCCCCTCTAAGCCACTGGCTTCACTGGGCCTAATGGTGCTTAAGGTGCCTTAGGGCAGGGGTAGTCAACCTGTGGTCCTCCAGATGTCCATGGACTACAATTCCCATGAGCCCCTGCCAGCGAATGCTGGCAGGGGCTCATGGGAATTGTAGTCCATGGACATCTGGAGGACCACAGGTTGACTACCCCTGCCTTAGCAGAATCAAGCAGAGAATTGAGAATGGAGGGGGCAGACTGGGCTGTACCACTTCAGAAACTTTTTCAGAGTTTCCTGGCTGTTGTAACTCCCATACGGGAAAAATTAGCATAGCAATGTGAAGGGCTAGAACATGTTTCCCTGGAGTGTTCAGTGTCTATTTACAGAGAGGTTTTGTGTGTGTGTGTGTGTCTTTGTTTTTTAAAGAGGGAGCATGTACAATGGGACTCTCCCCACTTGACATCCTGGTGCAGTGGTTAAGAGCGGCAGCCTCTAATCTGGAGCGCCGGGTTGATCCCCACTCCTCCACATGTATCCAACTGGGTGACCTGGGGCTAGTTACAGCAGTTCTGTCAGAGCTCTCTCGGCCTTACCTACCCCACAGGGTGTCTGTTGTGGTGACAGGAAGGGAAGGTGATTATAAGCTAATTTGGGACTCCTTCTGGTAGAGAAAAGCAGCGTATAAGAACCAATGGTATTCCTTTCTATCATTTCAGAATCCCACCCCTTCAGTTTGCTCCTTGTAAAGAGCAGACCCTGGGGGCTGATCTACATCTTACATACAATGGGGTGGGAAAATCCCAGGCTGCACCTCCTCTTTTCATTTCCTTTGGCGAGGCAGTGTGTGTTCTGCTATTTTAAGAGGCTTCTATAGGTTTTCAAAAATCTCCTTGCATGAAGTAAGCTAGCACATCAGGGCAAGGTTTATGCTAAACCTCTTTCGCCACCCTGTTGGTTTAACAAGTTTACGCTTTGCAACAGTGCCAAAGAGTGACAACACGCCAGAGCACCACCGACTCAATCCTCCACCTCATTCTGTATAATGTGCATGTTGGCTCAGACCCAAACTAGACGTGATGATCTCAGCCACTGTACTTGAATCTTTTGAACTGCAGCCACATGGGGGTCCTGACTCGGATCAGAGCTATGGTGTAGGGCAGCCTTTCTCAACCTTTTTACCGTTGAGAAGCCCCTGAAGTGGTATGATTGTGCCAAATATGGTTGGGAAAGGTAGCTGTGGACACGCCCACCCAGGGCCCCGCCCCTTCCAGGCCTTGGGTGGGCGTGTCCACAGCTACTTTTCCCAACCATATATATATTAAAATTAATTAATTTGCATCAGTTTGGGAAACCCTTCCAGGGCCGTCAAGAAACCCAGGGGTTCATGAAAGCCTGTGGTAAAAAGGTAAAGGTATCCCCTGTGCAAGCACAGAGTCATGTCTGACCCTTGGGGTGATGCCCTCTAGCGTTTTCATGGCAGACTCAATACGGGGTGGTTTGCCAGTGCCTTCCCCAGTCATTACCGTTTACCCCCCAGCAAGCTGGGTACTCATTTTACCCACCTCGGAAGGATGGAAGGCTGAGTCAACCTTGAGCCGGCTGCTGGGATTGAACTCCCAGCCTCATGGGCAGAGCTTTCAGACTCCATGTCTGCTGCCTTACCACTCTGCGCCACAAGAGGCTCTTGAAAGCCTGAGGTAGGGAGAGACAATTTTTGACACTCCAGTGTTTCCTGGTCAGAGCACTGATGTCCTTTGGGTTACCAATTTCAAAGTGGGACAATTGGAGTTCTTCCAAATTACAACTGATCTCTGTACCACAGAGATTGTTGTTCCTGAAGGAACCGATGGCTTTGGAGAGAACACCATAGAGGCCAAGAGAAACAGGAGTCCTAGAGTGAGCTTCCTCCCTAGGATGCCACCTCTGTGTCTCCTAGAATTTCCCAAGCTGGAGTTGTCATCTTTATTTGCGTTGCACTGAGATTCAGACAACTTTCAAGGGTCTGTTGAGAAGTTAAGGCGGTGTGGGTGGGTGTTGCATTAGAAGGAGAAGCAAAGTATTTTGAGGAGGGGGACTGGGAAGGAAAGATGGCTTTCTGGGCCCTTTCAGTGGGAAACATTTGCTTGTGGATAATGCATATGTAAGCAGGGAGTAGCTTTTCATGTTCTCTGGGCAGGAGAAGGAGGACTGCTGAAGACCTGCTAACCAAGGATTCTGTGGGAAGTAGATGGCAATTATTCAAGTGGATTTCTTCTTTTTTGGCGGGGGGTGGGGGGTGGGATGACATTGCTAAATGCTGATTCTGTCTTTGCACCTTCTCTGCAATGAAAGGCATCCGGCCCGGCCCCACCTTCCCCCGCTTCCCCCCCAGAGGTGCTGCTGTGTATCTGGCAGGAATTAGTGCTGACGAGAAGGCGAGATTGGAAATTGATTCCCGGGGCTGGATTCATCTTCTCTCCCCGACCCCTATCGATGGCCCGTCACCCCCTTGCCCTTCCTGTCTCCCTCGGAATCCCTTACCTGCTGGCAATGAGAATTGCAGGGAACGACCTTCGCCTCGCCCTCCCCCCATCCCACCCTCGGCAGGGTCCACGTGTGCAGCAGTATCCTTTGCCAAGGGGAAACTGAGGCAAGAGGGCCGGAAACAGAACGCAGGAGTTTGGGTTCTTTGCTTTCCCTCCGGGCCGTCCCTGAGGCTCTGCTCCTTCGCCTGGGTATGTAGCTCTCTCCCTGACTGGGAAGGTGTCTCGTGGCCTGGAGAGCAGCAAGCACAACTTCCTTTGGGTCATTTGCCTGCAGATTTGACCTGCCCTCCTTTTCTCCTGCTAGTTGCAAGGATCAGTAGGGTATAATCAGTTGTGTGGGCAGTATATTCTCCTACGTCCCAGTTGGAGGGCTGGTTGCACGAGCACAGCACTGGGGGCCTCAGTTCCTCTGACTGGTGTGCCATCCAGGACACAATGGGTTGGATCCAGAAGCTTTCTCAGCCAGTGGAAAAGGAAAGCGGGGCTCTGCTGTGGATCATATACTGTGGATCATGTGGATCATGCACCCAGCATGGCCATGTGGGATGGGGTCAGTGAAAAAGGGAACTGAGCAAGGCTGAGTGAAAAGGCTAGCTAGGGTCCAGCCCAGTACCCTGGTTCCAGGCCTGTTCATGGAGATTATTTATTTATGTTTCAATTTTTATTCTTCCCTCTCTCAAAAAGACTCAGGCCGGATTACAATGCCACATAAATTCTAAAAATGCACAAAAAAAAATTAAAATCAGTGAAATACAGTCTAAACATTTTAAAAATTACACAGCTCCTATTGCCTTTAGCACTGTTCTTATGTGGGTATCTGGGGGAGGGGAGCCCCCTTAACGTAGCCCTCTCTGAGGCCTGTAGTCTGGTGGCCACGGGTGGGCGGTGCAGTTGGCGGCTGGATGCTCCTGTCGGCCTCAGCCTCAGACTTGGCAGAGCAGCTCTGGGGAACTGTCTGAGGTCCTGCAGGGCCCTGATCTCCTGTGGCCGAGCGTTCCACCAGGCTGAGAAAGTCCTGGTTCGGGTGGAGGCCAAGTTGACCTCCCTGGAGCCAGGGATCCTAAGTCGATTCTGATCACTAGAGTGGGATCGCTCTGAACCATGGCTATGAATGCCCACTGTTCTCCTGCCCATTGCCCTCCTTCTCCTTCACCATCCCAGAGCTTTGGCTGACATATACGAAGAATGGCTTTCTCCTCAGACAGTCCTGGTGCCCTGGGCCAAGGCTCTCCATGGAATGGGCTCAGCGCCTCTCTGGAATTTCTGACAAGGAAGGAGCCGACTTCCCGCTCTCTTGCACTGATTCTCACCACATGTCCCTGCCCCCTTCCTTTTGATATGGCTGTCAGGTTACCAGGCAGGGGTAGTGTGTGAGTTCTACTGCTTTCCTTCTGCAGATCTAGCATAGCTATGTGGAGTGTGGGTTGGGTGGGCTAGAAGCGCAGAGGGAGGCAGGATCTGCCACCCCAGGCTGGCTTGGGTCCCAACAGAAGAGATGCCGGGTGCATGCATCCGTACAGCTGGGGACAACCAGCAAGGAATCGACCAGTGCAGGGGTGGAGCAGGCTTCTCTCTTTCTCTCCCCCCCCCCTTCTCCAGGCCTTTCAACACAAGATCCAACAGCCGGAGGCAAACCCTGGACCAAAGCCAATTTGTATAAAGCACAAATTCTGTTAATGGTGAAGGGTGATTAACTGTCAGGTCAAAAAAGCTGAGAGAGGCAGGTACGCTCTCCATCGGAGAAAGGCAGGGTGTCCTTCGGAAAAGGGACCATGTGCCTGATGGAATCCATTTAGCACTAACCAAAGGGAATTCAGTGGACAACAGTAGTGTCCTTCGTGGGGATTGCTGAGCTCCTGTATGGGAAGCAGCCCTCCAACTGGAATCTGTTTCTACTGACTGGCCAAGTTTTCCTGCTTCTGACCTACCGGTCAAAGACCTGTGGTATTTTGGAGCTTGCCAAGTGTTTAAGCAATGCAAAAGAAAGATCAAAATGAGATTAAATCAAGACGCTGGAGGAAGTAGGATCTCTATGGGACCTGATGGCTGCTGGCGTGGGACCTGGTGTGCACCCAGAGTGCAGGACTCTGACTGGAGAGACCTGGGTTCAAATTTGCACTCAGCCACAGAACTCCCTGAAATTGGACTAAGTACAAGACACATTCATGCCTTACTTAAAAAAAATACTCTTGACCTATCCTAGGTTTGTCAGTTCAGGGTTGGAAAATATCTAGAGATTTTTTGGGTGAAGCCTGAGTGGGGCTGGGATTAGGGGAGATGAGGGGCTTCTGTGGAGTCCAACGCCATAAGAGTCCACCTTCCATAGTGCTCATTCTCTTCAAGTGAACGAATCTCTATTGCCTGGAGATCACTTGTCATCTGAGGAGATCTCTAGTTACTACCCTGCCTACCTCACAGGATTTTTGTGGGGATAAAATGGAGGCGGGAATTTGTTCATTAACCTCAGGTCAGTTAGGGTTGCCGGGTCCCCGCTGGTGGGAGAGGAGGGGGCAGAGCTGTCAGATCCAGGAAATTCCTGGAGATTTGGGGGTGGATTTTTTTCAACTGGGAGATGATGCACACGCCCAGAGTTATTGGGAATTTCATGCCAAAATTAAGGTGTCTGTGTGAGTACAGGCGCCATGAGGTGGAGCCCGGGGCTTGTGATATATAAAAATCTTTGTCAAACCACACCACATAAGAGAAAACAACACCGGGTTGTGATAAATATATCATATTCTCTGGATGTGTGTTTTGTATATTTCGTGTATTTTTTGACCACTGAGGAAAGCTGGGAAGGCCGAAATGTGTCTGGTTTCATGTCGGTCTTAGGACACACTCATGTGAATGGTACAGTCTGATATTCAGGCACCCCATGTTTTGAAATTTTACACTATGTAATAAGTCTTTAATTTGTAATTTTATTTGCTATTAGATTTGGGGATGAAACCTGGAGAGGACAGGGACACCAGTGGGGTACAAAGGCCACTGATTCCACCGTCAAAAGCATCCATTTTCTTCAGGGGAACTGAATTCTGTTGTCTGGAGACGAGTTTTAGTTTCAGGGGATCCTCAGGTCCCTTGGAGACTGGCATCCTTCTGCAGCTCAGTAGAAAAAAAGGAGGGTAAAAATGTGATGTAAAGGGCTTATGGTAAAGTCTAGTTTTATTCAAACAAATATGTATGGTGAATCTCTTTCTGCTGCCTGCTACTTGTTGGGAGAGAGCCATAAACAAAACTGGGGATTTAACAGATCCAGGCCTTGTTACCCTAAAGCTATGGGCTTCCAGATGTTACAGTATGTTGTGGGCTAGGTGGTGCTTAACGTCTCGCACGGTGTGTAGGCCTGGAATAATGATGCCTGCTAAGGGGCACACCTGGATCTAGAACGGCCCGTGTACGTCATCCTAAAAATGAAGCTTCCAAGCACCGTTTTGAGTCATCGTGAGAACCAGCCATCGTTCTCCCCTCGCAAATGTCACCACCCGACTGTCTTGCACTGACAGCGGCAGCAGAGAGCTCCACAAACGTGTTGGCAGGCGCTCCAAAACTGGAGAGTGGGGCGGGGTGGGGGTGGGGGGGAACTTCCACTTGTCAGAGGGAACATCTTCTGGCACTCTTCCCACGCTACAAACATTGGAGCATTTGAAATTAGGTTCGGAGAGGCTTTCCCCGCTGACCTTGCTGTACCGTACAGATTACCAGACAGATCCATTTTGGAATTGGCCAGATGTCCACAGCAGCGGTGGAAAGCCACATCTGAGCAGCTGCCAAGAGGGGGGGGGGAGTGAGAAGGAGCATGGGCAGCACAACTCATAGTGGGAACCCACCGATGTGGCCTTACGTGACTGAGTCACGCCTGGGGTTACCATGAATCCCAAGGGCCTTCCACTCTGAAAAGGAATCTGACAAACTCACAAGGTGAGTAGGAGAAGATCTACAGCTGCCAGACTAAGGTTGCCAGCTCTGGGTTGGGAAATCCATGAGATTTTGAAGGTGGAGCCTGAGGAGGATAGGGTCTTTTGAGGGCAGGGACTTCAATGGGGGCATTTTTATTTATTTATTTATTATATTTATATACCGCCTATTGCTATTGCAATACTCGTTAGCTTTCTTAAAGGATTAAAGACAAATTCTTAGAGGGCAGCTCTGTTGGTGGCTATCAGCCAGGATAAATAAATAGAACCTCCATGTTCAGAGGCAGCATACCAGATGCAGAGATGCAGTAATCTCATTCAGGAGACAGTTGTTTCTATCAGGAGATGGTTGGTTGTTTCTTTGGGAGTTTCAAGAGGAATTGGTCTGGCTCAAGTTTATGGAAGAATGCTGGACTTGTATTTAATCCAACTGGGCCTAAATTTCTTCAGAGTTTACTTCATGGGCCAAATCTGAAATACAAAGGGAAATAAGGTTTTGCAGATTTATCAAGCTATGCAAATTATGGCTGGTATCCCCCCTTCCCCCAGCAACTTGCAATTGGAGAAACTTGCTTTTTTCTTTCTTTCTTTCTTAAATATAGCTGTGGTTATTGGCTTGCCAAAGTCTAAGGCAGATGGCAGATTCCCTGATTTTGCAGCGAGGCTGTGCGGATCGTATTTTCTTTTTTAGAAATATGCATTCTGGCAGTGGCTTTGGGGAAAAGGGGACCAAAATTGACACTCCAGCCACGCTGTTAACCTTCTGATGGGGACGAAATATTTGCAGATGATACCTTGCTTGCCAGAAATCGGTATCCTTCGCTACTGTGTCAAGAGGCGTGTGCAGGCTTATTTTTGAGAGTGTGATGGTAGGATTGTGGTTTCGCAATTAACATTTTCACGACACACGTCGTTCGTTCTCCACGCAGGTACAGTGTAACCTGATTCAGGGCAAATGGCCTAGAAAATAGGGAAGATGGAAAGAAGGACAAAGCTTCAGTCACTCTTGGGGCTGTGCAAGGAAGAGAAGCCACTGCGTCTCTGGAAATCCCTTCTCCACAGTTAAAGAGACAGAGGCCCCAACCCTGCTTTGAATCATAGAATCATAGAATCATAGAGTTGGAAGGGGCCATACAGGCCATCTAGTCTAACCCCCTACTCAACGCAGGATCAGCCCAAAACATCCTAAAGCATCCAAGAAAAGTGTGTATCCAACCTTTGCTTGAAGACTGCAGTGAGGGGGAGCTCACCACTTCCTTAGGCAGCCTATTCCACTGCTGAACTACTCTGACTGTGAAATTTCCCCCCCTGATATCTAGCCTATATCGTTGTAGTTTAAACCCATTACTGTGTGTCCTTTCCTCTGCAGCCAATGGGAACAGCATCCTGCCCTCCTCCAAGTGACAACCTTTCAAATACTTAAAGAGGGCTATCATGTCCCCTCTCAACCTCCTTTTCATTCTGGTCTCACTTTGCATTCTGGTCTCACTGCTTGAAAGCCTCCCAAAACCAGCATCATTCACAGGCCTCCCAGGGGTAGTCAAACTGCGGCCCTCCAGATGCCAGGATGCTGGAAGGGGCTCATGGTAATTGTAGTCCATGGACATCTGGAGGGCTGCAGTTTGAGTACCCCTGCGTCTTGCCTGTGGACATCTGCTTATTTTTTCACTCTCAATGCCGGTTCCTTTTACCCACTGAGTAGGAGAAAACCTGGGCAATTAGGACCTGCTAAGTTGACCCAAACATTGTACGATTTACTGAGCTCCACAGAACTCTTCCTTGGGCTGGGTGTTACAAAATTTAAAAAGAGAGAGGGTGGGGTGAGATTCAGCAGTTTTCTCAGTCCATAATTTTGTGACCTGATCCTGCTTACATCTTCTGCAGAAATGCACACAGGCACAAAGATGAACTGTACTGCTGGTGTCAGGATACAACCCATTAGGCAGTGTGTCTGATCTTTGCCCAGTGGTGTCCATTGCCTGTTCTCCCCACAGCCTGTCTCCATATCTGCATTCCTGCACACGTTGAGGTTATGACCCCACTGGAAGGACTATGGCTTTGTTGGGTGAGGTCGTGACCTGGATGATCAATGATTCCACTGTCTGCATTTTTTCTGAATGGCTGAGGTCCTGGCAGGGTGGTTGAGTCTCCAGAATGAGGCCTCGTAGAAAGGGAAAGCTGTGTTGTGTTCCCAGTGCAAGGAGGGGCTTTGGAGGAGGGACAGCCTTCACATGGTGTCTTTGGCTGACACAGACCCAGGGACAGCCCTGCAAGAGAGAGTGTGTAAACTCAGCCTGGTGAGCAGAGACTCTCCGCGGTCATCTCACGAAGGGCATTACCAAAGGGCAACCTATAGATCTGCACAAGATCTTTCCATTTCTCCATGGAGCCTGAGAGGAGCTGGTCCCTCTTTCCACCCACTTGTTCCTCCCAGTTTCTGTTTGTCCGCCTCCCTCCCTCCCTCCCCTGACCCAATGAGCAAGACTCCGGGGGTGAGTCATCAGATCTCAAGGAACCGAGGGCTGTGCTGTACATGCATGTCTAAGCACCCAGCCCCTGAAAGCCATCCCATGAATCAGTGACTGTGCGGGTCTGAAGAGACTGCAGCTGCGTTACGCCGAGGCAGGCCATGGCTCAGCTCTGGCTGGCAGTGAGTCTCAAGGGGGGTAAGGATAATGGGTCGAATGTGGGTGGGAGAAGATGCAGCTGCCTCCGTGCAGGGAGAGGAGCTTTAAAGGCGCAAAATGGGATTCTGGATATCACCTGGCAACCGTAGACTCAGCTGAACAAGGCAGGCTACTCTGTGCTAAGCAACTTTTTAACGTTGGCTGGCTGGTTTAGTTACACCCTAGTTTCCTTCCTAGTGGGCACACAAAGTGGTTCATGGCGTCATTCTCCTCCATTTTGTCTTCGCAACAACCTCCCCGCCAGGTAGATTAGGTTGAGACAGAGACAGAGAGAGGCTAGCCCAAGGTCATGCAGTGGTTTTCTGTGACAGAACAGGGATTTGACATGGGTTTCCCAGATCCCAGTCCGACTTACTGACCACTATACTACACTGGCTCATGATAGAATAGTGCCTAGGCGAGTCACCTCTCTCTCTCTCTCTCTCTCTCTCTCTCTCTCTCTCTCTCTCTGTCTTTCTCTCTCTCTCTCTCTGTGAAGTGTTGCCAAGTCCCAGCTGACTTAAAGTGACCCCATAGGGAAGACAACCTCCAGGTGGTGCCTGGAGATCTCCTGGAATTACAGCTGATCCCCAGGTGGCAGAGATGGGCTCGCCTGGAGAAAAAGGTCTCCTTGCAAGGTGGACTCCAGGGCATCCTTCTCCATGGAAGGCTGTCCCCTGCCCAAATCCTGCCCTTCTCAGGCTCCACTTCCAAAGTCTCCAGGTCTTTCCCAAGCCAGAACTGGCAACTCACTGGCCCCCAACAGTGGGCTTCCGAGGCAGGTGAGAAGCGGGGGGGGGGGGCTGCCAAAGCCTTCCTCTGCAGAGCCTTCCTTGGTGGTCTCCCTTCCAAGCACTGACCCTGCTTAGCTTCTGAGATCTGATATTCCCTCCCCAAGCTGTCCATAGCCCTGCCAGGGGTAGTCAAACTGCGGCCCTCCAGATGTCCATGGACTACAATTCCCATGTGCCCCTGCCAGCGAACGCTGGCAGGGGCTCATGGGAATTGTAGTCCATGGGCATCTGGAGGGCCGCAGTTTGACTACCCCGTCTCGATTTCCATGCTGCCTTAAGGCCGCCATCCCCATGCCATCCATTTCCCTCCCATCGAACCCCTTCCTCGACACCCATTTCAATGCCACATAATGACTTTTCCCGCACTGTCACCGTGCAGCCTTTCATGACAGGGACTATTACAGGCTTTTAGAAATATTTTCCTTCATTCTACTCAGTCTTGCTTTTAGTGGGCTTTCTAAAAAGGTTTTGGGTAATTTTTTTTTTCTTTTCTTTTTTGCCATTTAAGGCAGACTGTCCAAGGACCGCGCATTCGAGATCAAAGCAAAACACTCTGTTTGCTAGCTCCTTGGCAGGGTAATTAGACTTTACTTTACTGGAGCCTGGCAAAACAAGCCCCCTGCAAGACATTAACTCCTTTGCAAAATTAATTAAAATAAACTTTGTGAAATCAGATGGGCTAGGGTTCCCAGACCTCAGGTCTTCTGCCAGCAGGTTAAGCAGACGGTGTCTAACTCACGATTTTCAAGCTGATTGTCATTATCGAGACTTATAATTTTGGGGGGCTGTAACACAATAAAATCAGAGTCCAGGAGCACCTTTAAGACCAACAAAGATTTATTCAAGGCGTGAGCTTTCGAGTGCAAGCACTGTTCCTCAGACTATGAAGTTTGTGCCATTGTCAGTTCTTAGTCTGACAAAGAGTGCTTGCACTTGAAAGCTCACGCCTTGAATAAATCTTTGTTGGTCTTAAAGGTGCTACTGGACTCTGATTTTATTGTGCTACTTCAGACCAACACGGCTACCCACTTGAAGCTACCTATTTGGGATGTAAAACATAGTTAGATGAAGCATCTTAATGTTTTTGTTTTGAAGATTCATTTGAGAATGAATACAAATATCAAAATGTCTATTCTGGTTTTTCTCTCATCCTGGGTTAAGTGGTAGTTCCGTGGAGAATGCCAACGTCTAACTCTGTCTTGTTCACGTCTCCCCAAATTGGCAGGGCCACTGGGCATGCTGATGCCAATGCAGTGGTGAGATCACACCTTGTGGCGTTAGAGCAGTACCTCAAGTTGTGATGTTGTGCTAACACTCCTACACACCTACTTGCACGCTGAGGTCCAGTTCACACATGCATATTTTTTACTTAAGGAGGTGAAGTGTGATTCAAGCGGGTAGCCTTGTTGGTCTGAAGTGGCAGAACAAAGTTTGAGTCCAGTGACCCCTTCAAAACCAACCAAGCTTTACTCAAGGCGTTTGCTTTCTTGTGCACGGCACAGTTCGTCAGACAATGAAATAGGAGTTACAAAAACCACATATATAAGTAGAGAGTGGGTCATAGATTAGTACACAGCACAATGAAGATGCTTACCAAATACAAGGGTCTTACAGAAATAACAAGCTAAGCTTATCAGGTTATCATTTGTTTCGGTTCAACTCTAGGAGAAAAAACATAGTAAAGGAAATAAAAATACCAAGATTAAAGATTAGTGGACAGATGCATTCCCAGTTGTGGAACCTAGAGTCATTAAAAGGTAACCTGTGTGTGACTAAGTCATAGAAATGGTCTGTTTCAGAGGTCATCGACGTGCTCTCTGCAAGCCATCAAGGGACAACTATGCAAATAGAAACATGAACATATGAAGGTTGGTCTATTTTCAAGGGTCTGAGGCAGAGGCCTTTCCCAGGTCTGCTATATAGGATTTTCCCCCCTGGAAGCTTATGATGTTCAACCAGTTCACCATGAGCCCTTCCTCTGAGCCTAGGATGACATTTCAACAGATGCCTGATCCCAACTCTATTTTTGAGGGAGACTTGGCAGGAAGGCAGAAACGGAATGGATGCTAGTCACTGTGCTAGTCACCCCTCTCAACTTGCCCCCCTGGCTGCTTCCCCCCTTCCCCCCCCCCCAACTTCTCCCCTAAATGCTTTCCTCCCCCTCCCCCCAGCTCTTCTTCGTGGCTGTCCCTCATTTGTCTCACCATGTCTGTCTGTAGGCCATGGCTCCCTTAAGTCTGGAGCACAAGGGGAAGAGTGAGGCAATGTAACACTGTGACATTCTTTCCAGGAAAAACGAATCCAGCGTCCCCATGACTTCCTATAAAACCTCTGGGGCTGCGCATTTAATGCTGCTGGTTCACGGAGGAGACCTCCCTTTCCCGATCTCTAATGAGCCTGCTGTACAGATGGCATTCCGTGGGAGAACGTGGTGCAGCTGGCGAGTGCTGGGATTTGGATGGTGGCATAAATCAGGGCTGGAGCAACCTGCCCTGTGCATTGGAAACCTTTCAAGAGGGGGCTGGCAGGTAATTGGCATGTTTCAGCACATGGCACCTCAGTCCCTGATTGTGCATCCTTGTGCAGCTTGAAGTCATGAGTGCCTGACCAGGCCTGGAGTCAGGAGACATTTTCTCCAACACTGACTCTATCTGTGGCTTCCTCTCTCCACTTTCTCCTAACCTTACTTATTGGACACATGTAGTATGCAGATCTGACTTATACTGAGTCAGATCACTAATCTGTCAAGGTCATCTGTCAGGGGGCAAAGCCTCCAAGGTCTTCAGGCTTCCACATCACTTCTTACCCGAGTCTTTGAACGGGGATTGAACTGGCAGGGATTCTTTGAACTGGCAGGGATTGAACCATGGACCTTCTGCATGCAAAGCAGGTGTTGTCTCACTGAGCCACAGCCTAAATGTCACTGAATCTGCATTCTTCTGAATCTGACCCTTGACCTATCAATGTCAACTGTCAATGTCCTCAACTTTCCCATCACCTGCTACCTGATCCTTCCCACTGGAGATGTCAGGGATTGAACCTTGGACCTTCTGAGTGCAAAGCAGATACTGTCCCACTGAACCACAGTCTCTGTCCCTTTCTTTTGGGCTAATTGTTGCACTTGGCCCATGATGGCAAGTTTCATTTCATGGTGGAAGTGGGAAGGAAGCACTTTCCAGCTGCCAGGCTCCCTAGCAGGACCGAGAAGCCTAATCCTGGGTAGCAATCCAGCAACATTTCCCCCTCGCCTACAACCAGGAAATTGTCCAGCCAGCTTCAGAGTGTGGAAGTTCAAGCCAATTTGCCCTGGGCATCTGTTCACCCTTTTGTATGGATGAGCAGGGTCTTTAACAAGGAGCCAAGCCTCAGGTGCTCAACTGGTTCCGCTTAATTTGAAATATTCCTGATCTGGATCCAAAGACGCAGAGGAAATTAGATATCCTTCCGAGATCAAAAGTTCAGGGGAGATAAAACTGAATTTGAGTTTCTTCTCTCTTGCTGTCTGATTTCCAAAGCCTTCTGCATGTATTGCCAATACATTTGCAGGCTTATCTCCCCAACAACAAGGACCTCAAAGTGCAGCCTCCTTAACAAACGGAACCAGGGAATCTCTCAGGAGTTTGCAGAGAGCTGCCTCAGGGCTCTACATGAAGCCGGAGGGCTCTGGCAGACCACCTGTGGTGAAGATGCCAGCAATTTCTGCTTTTCATATCGGGAAATTAAAACAGAGATAACTGTAATTACGGATAATCACAGGTGGAAGGCCAACCCCCACATTTACAGGGGCATCTTCGGATGGAATTGCTGTGCTGATAACATTCCCCAGGGGAAAGTTTTTAAAAGTCTGCTCCGGTATTAAAGCCCATGGATTCTCTTTTGTGGACAGTATAATGGCATTTTGAATCTCGATCTAATCCTGTCCAAAACTGGCACGATATTCTCGAGGGCTCAGAAGACGGAAATGATGTCGAAACCATCCCTCCCTGTTCCTTCTGATGGTCTTAAGCCAGTGAAAACCACCAGCGGAAGCTATACTCCAGCCTTGGGCCATGGCTGGGTTCTTTGGTTGGCTTAGAAGATTCTGCTCTGGGGTGGGGTTAGCCAGTGATCACGGACAGGACGACCAATAGGAGGGTCTGCATCCTTCAAGGGAGTCCACAAGAGGCAAAGGTGGAGGCAGATAAATGGAGGGCCAGAGGGAAAGGCAGCAAAGGCAGCTGAGAGGCAGTTCAGACAAACTGAGCTCTTGGGATTAAGGAAACACCAACAGCCCCGGTCTGGACTGTTTCAGGCTGCTGTTGGAGGATCCTCTGGTTGGATTCTCATCCCCATATTAAGAACAGGCTCCCTGTTCTTAATTCGGTTGATGTCATTTACTTGGATTTACTTGGATTTTAGTAAAGCTTTTGACAAGGTTCCCCATGATGTTCTGATGGATAAATTGAAGGACTGCAATCTGGATTTTCAGATAGTCAGGTGGATAGGTAATTGGTTAGAGAACCGCACTCAAAGAGTTGTTGTCAATGGTGTTTCATCAGACTGGAGAGAGGTGAGTAGCGGGGTACCTCAGGGCTCGGTGCTCGGCCCGGTACTTTTTAACATATTTATTAATGATCTAGATGAGGGGGTGGAGGGACTACTCATCAAGTTTGCAGATGACACCAAATTGGGAGGACTGGCAAATACTCCGGAAGATAGAGACAGAGTTCAACGAGATCTGAACACAATGGAAAAATGGGCAAATGAGAACAAGATGCAATTTAATAAAGATAAGTGTAAAGTTCTGCATCTGGGTCAGAAAAATGAAAAGCATGCCTACTGGATGGGGGATTCCCTTCTAGGTAGCACTGTGTGTGAACGAGATCTTGGGGTACTATGATTCTATGATTCTGTGATTCCTGTGTATAGAAAGCTAGATGTCTGTCCAAGGGTCACAGCAGTGCCCTCCCCAACGTGCGATGCTGCAGGGAGGAGAGCTGTGCTCCTCCACCCTCCATGGCCAGCTGAAACTGTTTTTTGTTGGGAAGGGGAGGGTCACTAACTGCCAGGTAGAGTTACCAACTTCCAGGTGGGGATTGGAGAGCTCCTGGAATTACAGTGGATGTCCAGGCTGCAGAGATGAGTTCCTTTCAAGGAAATGGGTTTGAAGAGTGGAGTCCATGGTAACTGATGAGGTTACTCCCCTCCCCAAACCTTGAATCTCCAGGAATTTTTAAAAACAGAGCTGACAGCCCTGGCTATAGCACTGTCTATAGAAGATCAAGGATGGACATTTGTCTCCCTTTCTGTTTGGGGTATCAAAAAACCTGGGCCTACCTGAAATATGGACTTCGGAGCACAAGCCCAAGAAGTCTTGGCCTTTAGCTTATACATGCAGCTGGCAGTGGGCCTGCCCAATGGACTATCCATGGAACGAACAGAATTTTCTTTTCTTTCTCTGGCTTTCCCAGTCTATTTGGGGTTTTTTGTCTGTTGGGAGAAAAGCAGCATATAAACATTTAACTAAATAAAATCTTCCAGCCTTTCAAGGTCTGATCAGGATATAAAAGCACTTCCTTGGGCTCGGACAGGCTTCCATTTGTGACCCTTCCTGTTGACCTTCCCAGGGCTCTCCCTTGTTTCATTTCTGTTCTCCTTTCTCCTGCCATCGTGAAACTTCCACCAGCCTTCCTGCTGGAGGTTTTTTCCTTGGCATCAGCAAAATGGCCGCCTCACTTTACCCAGAGCATCAACCTCTTGCTGTGTGCTGAAGGTGCTCTCTTGGCCTCCTCTCCACCCATAGCTTTGCTGCTTATTGATCATCCTCACCAGCCAATCTCCCCCTGGTTATTTAGCTCTCAACAGAACTGATTGGCTGGATAATTAATTTGCTGCTTAATTAACTCTCTTTGAGACGAGCTCCCCCCAATTGTCTGTGGTTGCACTTGTGTCTGCCACATAAAGTTAGAAATAATATTTCAAACACTGCATGGAGCACCCGACATATAGAACCATAGATTTGGGCACTTTGACCAGGGGTAGTCAAACTGTGGCCCTCCAGATGTCCATGGACTACAATTACCAGCTTTTCCTACTGCCGAAAAAGAGAGGGGAGGATTCTCTTTGGATGACTAAAGAAGAAGAGTTGGTTTTTTATACCCTGCTTTTCACTAAGCAGCTTATAGACACTTTCCCCTTCCTTTCCCAATGAGGAAGTTGGGGCTGAGAGCTCTGTGAGAACAGTTCTGTGACAACTGTGACTGGCCCGTGGTCACCCAGCTGGCTCCATGTGGAGGAGTGGGAAAATCCAACCCCATTCTCCAGAGTCTTTAACCACTACACCACGCTGGGCTTGAGGAATCATGGGACCTTTGTTGACAAAATCCATGTGGGATGATGGGGTGAGGTGGGGAACTGAGCAAGATGGAGTGAGAAATCTGGCTGGACCCAACCCATTGTCCTTCAAATGTTCTCCCAAGCACAGATTCTCCTCTGAACCATTTACTCCTCACCTAGGATGGTGTAAGTGAAGGGGGCATCTTGCTCACCGGGGGAGATTGGGGAGATATTGTCTGCCCCTGGTTTTACAGCTCACCTCTGGACTGCAGAGAGAGTACTCCTGTGTCAGGATCAGCCCCTCTGATCTCTGCCATGATTTGTGGTTGACCAAAGAGACTCCATGTTGGTTTCATGTGTGTTGTTTGAAGAACCTATTGTAACCCTTTTACAACTCTGAAAGATTTTGGAGAGTTTTGGAGATCAGATGTATTTAAGTAGCCAGATTCCTCGCCAAGATCTATGGAAGTGGCCGCTGGGAGAGGATGAGGAATGCAAGAACTGGTTTGTTGGATCAGATCCATTGTCTCGAGGATTCATTCCATGAGCTGCTGCTCAGAGATGCCTCTGGAAACTCCTGTGCCGGGATGAGAGGAGGCGGCAGGTTCTCCTGTGCTGCTGGGCCCATTATCCAGCGCTGAGAGGCACCTTCCTCCGAATGCTAAGTCCATTATCCCACGAACAGCCATCGATAGTCTTAACCTCGCTGCTTCTGCTCCTGCAAAGTTCACTGAGACAAGTGGAGAATCTGAAGATTCGTGTGCCGTTCTCACCCGACACACATTTTGTGTTTGCATCCAAGCGCTGTGGAGTAGTGGGAGAAGCCGTGCCACTGCACCCTTTCTGTGCGTGGAGGAGATGGTGGAGACTGAGTTGGGGGGCCTTTTATTCCAGGCAAGAGCTGCTCTCTGCCCCCAAAGCCTGACTCGTACAAGGAGATAATTGCACAGGCTGATTGTTCCAGGGAGACGTTTTTAGGGACAAAAGAGACCTGTGGGAGGGACTTGGCGCCTTAAAACTTACTACTTCAGAAGCACCACTTGGCTTTGCCTAGACATGCAATTCCTTATCCTCCAAAGGTTCTCTTCCCCCCTCCTCCATCTCTCAAAGTCCCCCCTTCTGGAGACATGCTATTCTCTTTGCTCCCATCTGGAAGGAAAGGAATCATCGCGTCTGTAGAGAACAGCTTTAACCACTGGATACAAACAGAACCGAGGCGCTCAAGGGCCAGAATGGGAGGTGTAGAGTGCATGCTTCTCTTGCCAGAGATCTTGGGTTCCGCCCCTGATCTCTCCAGTTTAAGTAGCTCCAACAGAAACTAGGGATGCCGGCCTCCAGGTGGGGACCTGGGGATCCCCCAGAATTACAGCTCATCTCCAGGCAACAGAGATCACTTCCCCTGGAGGAAATGGCCGCTTAGAAGGTGGTGTTGTGCCCCATTGAAGTCCCTCCCCTCCCCAAACCCCGCCCTCTGCAGGCTCCACCTCTAAAGTCTCCAGTTTTCCCCAACCTGGAGCTGGCAACCCTGGATGGACCTCTTTCTGCCTGACCCTCATTTGCTGCCGAGCCTGGCTTATTATGTACGTGTCTTTTCCCCCACAAGGGCGTGTTCTAAAGGGGCTGCTCTGCTTTTAGTCGTTGTCTTTTGGTGGCTTTGTTTTCTCTCAGTTGTAAGCTGCCAAGAGCAGATCTCTGGAGAGGCAGCAGTCACATTTTCTAAATAAATGAATAAATGATCCATAAAGCAAAATACATGGGGGAGAGTATTACTTGCAAGACAACCCATCGTAAGGTCAAGGTATCCCCTGTGCAAGCACCGAGTCATGTCTGACCCTTGGGGTGACGCCCTCTAGCGTTTTCATGGCAGACTCAATACGGGGTGGTTTGCCAGTGCCTTCCCCAGTCATGACCGTTTACCCCCCAGCAAGCTGGGTACTCATTTACCGACCTTGGAAGGATGGAAGGCTGAGTCAACCCTGAGCCGGCTGCTGGGATTGAACTCCCAGCCTCATGGGCAGAGCTTCAGACTGCATGTCTGCTGCATTACCACTCTGCGCCACGAGAGGCTCTTTAATCCATGGTAGTAGGATGGTAGTAGAGTTGCCACCCTCCAGGTGGTAGCTGGAGATTTCACCCTATTACAATTGATCTCCAGGTGACAGAGATCAGCTCCCCTGGAGAAAATGGCTGCTTTGGAAGGTGGACTTTAGAGTATTATATCCCATTGGAAACCCTCCTCAACCCCCCCCCTCCTCAGCCCCCCCCCCCCAGATTTCCCAACCTGGAACTGGCAACCCTGGATTGCAGCCAGGATCTGATATGCATATTTTTATAAGTCGATTGCTGTCAACATTCTGATGCAAAGGTTAGGTGTGTGCTAAGGGTGCAAACAAACACACACACAGATTTCCATCACTCTATACAAAGTAATCTGTGTGCATGTCCAGTCCAGTCCGGATTGTGGCGACACAGGAAAGGAAGAGGGGATCTGGCCCTTCAAGCCTTGCACTGCTCCCCTCCTGCCAATGCTGTAGTGCAGGGGTAGTCAACCTGTGGCCCTCCAGTTGTCCATGGACTACAATTCCCATGAGCCCCTGCCAGCATTCGCTGGCAGGGGCTCATGGGAATTGTAGTCCATGGACATCTGGAGGACCACAGGTTGACTACCCCTGCTGTAGTGGGAGAGGGAAAAGAGAGGATTTCAAAGGACACGTCTTTCTTCCCTTTGAAAGGGGGCGATCAAGAGATCCAGGCTAGGAGCTTTACAGGCAATACTGTTCTAGAACCTAGTTCAAGCCCCCCCAGGCTCATTGAACTTGTGGGCATTTTGAGAACTGGCGGTGGGCACCGCAGTACAATGGCTGCCATGAGGGGCTGAGGCCAATCACAAATAGTGAAGAAGTCCCATGAAATGTTAAGGGCCAAGCCAAGCTCCCTCTTGTGACGGAGGAAGGGGGTTTGCAAATGGGCATTCTCTGAAAGGTTGCCACCTCCTGGGCTCTTCCAGAGTTCCTCTTCCTCCAGTAAGCTGGAGGGAAAGACAGTTTTGGCTTCTGGCTTTGCAGAAGAGATGTTTTGAGGAGGGAGCAAGTTGCCACCAGGAAACATATGGTTTGGTGCTACGGTACCCACAGACACCATGTTCGGGGATCACAGCAAGATTGAGAGCGAGTTGAGAGGCAACATGATAGCCCTCTTTAAGTATTTGAAAGGTTGTCGTTTGGAGGAGGGCAGGATGCTGTTCCCATTGGCTGCAGAGGAGAGAACACGCAGTAATGGGTTTAAACTACAAGTATAATGATATAGGCTAGATATCAGGAAAAAAATTTCACAGTCAGAGTAGTTCAGCAGTGGAATAGGCTGCCTAAGGAGGTGGTGAGCTCCCCCTCACTGGCAGTCTTCAAGCAAAGGTTGGATACACACTTTTCTTGGATGCTTTTGGATGCTTTGGGCTGATCCTGCATTGAGCAGGGGGTTGGACTAGATGGCCTGTATGGCCCCTTCCAACTCTATGATTCTGTGATTCCGTGATCTAAAAAGATCTAAAACGAGCCAGAAGACCATAATTCCCTGTTTCCCGCCGTGGCAGCCAGATCCCACATTCCGAGCAGGAAGACAGCAGCCATTGCATGCTGGTTGCCTCCCAGATTAACAGGCATTCAGTGAGATGCCGCCCGCTCTGGTTGCAGAGGCTCCTTTCAGCTCTCGTAGATCACAGATGTCCTCCGTGAACGTCTCTGAATCTCTTTTGAAGCCCATGAAGCTAGTGGTCCTTGCCACTGGATGGGCCGTTTGTTGGACATGCTGCATTTCCTAAGCAAGGATGAGAGCTATTTATCTGTTTACCTTGCGCTAACTATGTGCATGGTGCTTTGTCAGTCCCTGCCCTGCTGAGCTTACAGGCAAAAGAAAGGGGAAAAGGAGCCTGGGATAAAAATGAGGAAGGATATTGTAGCTTATAGGAGGTTAGTTGCAGGGGGGCTAAGGAGTTATGCCAAATGATTCACAGAAAAGGGGCTTTGAAGGAAATGAGAGAGGTGGGTGCTCGGGGTGGGGAGGCAGGTGGAGGTGTAAAGGGCAACCAGGTAGAAAGAGCAGAGTCCTTGGTGGAGCAGGAGGCCTCTGGAGGAGTGACTGTTGTGGGCAGGGATAGGTTGAGGCATGAATGTGGCTGTTTTTTTGGCCCCTGCTACCTCTGGACAATACCCCTATGGCTACGTTTGGCAAAGGACGTGTACACATTTTGTTAGCACAATTGCTAGTGTTGTGTTTCTCCAGAGCTTTGCCCCTTCCTCCAGAAAACAAAATTCCTTGGTGGACGGGTGGGTGCATCTGGCATCTAAAGCACCTGCAGGTCAATGTGTGCGCATGAACATTAAAGCAAAAATAAGACATGCCTTGTAAAGCTTAGGCCGAAAATCCCCCTTTCCGCATAACTGCCCAATGGTTCAGGAAGTCGACCCATGCACGTTTAAAAATACCTCCCTGTTTCCCACAGCAATGTGTGAAGGCGCATTTGAGAGGGCCATCTTTCACACCTGTACACCAAGAGGAGTGAAGAGTGCTTTATGTAGCTATAAAGAGAGCTTTCTCCGCTGCCTGCCCATTTCCCACCCTGCAATTGCTCAGGTATATCTCGAAAGGTTGATAACATATTGTTGGACAATTAAGTAGAGCCATCACCTTCTTGGCTTTTAAATCATTGAAGGACAGGGCCATTGCAGAATAAATGAATATATAGAGTGCACCAAGCAGAGACGAATCTTCATCAAGGAGTGTGCGTGCCGGGGGGGGGGGGTGTGGGTTGAGGCTTCCAACTATCCTTAGAAAAATTACAGGGGTATTATATACATCACCTGTGAAATGTTGGATGCATGGAAGGTGCGTTTTTATTACTTTTGCCTTTGAGGTGGCCGGGTGCACGAGAGCTCAGGGCCCCTGTAATTCTGAGATCAATAATGGTTAAGGCGTTGAGCTGTACATTAGGGCGTCCCAGGTTTGAATGCTCTCTGTGATCTGAAAACACTAAGTCATTTTTGTTGCTCACGTGGGGTGGGGGTGGTTACACTGACCTTTTAAAACTAAAAATGATTGCAACACGATAATCCCTCAAAGCCCGATCTAAATGCAAAACGTAAAGTTTCGGCACCTGCCACGTTTCGCCTCCTTACCGAATGAGGCGGTGAAAAGTCGCACGGGCCGAAATCCTCTTATCTGTTCCCAGGAACATAAGCAGAGCTCTGCTGAATCGGAGCAGCGGTCCAGTTAGTCCAGTGTCCCGTTGCACCCACAGCAGGAGGGCCGGCAAACAGGACGCAGGGGCCAGCGTAGCTATGATTGAAGGCAGAGGAGCATGCTGCCCTGAAGGCCTTTGACAGCATTAGGGAAGCCTGATCACACAGAAGAAATTGCAAGGCCCCGGGGATAAAACACACACACACACCACAAGGACTCAGAGGCAGGATTCCAGTCTCTCCTGCGCCACCATGGAACAGAGCGGCAACAGAAGCGGCTGCCCTGCACAGCAGTGCCCCCATTGCAGATGGCCAGAGGGTGGTATTGCAGCTCGCCAGGGCCAGCAGGAGTCAGGTGAGCCAAGGGGACCCAGAGCTTCTTCTAGAATGGTGCTGGATCTAGCATGGCTCCAGATTATTCCGTGCTGAATCACGAGCTTCCTCAGCCCTGACAAGAGCCTGTGTAGAGCTTTAATGGTGGCTGCTCCCACCTGCGCCTTGCCCAGGCCTGTCATCCAGGTCCCTTCTCAGCCTGCTCCAGTGAGCAGGACCTCTGGCGTGCCAAGGACAGGTGAGGCAGGAGGCAGATGGCAAGGGTGTGTTGCCTGCCACTGCTTTGCGGGGAGGAGGGCTGGAATCCAGAGGTATGTTTGTTTCTGTGGGTCGCACCTTAGCGACCCTCGCTTGCGCCCATCTCATGCGCTTGATCAAATATGTGGGCTCCCCCCCCCCACAATCATGTCACCTCAAAGCCTACAGCCACTGAGTTTGGAGTGTGTGGTGGCTTCCTCTGCAGCAGCCCATGAGTGGCTTCCTGCTGGCTGTTCTACAGGTGAACGTGGGAGGGAAAGCCATTGTTGACCACCAAGGATCGTAGGCCGCACGTGCAATAAACCCGCAAACAAACTGTGCCAGATACTGTGCCAGAGAGAAGGGGGTTTGGGATTGGGTGTGCAGGAAGTGTGGTCGGATCCACCCGTATAGGCTTCCCTGGATCCTGAACCCTGAATGGAGAAGACAAGAGCTGTTATTTTTGTGCCTCACTTTTGATTACCTGAAGGAGTCTCAAAGCAGCTTCCAAACACCTTTTTCTTCCTCCCCCCACAACAGGCGCTCTGTGAGGTTGGCGGGACTGAGAGAGCTCTGAGAGAACTGAGACTAGTCCGAGGTCACCCCGCTGTCTGCATGTAATGGAGTGGGGGATCAAACCCAGGTCTCCAGCCTAGAGGCTGCCATCTTTAGCCACTGCACCACGCAGGCTCTCAAATGTGTGGTTCTGTCCTTGGATATTTATTTGGGTGTTTTAGTCCGTTCTGATGCTTCCCTGGGTATCCGGTCCAGGGTTGATGGGGGCTTACTGAAGGGGAAAAGAAGAATTGGGTATAGCTGGGCCACTGTGCCTCCTGCGTGTCTGAATTGTGTGTGTTTTTAGTCCAGCCCTGTGAAATTAAGACTCTTGGCAAGCCCTGCACAGACCTATTATTAGATTTCGCTGGGGTCATAAGCATGTGAATGCACCACAGCCACTGTACCCTCTGTGGTTAGGAGAAATTCATCACCCAGGATATTTCTCTGCTGGGTGTAGGGGGTTACGCATTCGAACACATGAGGCTGCTTTAGACCACTGATCCATTAATGCTGCGGGCTCTGTTCTGACAGCGTTTCTCCAGCGTCCTCCAGCGAAAGCCCAACACACCCATCATTCAAGACTGGCAAGACCAGGGACTGGACTGGGGACTTATGGTGTACAAAGCACACACGCTACCCGCTTCGCCAGAGCTCAGGGGGCGTGCTCTAGCGAACTCACATGGCAGCCTTCTAGCTCTGGGGCATGCTCAAATGAATGACAGGATCGGCCACTGGCAGCAGTGGGAGAGGGTGGAATACCTGTTGCAATGGAAAGGTGGCTCGGGTTTGGAATGACGGTCTCTGGCAATGGTCGTCAAACTGCGGCCCTCCAGATGTCCATGGACTACAATTCGCAGCATTCGCTGGCAGGGGCTCGTGGGAATTGTAGTCCATGGACATCTGGAGGGCTGCAGTTTGACTACCCCTGGTCTCTGGGCTCAGATAGACTGCTCTGGGGCTAGGATGCGAGCCCTCTGAATGGGATGAGGGCCCCTACGACTGGAATGACAGCACCTAGCATGCAAGAACAAGCCCTGGGAGTAGCATCCGTGTGCTGCAACTGGAAGGACAGCCCTGTAATGCCGTTCAATGGATTTAATGTATGTCAATGGGCATGTCTGGCTCCCATTATACCCAGTGGACATTCTGGCATCTCCCGCCGGGAGCACTCCCACTCTGTCTTTCATTTTAGTACATCCCTTCTAGCCCCGTTGATTTAAGTGAAATTACAGGGGTATGCCAAACACAGGGGTTACCCCTTAATACTCCGGCATGCTCAGTCAAGGTAGAGCAAGGATAGGATCTTCCTTACTCTTTCGATGGGAATTCGGTCTCTCTCTAGTCCGTAGCTCAGGATCGGAATAGCCGCATGCAACGTAACCCCCTGTGCTGGGCGCTGTGGGGATTAAGCCAGGCCTGTTGCAGAAGCCAGCAATTTGGCTCCCTGCCCTCCCTGGTCAACAGAGCAAGAAATACCTTCTGGCAGCTGCACACCAGCAGCACACTGCATGTCGCATCCCCAGCCCGGATTGGATAATCAGGCTGGATTCACACATGTGAGAGAGCGAACCGCCCGTGCCACTGGAATAGACTGCACGCCCTCAGACGGTGGGTGGAGAAGCCCAGTCTGGGAGTCTCTCCTCTGTTTAAGAAGTCCCTGCAAACAGGAGGCCAACAAGGAGAGGCAGGGGGCTAGAACGATTTAGTCTGTGGTGCTATTGACATGGGTTTAAAATAATTGAGGGAATAGCCAAAACGTGGGAGTAGCCAAAGGGGGAGGTGGTATATCACGCTCCACCCCGTCAGGGCTCTCCCATCTCATTCCCGTTCAGATCTCTGGCATGGGTGAGCCAGATCTCAGTTGCCCCCCCCCCCATGGCTTGTTCTGTGATGGACAGAGCTGGACCTTAAAACTGAGTTGGACCTGACAGCGACCATAACAGGATACATCAGAAGGCCTCAAGTCTGGGGGGTTTCCCCCTTCTTTGTTGGGGGTGGTGTCAAGGATAAATGCAGTGGTAGATTAAATATTGAATGAGGTAAAGAGCATATTCCCTCTTTTTGGGGGGGAGGGATGGCCGGGAGGGGGGGGGGCTTGCTCCTGAACCCACTTGTTTCTTGGTTGTGGCCAATTCTCCCCCCAACAACCTGCCCCCCCCCACATCCTTTGCCTGGCAATATCACACAATCCTTTGGGATTCCATAGATAATACGGACCTTGTTGCAACACCTGCATTCTTTCGCTGGGGATCATGGCCTGAGGCATGCTCTTTCACGCGCATGAAGCTGTCTTATATTGATCCTGACCTTTGGTGCAATAACATGAGTATTGTGTACTTAGACTGGCACAGGCTCCTTGCAGGGATGGCCAAAGTGCGGCTCTCCAGATTCCCATGGGAATTGCAGTCCGTGGACACCTGGAGAGCCGCAGTTTGGCCGTCCCTGCTGTAGCATCTGGGGGGGGGGGAGGCCTTTCACATCACCTCCTACCTGGTGTTCTTAACGGGAGATGCCAGAGATTGGCCCTGATCGGCCCGCATGTCCAGCAGATGCTCTGTTGTTGAGCCGCAGCCGTTCTCCCTCCCTCCCAGCTGCTGTGTGCTGCATATCTGTGCTTTCAGCCTGCCTGTCCCACCCTGGTTGAAAAGCAAATTTGGAGTCCGCAAAGCTAGCCAGGTAATGCCAGCCACACATAGCGCTCCCCGAAAGAGTGGCCAGGATTTCAAAACGAACCTCATTAAGCCGTCGCGTGTGAAACGGCAGGCTGGGCTCGGCAGGGTGACCTGGCATTCATGCACGCGCATAGACAGACATGTGCAATAGAGGTCCTTGAGCCACAAAGAAAAAGGCAGGATATAAATATTTTAATAAGTAGATTCGTCTTCGAGAAAGCCGGGGGAAAGTGCTGTGATCCAAACAATGGCCCCGCTTGCTGCTCGTACAAGGCATGTTTCCGAAAGGCTTTCTGACCGTCTTCCGAAGGCGAAACAGGAATAAAATAGGAACAGGGATTTAGCACGCAATAGGAGATCTGCCCCTGCTGAGAGGGGAGGATTTTATTTCTTTACATAACATTTTCACCCCGCTTTTCTTCCCTGGGACCTCCTTGGCAGCTGACAATATTGTCTTCCTCTCCGCCATTTTATCCGCACAACAACAACCTTGTGAAGTAGGTCAGGCTGAGGAAATGCGGCTGGCCCGCGGAGCATCCGGTGGGCATCCGTGGCAGGGCACGGCTTCGAGGCAAACTTCTGACCCAGATCTTAATTCTGCGCTCCAACCGCCAGGCGATTCTGGCCCCTGCAGATCCAGGTGGGGCACCTCCCCTGTTCTCCCCATCGCCCCACATCTTTCCTGAAACCCTTGGCGTGTCCCTCCCTTTAAGTCGTAGGGATTTCCTGCTGTGGCCCTGCCTGTTCTCTGTCTGGAGCAGGGGTAGTCAAACTGCAGCCCTCCAGATGTCCATGGACTACAATTCCCAGGAGCCCCCTGCCAGCATTCACTGGCAGGGGGCTCCTGGGAATTGTAGTCCATGGACATCTGGAGGGCCGCAGTTTGACTACCCCTGGTCTGGAGGAACCAAAACAAGCCTCGCTTGCACAGCTGGCATGTGAGCCCCAGAGGTCTTTCTGCTTTCTGTTCTGACTCCAGTCGTCATGGGTCACGCTGGCTGGGGCAAGCTGCCTTCCAGAGGCGTTCCTTTCCGCATGTGTGTGTTCAGCGTTGATTTATTAAATTTATACCCTGCCTTCCCTCCCTAGAAAGTGCTTCGGATTGAAGCGACTCTAAAAGCAGGGCTCCATGCCATAAATAGAGTGACAGACAGCTGACAAGGGCATTACAATGACTGCAGCAATCGGCGTCGGAATATCATTCTCGTGTTTATGTCAGCTGTCTTGGTTTTAAGACGCTCTCCCGTTTTATGGTTTTGAGGGTTGAGCTGCCTGGAGTGTCGGAAAAGGTCTAATAGAAATCTGTCAGACCGACGGAAAGAACGAGAGGCAACGTGGCGTGGTGGTTAGAGGGCCGGATTAGGAGCTGAGGCGACTGGGCCGGATCCCTGTTCTGTATGGGAAGGAGGGTTGGGCGCTTCAGCCACCGAGGCACCCAACGCTGACGGGAAGCAAGGCTGCCTTCCCACAGAACTGTTGCTGACCTCCAGGCTGCAGAGGTCAGTTCCCTCGGAGAAAAGGGAAGCTTCAGAGGGCGAATTCTGCGGTGCACCACAGATCCAACGTGAAATCCCTCCCCAGATTTTCCTCTCCATGGGCCCCACCCCCAAATCTCCAGGAATTCTCCAGGCCAGAGTTGGCATCCCTATTTGCCACTTGCCCCATAAGCCCTCTCTCCCTTTCCATTTGCAGGCTCAGTGGGCAAGTGCAGTCTGAAGTGCTGCTGTTGGCCAGTTCTTCTATGCCAGGGGTAGTCAAACTGCGGCCCTCCAGATGTCCATGGACTACAATTCCCATGAGCCCCTGCCAGCGGATGCTGGCAGGGGCTCATGGGAATTGTAGTCCATGGACATCTGGAGGGCCGCAGTTTGACTGCCCCTGTTCTACGCCAAACTCCAGCAGGACTCTCGAAAGGATGTACTAGGAATAAGTTATAAACTGCTACCCCATTTCTTGCTGTCCCTTAAGCAGCCGGTCTCTAGAGAGAGAGCCTCTTGTGGCGCAGAGTGGTAAGGCAGCCGTCTGAAAGCTCTGCCCATGAGGTTGGGAGTTCAATCCCAGCAGCCGGCTCAAGGTTGACTCAGCCTTCCATCCTTCCGAGGTCGGTAAAATGAGTACCCAGCTTGCTGGGGGGTAAATGGTAATGACTGGGGAAGGCACTGGCAAACCACCCTGTATTGAGTCTGCCATGAAAACGCTGCAGGGCGTCACCCCAAGGGTCAGACATGACTCGGTGCTTGCACAGGGGATACCTTTACCTTTACCTCTAGAGAGAAGGGGTGAGAAACGGTACTCCACATGTGGAGGCCCTGCTAGGGAGGCCAGCCTCCAGTTCCTCTCCAGACTGCAGAGGTCAGTTCCCCCCGGAGAAAGGGGATGCTTGGGAGGGGGGACTGTATGGCACTGTACCCCACTGAGGTCCGGGTCCCCTGAAACCTCCACCCCCAAATCTCCAGGAGTTTCAGAGTCATAGAATTATAGAATCGTAGAATCAGAGTTAGAAGGGACCTCATGGGTCATCTAGTCCAGCCCCCTGCACTATGCAGGACACTCACAACCCTATCGCTCATCTACTGCAACCTGCCACCCCCTTGAGCCTTCACAGAATCAGCCTGTCCGTCAGATGGCTATCTAGTCTCTGTTTAAAAATCTGCAAAGATGGAAAACCCACCACCTCCTGAGGAAGCCTGTTCCACTGAGAAACCGCTCTAACTGTCAGGAACTTATTCCAGATGTTTAGACGGAATTTTTTTTGCATTAATTTCATCCCATTCATTCTGGTCCGTCCCTCCAGGGCAAGAGAGAACTGCTCCATCCTCAATATGGCACCCTTTTAAATACTTGAAGATGGCCATCAAATCCCCTCTCAGTCGTCTCCTCTCCAGGCTAAACAGACCAAGCTCTCCCAACCTTCCCTCTTACGTCTTGGTCTCCAAACCGCTCACCATCTTTGATGCCCTCCTCTGGACATGCTCCAGTTTGGCTACCTCCAGTTTGGCAACCCTACCCCGTCCTCTCTTACTCAGACTTCTTTCTGCAATATTGATGACAACAACACTGGCCTATCTCACAGGGTTGTTTTAAAGATGACTGAGCTATTGTATGGGAACTGGCTTGAAACTTCACAATGCTTTTTCAACATTTGAAATCAGTTCTGTTGTTTAGTGTCAAGCCAGAGGTATCCCAATTAGAGCAATGGGAGGTACCTTCTTGCAACGTTTTTTTCTTTGTGGGCTTTGCCACCTGCTCTGCTTCGTGGTTCTTTTGGACTTTTGATGTAGAACAGGAAGGATGGAGGAGGAGGAGGTGGAGGGTGCATGTTGTATGAGTAGACTTAGTGGGTCTGGAGTCGCTGAACCTTGAGAGTTGGGTGAAAAGTGATTAGAAGACATGGGTGTTCCTGCCCTGGTTACTGGTGGAGCCTCAGGGCCAGGGGGTGGACTGGAGGAAAAGGCATGTCTGGAAAAGTCCCCTCAGCTTGGGATGCCAACCTCCAGGTTATGGCTGGAGTCCTCATGGGATTATAATGTAGATAGGTTTACTAGGGGGGGGAGTGACTTTGGAAGGTGGACTCTATAACATCATGCCCCATTGATGGCCCTGCGTTCCCTAAGCCCTGCTCTCCTCCAACCCTCAAAGGTATTTCCCAACCTGGATCGGGCAACCCTACCATCAGCCTAGAGGCTCCTCAGCCCACCTTGGCCTCTTCCCCCCAAGGAGAGAGGAGAAAGAGCTTCCTTGCCTGCCCAGCCAGGCTGACTCCACCGTGGCCACAATTGGGCCGGGCCAGGCACCACCACTCTCACCCCGGGACAAGGGGCAGGCCTTTGGCCCACAGGAAAAGCCCCAGAGGCCATGCGGCAACCACCCCTGCTTGTCACTCCGGGCAGAGGCAGGGAATGGCCCCAGGGGGCTCAGGAGGACAGAACCTGCTGGGTTTGGGAGATGAGAAAACGTTCTCAGCAAGCTGAGTGGAAGGATCACCTGTCCTTTGGCCCTCTCCACGAACTCTTGCTCCTTCTGCAGACTCTAACAAGAAGGGGGCTGAAATGGTGAAAACCTTAGTGACCAGCAAGCATTTCAGGGCCTAAGCTTTGGAGAATTAAAGCTCCCTTGTTGGACATGAGGAGGAAGGGGGATCTGAGCCTTTTTATCACAGGGGAGGGAGCATTTTATAGAGTGCTTGTAAAGGATGCAAAGATACAATGCATATTCTAATCAGCTTGATTGGAGCAGAGGGGAAACGCTTGGGGCCATGTGTGTTCACGTTGTTAGTTTCGTGTGGCTGCTTGGATTTAATACAGCCCCCACCCCCACCCCTTTTCCTGCCCGTGATGGTGGTTTACTTTCCTCAAGGCGTTCCAGCAGAGAGAGGTTTCCATGTTGCTGCCAGAACGGGAGTGGTGAGGGCTTCTCTGAAGCAACCTCAGCTGACAAAATAGCTTGCAAGCATTCGGTGGGGAAGAACCAGACAAATTGTGCTGCTAAGCAAGCTTGGGCCTCAGATCCATCGAGAACCCAGCTATGGCTCTGCCGGCTCCCAGGTCGTGGGAACAAAGCCGTGTGGCTGCTGCCCTTCCACAGGGAGGGGTGACCTGCCACTTTGGTAGCATTTTGATTCGTGTGCACATGGCAGAGATTCTCCACTGGCCAATTGTTGTGAGGGTTGGGCACTTCGGCGGTCTAAGTGGCCATTCCAGCCCGAAGTTGCCAGCCCCATGGCGCTGGCTACTTTGGGCTGGAATGGCCACTTTGGCGGCCGAAGCGTGTTGCCTCTGCAACTGCAGCTGCTTCTGCAGTCGCAACAGAGCACCACCCAGCGGGGCTCCTTCCCCCCTTCCATTGCGCCCCACCGCCACTGCCAGCGGGAATTTTTTCCCCAACTTAAAAAAGAAATCAGTATTTATATAGTGTAAAGCATAGTTTGAGTCTAATGGCAGCTCGAAGGCCACGAAAGTTTTATTCAAGATATAAACGTGTGTGCGCGCACACTCTTCTTCAGGTATAAGCATTTAGTACTTATTTAGACCTGCGGAGCGGTCTAAATAAAAGACTAAGAGGTAAAGGGGAGGAGAAAGGGGTGGGCCACGTCCGTGATAAAAACTCGGAGGGGCCAATCAGGAGCCGCAAAGTGGCTCCTGATTGGCCCCTCCGAGTTTCACTCCAGGGCCAAGTAGCCAATGGGGACCCGCGCGCAGCGTGGCTCCCCATTGGCTACTTGGTCCGTCCTTGGGAAGGGAAGAGCCTTCCCACAAGGTGAGTTGCCCGGCCCTACTGGCTTCACCGCGGGGAAAGGAGCAGGGATGCGCCTCGAAGACGCAGCGGCCCTGCTCCTTTCCTGCAGGCCACGTAGCCGGCTGGCCGGGGAGCCTGGGGACGCCTTCGACGCGGTGATGCGGGGTAGGGGCGGGGAGCGCGTGACGGCCGGCCACAGGAACGGCAGACCCTGGGAAGCCTTCACCCCACGAAGGCTTCGCCGGTGGGGGGGGCCTAGCACCCATTTTATTGTTAAATAAAATGCGCTTTACCCCTAGTTATATTATATTTCAAGAAGTGGAAGCTCGTGCAAGCTAACGCCTTGAATAAACCTTTTCTTAAAGGTGCCCCTGGGCTCCACCTCTGTCTTGCTGCTTCAGACCAAGACGGCTGCCCCTGGAATCTACACAGCGTAAAGTTGCTATACTGATATAGCGCCTACCGTTCAAAATGCAAAGGCCGGCAAAAAATTTAGCTGGGAGCAGAGGCCAGAAGATAAAGGGCCTTAGGGAGGGCAGGGAAATGAAAACTTGGCACCTTTCCTCCACACCATAGACTCAGGGGATGGCCTTATTGATTTCAGGACCCGGAGCAGAAGTCCAGGCTCGGATCTGAGGATCATGGCCAAGCCCCCTGCTGCCTTCCGCCACTGGAGTCACTCCAGGTTTCAAAAAGAGGTGGGTGTGCACAACATCCAAGCTAGCTGGCAGCTCTTCCTCCCCTTCCCCTGTGTTGGGGGGGGGGCAGGACTGTGGGCAGTAAAGACCCCCTTTGGCCCAGGGTCTGGGGCAGCTGCCCTGTGGCTAAGGCCATGGAAAAACTCATTTGAATATGATCTTTTGCGAAAGCTTGTACTAAAGCAGGTTTGGGGAATAACCAAAGAAAGCTGGGGAAACCATGGAAGTAAACGATTGGGGGGTTGAAGTCAGGTTGATGCTCTAAAATTTTTAAAGCGCTCCAATTTGAGACCCAAAACAGAACTCAACACCCATGTGTAAGCCGTCATGGGGTTGGTGGGATCTCATGGCTAGCACCCATACCAACAACACATGCAGCTCAGCATAGAAAATTCTTCTTTTCTGTTACCCATCCCTGGCAAAACACCAGCTCCCTTCCATCTCTATTTTTATTCTTCGGGAGATGACTCGATAACATTTTTTAATGAGATACTAGGGTCAAGCTCCCTCCCCAGTATCTTTAGAAATTAATTATACGAGCAGGTGTGCCTCTATTGCACAAAAGTAGGTGAGTCAACACAATGTGCATGCACACTAAGGCTTGCATGCTGCAGGTGCTGAGGGGCATTATGGACTGTGGCTAACCTATGGTCCTGGCAAACCTTACAGGGGTAGTCAAATTGTGGCCCTCCAGATGTCCATGGACTACAATTCCCATGAGCCCCTGCCAGCATTCGCTGGCAGGGGCTCATGGGAATTGTAGTCCATGGACATCTGGAGGGCCGCAGTTTGACTACCAGGATCGAGTCTTGCAGAACAGATGAATGCAGCGCTGGGCGCTGAAGGGCCTTCAATAACCTCTCTTAGCAGGGAGGATGTCATATGGATAGGCATGTTCCAAGCATGTCCCTGTTTTCACCTGTGAAGTGTAGGAGGGCATGATCTCTTCAGCTCCGATTTTCCTGGACAGGGGGAAATTTTCCTGATTTTCCTGGTTTGGTGGCTTAGGAATCTGGCTGTTATGTATCCTCCTTCTCTTCTTTCCTGCTGATGTAAAGCCAACTGCGAGTTTCTTGGGGCTGTTTTTGGGAGGGGGGGGTTGCTTTTGTTTTGCTGATGCCGAGTAGAACGCTGGAGCAGTTTGCATCCCATCAATAATAATTAATACTGGGTGATGCTTTCTAGCCTGCAGAGGGTGCCTGCTCTCTCCGTATGCTGGAGCTGCTTTGAAATTCCATGCCGCTGCCAGGGCTGAGGATGGGCATTCTTGCTGGCAATCAGCAATGTCTTGAACTGGTCCTGTGCCAATTATATTAGCAACAGGTGAGGTTCTGGAGCCCCTCGTCAGGCAGCCCTTCTGACCTTTAAAGCCCTCCATGGCCAGGGACAGCTGTGTTTTATGGCTTGCCTCTCCCCAAATGAGACCTCTTGCCTTTTAAGGTCAGCTTCTGTAGCCTGCCTTCCATTGTCTGCCATTTGTCTGTGGTACGAAGGCAGGCTTTCATCGAAGTCCCTCTGGTTTTGTTGAAAGGCCTTCTTAAAAAGAGAATCCTCCGGGGTCCTTCCGACAGAAGGATTGTTCTTTGGTTTCCGGCCTTGCTGTCCAGGAGGAGATGTGGGTTTCCCCAGGCACCCCTCTCAGGGTCATTTCATTTGGGAACCGGGCACGGGGTGGGGGAAGCTGAAGCCCCTTCTCCACCTGCACGGCGATCCTGATCTGAAATGGGCCCTGATGGTGCAGGAATTGAGAACTTGTGACTTTTGTTCTGGAGGGGGAAGCCAGACACAACCTGCACATTAGGCCTGCCAGTGCCAGCCCGTTCCTAGTGATGGGAGGCCTCCTGCTGGCAGCCCTCTTTGGCTGCCCCTTTTCTAAACTGTGGATGGAAACAGTGACATCTCCACTGCTATGTCACTTCTGGGGGGAAACCAAAAGAGACAAAGGGCAGCTCTAGGAATCGCTGGCAAGTCTGTGATTTACTGATGTTTCTTAGAGCTGCACAATGTTACAGCTAGGTCTGCCAGATAGGTGGGACCAGCCGGCAGGGGTAGGGGGAACTTACCACCAGCACAGCGGGAAGGACCAGGAAGTCAACATGATGTCTCTGCGTCACCCAGAAGTGACATAACATGCTGTGGACATTGGGGGCAATGCTTTGGTTTGTGGGCAGAATCTGTCTAGTAGAATGCACTTCTTGCCAGAGAGCTTTGCCAAAAACCTAGAGCAGGGGTAGTCAAACTGCGAATGCTGGCAGGGGGCTCCTGGGAATTGTAGTCCATGGACATCTGGAGGGCCGCAGTTTGACTACCCCTGACCTAGAGCTTTGTTCCTGATGTTGCTGGTAAGTTCCCCCAGTTTCTGAAAGCCCTAAAAAAGGGGGGGGAGGCCCCAACTGGGGATTATCAACCCTAGTTCCACTAGAGGTGTCCTGCCCCCACCCTCTGTTCAACTGTCGATTCATTTTGGCATTATGAGATTTCATGGCACAGTTTCATTGAGGGCTGCATGTGCTGTGTGCCAACTTGACTGATTGTGGAAAGGCAGGAGGGTAGATATTTTAATTGCTAAATGGTTTAGGAATGCCTTTTGTATTTTAGCAAGAGGAGGACAAAGCAAGGGCAGTGGATTGGACTTCCTTTTCCACCCCTTGTTGGAGATGTCCAAAGTTCCACCCTTGTGGAGCCAAGTCTGTGCTGGTTCCCGCACTCAGAGCACACAAACACCTCCATTGGTGGAGGGTTGAGAAACAGAGCCTGGGGCAGTCAAGGGGCAGAGCTCATCCGAGCCACCCTGGCCAATGCAGTGGCATGATTAGAGTGTCATCTCCAGGCTCAACACTCTTGGGTTCAATTCCTTCTTGCCGATGAAGCTGGCTTTGTCATACAAGGCTGTGCTTTGATGCACAATGAGGCATCTCTCTCAGGCAGGCAGAGTATAGCTGCCAGTACAGGGGGACAAGGTGTCAGGTGTTAAGCTGATAAGTTTTAAATTTTTCATAGGAAGCATCTTTTGGGATTTCCCGCCTCAGATACGACAATATCTCGATCCCATGCTGCTTCTGGAGAATCGGGTTTGATTCCCCACTCCCCCACATGTAGCCAACTGGGTGACTTTGGCCTAGTTACAGTTTTCATTGAGTTGTTCTCGAAGAGCAGTTCTCTTTGAACTCTCTCAGCCCCGCCTACCTCACAGGGTGTCTGTTTGGGGGAGAGGAAGGGAAAGGTGTTTGTAAGCCGCTTTGGGGCTCCTTCAGGTAGTGAAAAGGGCGGTAGGAAGAATCAGTTCTTCTTATAGCTCGCCGTCTCCATCTTGACAACACCATAACTCAGTGAAGAGAAGCAGAATTTATTTTATCCTGTGTTCCTTCCTTCCTCCTTGTCTCACTCCCCCCCCCTCCATTTTCCCTTCTGATATCTTGTCCAGTCCTAGCAGGGAAGGAAATTATCTAGTCTGATCATAAGAAGTGATAGACAAATTAGTGCAAGGTATCTGCCGGAAGATTAACCTCTCTCCATTCCTCCCCTTGTAGTTGTCCGTCACCAGCTCCCTTTGGATATTTACTCATTAGAGGCCCTGTTTTAATTGCTAGATGGCTAGTTTGAAGATATTTTCCGTAAATTCAAAATTCTTATCCCAACCATCTGTGAGGTACATTGGGTTGAAGATATGGGGCAGATTACCTGAGTAGTGTTATTTCCCCATGACTGAATTTTTTCACAGCCCCCCTAATATCTGTAAATTTAGGCTGCCAATATTGTTTCGTTCTCTTATCAGCATCATTGTTCTCCAGGGAGGTTGTTTTTTTTCTTTTTTGGGGGGGGGGTTTGAAAAATTGTTAGAGTCACTCATATGGTTCCATTCTACGGATGTTTCTTGGCGAGAATGTGGAGATGTGCTTAACTTGGTTCTGGAATGTTCTGGTGGTGTGTCGAATAGATTATTCTGCTTTATCCAGACTCCAGAATTTCTTCAGAACACGAAAGCCCTGTCCCCACACCCTCCCACCACCCATTTCGAAAATGCCCGACTCCTTTTGGTGTCCCACACAGCCTTTGATGGCCTACAGCAGAGATGGGAGTCCAGGGTGACATTCCCTTGTGCCCCTAGGGACCCTCGGCTTATCAGTTGAGAGCACCCCTTTGTGCAGCTTGCTAGGCCCTGTGCCTGTTCCAGAAAAAATGGTGTTGGGCAAGCTTTGGGTTGTTATTACTATTATTAATAATAGTAATTTAATTTCTACACTGTCCCTTCCCCATATGGGCTCAGGGTGGCTCGCAACAATAAAACCACAGGCAATAAAATGTACTGCAATAGTCAAAAAGAGAATGCAGTTTAAAAACCCTTCCCTCCTTCACTCTCTTAGCTCCCTTTGCCTGCTATTCCAGACCGGAGATGACATCAAACAAATAGGGGGGGGGAGCCAAGAGCGGAAATTTCCAAGCAGCCCTTGTCTCAGCCGAAGAGTGGAACTTTGACAGCTCTGTCAGGGCCTGGATCTCAGCTAGCAACTCATCCCACCAGGTTGGAGCCAGGGCCGAAAAGGCCTCGGGTTTAGGGCAGGAATTAATGCGAAGTAGATTCTGGCCTCCCTGCCTAATAAAATCTACCCTAAACTCTCTAGCCCCCCTCAGAAACAATTTTATTGAAGAGGAAACAACATTTAAGACAATACTAAAACTAAACCTACATTTTAAACTTATGTTTGTGTATGTGAATTGGTACTGACTGTTTTTCAAGCCTCCTGTGACCCACCCTGAGCCAATTAGGGAATGGGCAGGATACAAAAATAAATATTTGATAGATTGAAATGCCGTTATGTGTGAAATGCCGGATTCTTGTGTGGTGTGGCAAGGAGTGAATTCCGGAGATGCTTCTCTTTGGGCAACCACGAGGATTGCAGCGCACCCAACTGCAAAGCTCATAACTCAAATGAAACCTATTATGAATCCAAAGAGCTGGAAGTGGGTTAAATTGTGAATCCTTTTTCGGATGAAGCCCTCTTTCGACCACTCGCCATGGGTGAGCTTTTATACTTTACCTGCAGTGGGCATCTGAGCCATTGGGGCATGGCTGATGTTATTACTGTCTGGAGGAAGGATACCAGGAGGGACGGTGGATCACTGGAGGAGCCTCTGCTTTCCGTACAGAAGGTCCCAGGTTCATCTCTGGTTAAAAGGATGTGTTGGTGATGTGAAAGATGGTCTAATAAGTTCAATAGAAGGCAGCTTCATGTGAGTCCGTGTGTGTTCATGCACTAGCAATGTTCACTTCCAAGTGTTATTTGGAGTAGTTCATGAGCTGCCCTGCTGCTGCCAGTAACAGCCAGTGTGGTGTAGTGTTTGGATCTGGGAGACTCAGGTTCAGAGCTCCACTCTGTCATGGGTAACCTTGGGCTGGTCATTCCCTAGCCTACCTCACAGGGCTGCTGTTGTCAGGAGACAATGCAAGAGGGAAGAATGATGTCATGAACTGCTTGGGCTACCAACTGGAGGGATACGTGGGATGCAACAATGGAAATAAAGAACCCTGAGCTAATGGACTTCTGGGATAGGGGACTTCCTAGGTAAAAGGTTTGATGCCTTGGCAGGAAGTTTGAACAGTTTCTTTGCCATAGTGATCCATACAGTGGTCACCTCCAGCCTGGACTGTAACTCAGTCTACACAGGGTTGCCCTTGAAACTGCTCCAGAAACTTCAACTGGTCCAGAATGCAGTGGCGAGTGTCCTTACTGAGATCCAGTGGAGAGCTCACATTCCTGATTGGAGACTGGATCAGGTTCAAGGCCCCAAAAATGTGAAACTGGCCTCGAACAAGGTCAGGACCTTTTTGGCCTGGCCCTGGCCTGATGGATTGCTCTCCTCAGAGACATCAAGGCCTTCAGGACCTGGGACAGTTCATAGAATCAGAGTTGACTCCAACCCCTGCAGAATGCAGGAAATTCACAGCTTTTGTGGGGCCTGTAAAGCAGAGCTGATTTTCCTGGCCTACGGTCGGGCCCAGCTTTGACACCGAAATTCCGGCTTCCCTGCTCAAAACATCATCCAAGTTTTTGCCATATTTGACATATGGCCCCCTACTGGGAAATGAGAGGCGATTTTGAACTAATCTTACTATCAAACATTTTAATCTATTAAATATTGTTATTTCGCTGTTTTTGTATATGGGCCTTTGAGGAAGAGCAGGTTAGAATATTATTATTATTATTATTATTATTATTATTATTATTATTATTATTATTATTATTTTAAATTAGCCATGGGATATTGTCTGCGCTGCAATTTGAAAATAGTTTGTGGGGATACAGTAGATACCATTTAAATTGTATTCTGGAGAACTGCTCTTATCTGGGATTACCCCAAGCATGTCTGTCTGTGCCCCACGCTTATGAGAGTCATTCCGTCTCCCCAAGGAATTGTACTTCCATGAGGGTTCTCCAGATTTCCGACCGAACTCTCAGTCTGTTCCTTCTGCAGATTATGGTTCTCAGTATTCTTGTGTTGGTGCTGGGGCTATAACAATTAAATTGGTATGACAGATATAAATTAGTAGGGGAGATTTGCTTTTAAATTAGAGGGAGACTTGAATCAGTAAGTGGTCCTGGGGAACCATGAGAAATTAATCGCCCAATGTCTACATAAGTATTCTGGAAAGGAAAATAATTCACAGCAAGCTTGATAAACCGTGTTTTTATGGACATATTTTGGAAGATGAATGTCCAGCAAGCTTTTTTCAAAAAAGTAGGAAAAAACACATTCACCAAGTAATCCAGGTGGGATGCCAGCTTCCAGGTGGGACCTGGGGATCTTTTGGAATTACAGACAACAGAGATCAGTTCCCCTGGGGAAAATGGATGCTTTGAAGGATGGACTCTGTGGCATCATACCCCACTGAGGTCCCTGTCCTCCCCAGGCTCCACCCCCAACACTCCAGAAGTCTCCCAGCCTGGATCTGACAACCCTCCACCCTCCACCCAAATCCTCTATCCATGGCCAAGGGAGATATGTTGATCCTATAGCCCAGCAACAAAGGGGTTTGATTTGGCAAACATGGAAAGTTTGCTTGATTTTTATTCCAGAAAGGGTAGCCATGTAACTCCATTTCACCAGGATTAGACAGGAGTCCAGAAGTCCCTTAAATGAGCTTCCCTGAGCGGAGTGCCCACTCAAAGCAAATGGCACTCCTTGGGTGGGATCCAGCCAGCTGACCCACTCCATCCGATCCAGCTTTCCCGCCGGCGACAGGGACTGTCCTGGTTTCCATAAAGCCCCCATGACATCCAGCCTGGCCTTTTGGCGTGGTCCAAGAGAATCTCCTTCATGCTTTTTCATGAGCAGAAAAGCCCATTCTTATATCCTCCACCTGCAAATGTTTAAGCACTCTTGCGGCTGAAGTGGGAGGCCATTCTCCTGCTCCTTTGGCACGTGCGTGGAGTGGGTTTGAATCTCCTCTTCTGCAAACACATACAGATGGCAAGAGATTCGGATTAGTTAATCTGGGATAAGAATGTTAAGGGAATCTAGTGATAGCAGATGGCCACATCTAGCATTTAGGGACAGCTGATGAAGAAGACCGAAGCTTTCAGAAGCTCACGCTAGGCTACGTTGATTGGATATAAGGTGTCACAGCCGGGACTTTCGGTTTATTTTTTGCTAAAACAGACTAAACCAGCTGCTCCTTTGGCAGGTGACCAGAGACTGAAGGGAAGGGGGTGGGTGGAGAGAGAGGGGTGGCTGGGAAGAAGAGCGGACGCTTTGTGTGTGGAGAAAGGAAGATGGGTGAGAGGAGGGAATAAATCAGTTTATTCACAGGGAAGACCAGAGGAAGTGGGAAGGAATGGGGCAGAGTGGTGAAACCCAGTGTAGGGGAATGGCTGTGTTTCTGTATGCAGGAAGGGTAAGTCAGGCCTTGGCGTTAGAAGTGGCTGTCCCCAGCAGGGCAAGATTTGAGGGGGGGGGGTTGTGGAAGAGAGAGGATGAGAAAGGGGTGCAGCAGGTGGGAGAGAAAAGATGGGAGGAGGGAAGGAATGTGGGGCATGGGTCATGGGGTGTTTGTGGCTTTCAGCCAGACCCCCCTCAGCGGGCACAGCACTGACTTCTGGTCTTCTGCCTTGTGCAAGCTCCTCTGTGCAATTCAAGGAGTGATGGAGAGAGAGAGAGAGAGAGAGAGAGAGAGAGAGAGAGAGAGAGAGAGAGAGCTGCATCCCTTGCCTCCTATTTCTATATGCAAATAAGCATCTGCAGGGTTTTCCCATCTGGGGGGATGCAATGAGGGGGGCATGCCCTGTATGGGGGGATGAAGGATTAGGGGCTGGCAAAAACTCGTGGTGGGGAGAGGGGCACTGGGGGCAATAGGAGGGAGGTGTGGAATAGAGGGGGAGGGCTTGCCATGCGGCTGGAGGTCCGTTTGAGGAAACGGGGGAGAGGAAGGAGGGAAGGCGGAAGGAGAATTGGAGGAGAGCAAGGGAGGGAGGTGGGAAGGCTCCAGGGAAGGAGGAAGGAAGAGGAAGGAGAAGCCCACCCTCCCCTCCTATCCCCATATCCCCTCCCCCCGGTTGCGCTGCCTCTGGGAGGATGCGCTGTGCTTCCGTCTCATCCCCCCCCCCCATCCATCCACGGCAGCTCTTGGTGCCGAGCCCCTTCCCCTCGCAGCCCCGCTTGGCAGGGGGGGAGAGGGCTGATTTTCTCTCTCCCCCCCTTCTCCTTTTCACTGCCGCGGTGAAAGAGACTGGGGGGAGCGCAACAGCCGTGGCGAAGGAGGAAAGGCGAAGGGAGGAGATGGTGAGCGGTTGCCATGGGGATGCAGCGAGGGTGGAGGAAGGGAGGAGTTGGGTACCAGGGACGCAGGAGCGGATGGGCCAGGGGGTGAAAAGGATGCACCAGGGCCAAGGAGGGCGGGGAGAAGGGCGGGAATAGACTTGCTTCTTTGCCCACCACTTGCTCTTCCTCCCCCACTCCCCGTTTCCAACAGATATTCTGTTCATATCTCCAGCTGGGGGTCTTTCTTTCCCCTTTCTCTCCACCTGACTGCCTTCTGTATTCCCTTAAAACCCAAGCCTAGAGGGGTGGATATCCGGCACTGTCTTTCTCCCTAAATCTCTGACATTCTGGGTTTTTCTTTTTCTTTCTTTTACATACACAGACCCATGCACCCCTGTTTTTGTGTCTCTTCCCCCGAATTTCCTTTTCTCCTCACCTACCTGAGGCCTAGTCATCTTTCACTCCACCTCTAGCAAATATCTCTTTGGGAACTCCCCCCCCTCCCCCTGATCCCCAGCCCGGCCTTCTTCGGCTGCCTCTGCCCCTCCACACTCCATCTACTCATGCTGCTAAGAACATATTTCTTGGGGACATTCAGGGGATGGGTTTTGCCCCTGCTGCATTCTGACGGAGTGTCTTTGGAGTTGGTGAAGAGTCTTCGCCCTTCTCCCCCATGGTTGAACTGACAGAAGTGGGAGGGTTGGGTTTGCTCCGGGAATGTGGATGGGCCAATTTCCTCCTTCTGTGTGCCATGTGCATCAGACCTGCCAGTGTCCTTCCACGGTGCTTCTGAAAGGCTAGGGCTGCAGTCTTGTGCATGCTTCCTGGGAAGCAAGCCCCAAGGAACTTGTGGGACTTGGGCTTCTGAGAAAATGTGCACAGGATGGGACCGTGTCCTGTTTTCTGACTGGTGGTTTCACTGGCAGGAACCTGCTTCATGGGACATAGAAGCAATAATTGCTGCAGAAATCTTACCTGTTAATGGATCTCTGTCTTCCTTGCTAATAGATTGTTTACGTGGTATGGATTGCATGAACTGGGAGAATTTATGCCCCTGTTTTGGATGGTAGTTAGGCAGGCATTTGAACTAGATAGCTTTGGGATCCTTTTCCCCATTCCCCATTGGGTAATCTTCCCAAACCATCTTTTCATTTTACCATCTGGTTCCATCTGTTTCCCTTCCTCCAATTAGTTCCATTTAATAATAACAGTTGTACAGTGCTTTTTGAACACTCCAAGAGGCAACATTGTGTTTTGTTCCTTACAAGAACCCTGCAAGGTAGCTCTGTGCTATTATGTCTGTGTTGTTGATTGTTGATTGCAGAGGCAGAGCTGAGGCAGAGGTTGGGGCTTGCTTAAACTCATCTACTGAATTCTCAGCAGAGTCAAGACTTTGTTCATCCATCTAGCTCAGGGGTAGTCAAACTGCAGCCCTCTAGATGTCCAAGGACTACAATTCCCATGAGCCGCTGGCAGCAGCTCCTAGCACATTTTTAATCCGGTCTTTCATTCAAGAAGCTCAGGACTCTCTCTTCCTTCCGTTTATCCTCTCAACAACCTTGCGAGGTAGATTAGGCTGAGAGAGCAAGATTGGTACATTCTCGCTGAGTGGACTGCAGAGCTGAATGGGGGACTCAAGGTCTTTTGCTTTTATTCTGCATTAACTCTATTACTTCACTGTTTAATTGTCTGGCAACAACCTCCATCTTTTGAGCCTCTTCTCCACTAAAAATCACATCTGGTGTGTCATTGAACTCCCAGGCAACACGCTTTGAAGTTGAAATGAGCTGTAGGAAGGAACTCAGGGAGGTGTTTGAGATTCTATCTCTCTTCTGATATTTTACCCTGACTTCGATCTGGACTAAATGTTTTGCTAATGGAAGGGGCTAAGTGATTTTTACCAATTTCCCCTTCCTGCTGCAGACTCCCCCACCCCACCCTGCATGTTTGTGTCCATACTTTTCCCTGTCCCCCAGGAGATCAGAGGGATGTGGCAGCGGGGAGAGGAGGCAGGAACATTGTGTTCCACTGACAAAAGTGCCTTGTGCTGGTGGAAGACTTAGTCTGGATCCAACCCCCTATGAAGTCAGTGAGACTGAAAGGGAATTACTGGCCTGAAGTCACCCAGCAGTGAGCTTGACAGCGGAAGGATTGAAATACATACTAGGTCCTCCGCAGACATAGATTCTGAAATCTGGACTAGGAACTTCCGTAATTCCCGGGCCTGCAGGGGCCTGCTATGGATCCAGACCCTGGCACACAAGGAGAGGGGAGGCATATGTGTTCCTCCCACTCAGTAAACACATAGACCCAAATGAGGACAAGGAGAGCCTCCTCTGGGCTGTATCAGATTGGGAGAACTGCATGGAAGAGGAGGCATAAGCATCACCTAGTCCCTGTCCTAATCTTTAGTCCTAATCAGGCCTCTTTATCTAGGAACTGGGTTTCCACCATGGAATTCACAACATGCCTGATTGTGTGGGGGAGGGGGGTGGGGGGGGAGATGATACAGGCAGTGTGGACCTGGGTGACGGGAAATACCGTGCCGTTGGACCCTGAGTGGGGATTTGAATCTGGGACTCCCCAGGCCTTGTTCCCCATTCTGACTACTGTGCCACACAAGGTCCTCAGCTTGTGCTTCAATATGGAGTCCTGGGACCATAGAAGGCAACCTGGGTTAAATGCCTACTTCCTTGATAAAAATGAGAAGTAGAAGGGGAGAGGGATGGACCAGATCCAATGGGATGAAATTAATTCAAAAGAATTTTCGGCTAAACATCCAGGAGAAGTTCCTGACAGAACGGTTTCTCAGTGGAACAGGCTTCCTCGGGAGGTGGTGGGTTCTCCATCTTTGGACATTTTTAAGCAGAGGCTGGATAGCCATCTGAAGGAGAGGCTGATTCTGTGAAGGCTTAAGGGGGTGGCAGGTGACAGTGGCTGAGCGATAGGGTTGTGAATGTCCTGCACAGTGCAGGGGGTTGGACTAGATGACCCATGAGGTCCCTTCCAACTCTAGGATTCTATGGGGCACATCCGCCAGACAAAAGCAGAACTCTGAGGGTACATAACCTATTTATTTTTCTCCTACTCCCAAAATATTAGAATTTGAGGCCATTCAATGGAACTCATGAGCAATAGGTTCAGGATGAACAAAATAAAATATTACTTTACACAGCATGATTAAAATATGGAATGTGCTACCAGACAATGTGGTGATGGCGACAGGAATAAACAGCTTTAAAGGGGTACTAGATAGGTTTATGGAGGGTAGGTCTCTCAGTGGCTACTAGCCATGGTGAATGAGGGGCACTAAACCTCTAAATCCCAGAGTCAGGAGACAGTGGGGGAAGGCCTCAGCCTCCATATACTGTTGTTGGCTCTCCAGAGAAACTGGCTGGCCACTGTGTGTAGGTACAGGTTTATAAAATTATGCATGGAGAGCCACCTTGCTGTAGTGGTTAAGAGTGGCAGCTTCTGTTCTGGTGAGCCAGGTTTGGTTCCCCGCTCCCCCACATGCAGCCAGCTGGGTGACCTTGGGCTCACCACAGTACTGATAAAGCTGTTCTACCCAAGCAGGAATATCAGGGCTCTCTCAGCCTCACCCACCCCACAGGGTGTCTGTTGTGGGGAGAGGAAAGGGAAGGCGACTGTGAGCCGCTTTGAGACTCCTGGTAGAGAGTCTTCCTGACCCTGGAGGTCCCTTCCAACTCTATGATTCTATGATTCTTGGAGTGGAGAAAACGGGCAGAGTTTTTTTTCCTCCCCCTCCCCCAATATTAGAATTTGATGGACAATAGATTCAGGGCAGACAAAAATAATCCATTCTTACTCAGTGGTGAATTAAATTGTGGAATTCACCACTAGATAATGTCACAATGGCCACAAGCATAGATGGCTTAAAAGGGGATTGGGAGCAAGGCCAAGACAGCACAGAAGACACAGGGGCTCAAGAGGCTGGCCCATCAATTGCTATTCACTACTGGTTAGTAAAGGGAGCCTCCACATCCATCTTTAGGAGCACCAAATCTCTAAGCAGGAGTACCAAGAGGCAACCCTGCAGTAGGCCTTCGCCTCTATGCCTTGTTTGTTGGCTCTCCAGAGGAAGGGTGTGGCTGCCATATGGATCCGAACCATGGTCCAGATTAGGGTTGCACGCTCCGGTGCGGTTCGGCCGCTTCAGCGATCATAGAAGCTTCGATGATTGCCGAAGTGGTCGAACCGCACCGGAGCGCACAACCCTAGTCCTGACGGGCCACTGCGCTGATCCCACCAGCTCTTCTTATGTCCTTAAGCTGAGTTTGCAGGGAGCCTGACATGACCGTTCTGAAGCAAGGAAGGAGAAATGCAGCATTAGTATTTCCCTGAGGGCTGCTTCATTCTTCCAAGGATTTTGCATTTGGTGTGCCTGAGTGCAAAATGCATCTGGGTGAATGGGGCATGTGTATTTCGGTGGCTGGTTCCCCCCTGAAACGTGTGCAAGGAAAGCAATTGGGGAAAGGATCTTTCTAGCAGAGCCCTTAAGGAAAGATGAGGGCCCTCGAATTAGGCTCCGTCTCTTAGCTTAACCCAATATCAAGTAGCCATTGAGGGATGACCGTGAAGGGAAAGGGGTAATTTTCCTTATGCTGTATTGGACTCTTTATGGGAAGGATAGGGTGGAAGTGGGTGATGGATCAGCAGTGGGCAACTTTGGGGCCGGTGTCGCAAGTTCAACCTATCTCATGATACCAGATGGCTTTTGTCAGCCGCGTCGTAAAGAAGCAGATAGGGGTGCATGAAACTCCCACTTTTTTAGGTTGGTGTGGCACTGGGGTCGTGGATGCTGCGTGGCAAAGACAGTGGCAGGGTGGTGGGCGCCCCACCATCTACAGGTGTGCACATGCTGTGCTTTTCTATTCCTTAACAAGTTGCCTTACGGCAGGGGTAGTCAAACTGCGGCCCTCCAGATGTCCATGGACTACAATTCCCAGGAGCCCCTGCCAGCGAATGCATTCGCTGGCAGGGGCTCCTGGGAATTGTAGTCCATGGACATCTGGAGGGCCGCAGTTTGACTACCCCTGCCTTACGGTAACAAAGGGATGGATCCAGCCAGTTTTTTTCGATCAGTCTTGCCTAATTCCTACCCCATCCCACGTGACTTTTGTCCATACAGGTCCCATGAACCCAAACATAACCTACCTGGGTGTTCAAAGGAGACTCTTTCCTTCCCTTTTCATCAATGAAAAAGCTGGCTGGATTCAGCCCCATTGGTCTAGCTCAGTGTTGGCAGAGAGGGGACGTTCCCAGCCCTTGACGCTTTTAAGCTGCAGGTGGTGGGACCTTCTGCAGACCAAGCAGTTGCGTTGCCCCAAGCCATGTCCATCTTGCCAGCTATGAAAGCAAAAATGTGAATCAGACCACATGTTATCCAATGGTTTGAATGAATTTTCTCTGTATTCCCAGGGAATTCTGGGAAATCCAGTTCTTCGAGTGGTGCCTAAAGATTTCTTGTTGAGTTCTCAGCACTCTTCCAGAAATATTCAGGATTCTGTTTAGAGAAGCCCTGGAGCTAACTCACGTAAGCTCCTCTGAGTATGTAGCACAACTTCACCCAGACTCTGGCAGGGGTAGTCAAACTGCGGCCCTCCAGATGTCCATGGACTACAATTCCTGCTCTACAGCAATCCTAAAACAATAATTAAGAACTCCATTGACCTTCTGAACCCATAGAAATAATGGTGTTTAAAGTACCCCCAGTTGAAAGCCACATTCTTTAAAATGTGAAAAACATCATGATCTTGATGGAAAAAAATTGGTCACTGTTGCTCATTGTTGTGGCTTAAATGGTTTATTTTGAGGACAGCCCTAGAACAGAAGAACATTCTTTCTCACAGATACCTGAGAGGAAAGAGATTTTTGTGTGTCTGGGTTCCGCCTGGGACTCTTCTCAGAATGGCTTTGGGCACAATCCACCCAACTCTGTTGTGAGTCTCCCCAGGAGGAAGCAGTAGACACTGGCGCAAAACCCCAACAGCATGGCAGTGTGCTGTGACTCCGCCCCCAAGCCACTTATTATAGGAGTGATCAAAAATCTGCTCTACAGATCCTTCATTTGGGCAGCAGATCCAAGCACAGTTATGTTGCCATCCTAAACAGAAGTGGATTTGGAAGGGTGTAACTCTGCTCATGGGAATTGTAGTCCATGGACATCTGAAGGGCTGCAGTTTGCCCACCCCTGCTGTAAAGAGACCAGGGGAGTGTCTGTGCAGTAACACAAAGAAGAGATGCTGTCGTGTTTGAGGGGGACTCACAACCTCCTAATCCATGATTCAGACCTTGGATTATTATTCTCCAGGACTGCCTATACATCTCTGACCAGCTCACTGGCTTTTACACATCAAGGGAACTATTTGTTATAAACAATTATATGCGCTCACGCACCAGGTATTCATGCCAGAGGCATGAATCCCTTGACTGTTGACCTGTGGTGGTAACATTATTCTAGCACTGATGAGGTACTTTTTAAAAAGAGAGAAAGGAATCGCAACCAAGTGCCTTTCACCCTGCCAGCTTTTTCAAGATGTAACTGCATTTATTTATTAGATTTTTGCCTTGCCCTTCTTCCAAGGAATCATGCATAGCTGATCCCCTCCTTAGGCGATCCAGAATAGGTAGGTGGTGAAGAATTGGTCCCTTTGTATCCCAAGCCTTTCAGGGCTCTGCACATGGTTCTCTCTCAGCCCATTTTATCTTCAGAACAACACTGTGAGGCAGGCCAGGCTGAGAGTAGGGAACACGATTGAGGATTAAGCTCTGTGCCAGAATGGGGATTGGAAGGTTGTGTGCCGCGTTGTCCGAATCGGCAGCTGCGGCGGCCCAGAGCGGCCGATTCGGACGACGTGGCGCACAACCCTAATTGGAACCCATGTCTCCCAGTGAGTTGTGACATGATCTTGGCTGAGCGTGGGTTTGAAACCTGGAAATCCCTGGTCCAAATTGCAGAAGCATGACCCACTACCAGCTCATCACGGAATGAATCTGTGGTGGGTGGAAGGAAGGCAGTGGGGCCTTGGTGATTCGTGTCCTCTCTCCCCTGCAGAACTCTGACCTGATGCAAAGCATCCTGGGGCACCCGCACCAAATGATTGGCAGCGAGGATAGAGCGCATGAATACATAAATCTGCCGTCTACTGAATCAGGCCACTCTGGCTTCTACTGGGAGCGGCATGACAGCTCATGTGCCGCTCCAAATAACATTTGGGAGGAAACAGGTTTCACGGGAAGGAAGGAAGCACACTGCTAGGACACAAACATACCTGGAACTGCCTTGTGCTGAATGAGAACATCAGTCCCTCAACGGACTGTCTATTCAAAATGGCAGCTGCTCTCTGGGGTCATAGGTGGAGGCTGTTAACTGCCTGGTCTTTTTTAGCTGGAGATGCCAGGGACGGAACCTGAGACCTTCTGTGCCAAGCAGATGCTCTGCCGTGGAGTCACATTCCCTGCTAGGGATGCTGGACTCCAAGTGGGACCAAATTACGGCTCATCTCCAGGCAACAGTGGTCCCCTGGAGAAAATGGCCGCTGAGAAGGTGGTCTGCATGCCATTATACCCCACTGAAGTCCCTCCCTTCTCCCAAACTCCACCCTCCACAGGCTTCACCCCGAAAGTCCCCTTGTTTTCCCCACCCCTGAGCTGGTAACCCTAGTCCCTGCCCAAACAGGAGTCTTACACAGAGTCAGACCATTGGTGTATCTAGTACCAGGTGGACTAAGGGTGACCTTCAAGCCCTTTGAGCAGAAATCTTTCTTAGTGGCCTCGAATGAGAGATGCCAGGGACTGAGCATGGGATGGATACTGAGCATGCATACTATGCATGTCATGTACATTCTCCATCACTTGATGGTAAATCCGTGTGCCAAAAAAGATGCGGTACTGCCTCCCAGTGCTTTGATTTTTCCCTGGGCAGCAGTGGCCGGTGTCTCCAGTTGCTGTTTTCTGGGTTTTTTTTTTTTAAACACATTTTCTCCTCATACCATTTTCCTCACCAAAATCACTGCTGGTGCCTCAGCTTGGTGTAGGGGTTCAAATGTCAGACTAGAACAGGGGTAGTCAAACTGCGGCCCTCCAGATGTCCGTGGACTACAATTCCCAGGAGCCCCCTGCCAGCATTTGCTGGCAGGGGCTCCTGGGAATTGTAGTCCACGGACATCTGGAGGGCCGCAGTTTGACTACCCCTGAACTAGAATCTCGGTGGCCAGAGTTTGAATCCCAGCGTGTGTCATGAACTTTGCTGGGCGACCGTGGGCCAGCCACACCCTTTCAACCTGACCTACCCCGCAGGGTGATTGTGAGGGTAAAACAGGGGACTGAACCCTAATAATGTACACCGCCCCGCGTTCCCTGGGGAATGGACAGGATGAACATGAATTCGGGTTGGGGTACTTTGGCATCCGAACCCTAAAATTAACCAAATAAACCCAAACGTATCAAATGAAATGTGCCAATTCTCGTACGTTTTACCCAGCGGGGCAATTGTTTTCATCCATATGGGTTGCTCATTTAAATCAGGAAATGTGTAGATTTAGTCAAGGGCGAAACTCCCCCCCCCTCCCCGCAGTGCTGTTCTGATCAAAATGGGAGTTTCCTGCTTTTAAATAGAACTAGAAGCGTCAGGCGAGCCAGTCCCAAAGCTCTCGGATCAGGTCCTGAGTGGCCGCCCGCCAAGAAGAGACCACGGCCTTGGGTAGCTCTCTCGGAGACCAGCTCTCCTCCGAGTCTCAGCTGCCCGTCTGTGACCAGGCCCTGGTTTCTCCTGCCCTTTGTCCGTCTGGCCGGCTCCCCTGCCTCACAGCCGGCGCTTGGAGAGCAGGCATGAAAAGCCCAGGAGAGGCGAATGGCGGCTAGGCGCAGGGCGGCAGATGATGCCTCGGAGATATTCACAACTACCTGGGTTTTGAGTTTAATCTGATTTAGTTAAACCGCCAGGAAAGCTGTGTGTGGCGGCACAATCCATTTAGTGGGAGGATGAGGGGGGGATTCAGAGAGCTCTTTTGCGAGCCTTGGCTGAGATTAAAAAGTGATACCACAACAAGGCTATAAATCCGATTATGGTGCGCTCAGGCCTGATATTGTCGCCAGTCCTGTGCTAGCTTCAGGGGTTCTCCCCCCCCCCACACCGCCCCCTCGCTGTCTTAAAAGCTTGTCGTTAGCTCTGTACCTTTCAGTTTGCAGAGAATCAAAGGGAAATGGAAGCAGTTTGGTGAGCTAAATATATATATTCTAAACAGGGATATATATATATTCTAATTGGGGTTTAGAGCAGGGGTAGTCAAACTGCGGCCCTCCAGATGTCCATGGACTACAATTCCCAGGAGCCCCCTGCCAGCGAATGCTGGCAGGGGGCTCCTGGGAATTGTAGTCCATGGACATCTGGAGGGCCGCAGTTTGACTACCCCTGGTTTAGAGGCTGCAGGAAATTTAGGGATTGGTCCTAGTGTGGATCCTGAGGTGAAATGCCTTGCTCCCAGATGAACCCCCGCCTCGCCCTAGACAGAATGAGGAGCTGCTGAGGCCAGAACCAAAAGCTACACTTATTCATTTTATATAGCTCACTTTCCCCCCCAGTGAGGACCTTAAGTGATTTACGTCATTCTCCCCTCCTTTATGCCATGTAGTCTAACAACCCTGCGAGGTAGGTGAGGCTGAGAGTATGTGACTGGCCCAAGGTGAGCTCCTATAGCAGAGTAGAGATTCAATCCTGGATCTCCGGAATCCCAGTCCAGCATTTTAAGTGCTGCACCGCAAGCTCCTGCCCCCTTCTGCCAAAGACACCCAAGGGCTACAACTAGATATGGAATACTGGGCTCCAGAGAGAAGGTGGGACAACGGCAGATGCTAGGGCTCATGTGGGAATGGTTCAGTTTGGCTCCAGCCCCACTCAGCGCTAGCTGGATGCTCACGGCTGTTGGAAGGGGGATGATGGGGGGTCCCAAATTGATCTGGGGAGTCAGGAGCCGGGCAAGAGGCTGATGAGTAGATAGCAGTGTGCCAGTTCTAATCAAGTATGTTTTGTGTGATCTTCTGAATTTGGGGAGGCCAAAATGGGGTGTGAGAAAGACCAAGAAGGACTCTTTGGCTGGAGGACCATGAAGACACCTGAAACGGGAGAGCCAGTGTGGTGTAGTGGTTAAAGCTGATGGTCTCTTATCTGAAGAATCGGTTTTGATCTTCCACTCCCCCACATGGACTTTAGGCCAGTCACAGTTCTCTTGGAGCTCTCTCAACCACACCTACCTCACTAGGGTGTCTATTGTGGGGAGAGGAAGGGTAGGTGATTGTAGGCCACTTTGAGACTCAGGATGCTACTCCCCAAATGCGACCTGGGGATCCCCTGGAATTACAGCTCATTTCCAGCCTGAAGAGATCAATTCCCCTGGAGAAAATGGCTGCTTGGGAGGGTGGCCGCCATTGCATTGTGCTCCACTGAGGTTCCATCCCTCTCGGCTCCACCCCCAAAGTCTCCAGGCATTTCCCAACCCAAGGCTGGCAAGCCTATTTGAGACTCCTTTGGGTAGTCAAAAGTAGGGCCCCCCAAAACAACTCTTCTTCTCCCTGTGGAACTGGCTCCTCATCACACCTCTGTTCTGGGCTCTCTGTGGGAGCCTGGCCTCATCTCGGATGCCTCCCTGACTACTGGGTGAACGACCCTTGCCTTCTAGCTTTCCTTGGCCAGTGGGTGAGCTCAGCTTTGCCGTCACTGCAGGGTCTGGCCCGGCAGATGCCCTCCTTGATGCAGCCTCAGAGGATAAAAACAGAACGGGCACATACACTTGTGGTGGAATCATGGCACTGTTGTCAAAATCTTATACAGATATAGGTAGCCACGGTCTTCAGAGGCACCCAGCAGTGTCCAGGTAGCCACTTCCTGGCTGTTTGGTCCTTAAAGGCAGTCCCCCGGGCATTGACAAAGGCCCGAGCTTTCCCCGTCATTGCTCCCACCGTACGGAAACCGGAATTGAGGACCTGCTGAGTTTCCATCCTTGGAAACATTTAGAAGAAGCAGTAAGCCTGTGGGATTCACCAGCACTTTATTCTGTTTGAGGGAGGGAATTCGGGACCTCATTGCTTTAACGATGTATGTTGTTAAGTCACCTCAAGCAGTTGGGAAGAATGAGATATAAGTGTTTTAGCAAATAAAACAAAAACTATTCAGTTCTGTGATTTTCTAAGAGAATATGTAGATAGTTTGTTAATACAACCCAGTTTGGAAAGACGTGATCTGTGTTGACCCAGTAACTCAAGTGGTCTCACTCCTGGGCGCTGGACAAGAGCTCTTCCTAGATGCTGCAAAGTGTACTGGAACCAGGGGGCTGACCAGGGAAGCAAGTGCTCCTGGGAAACAGTCATGCCCCAGGCCAGGGGTAGTCAAACTGCGGCCCTCCAGATGTCCATGGACTACAATTCCCATGAGCCCCTGCCAGCATTCGCTGGCAGGGGCTCCTGGGAATTGGAGTCCATGGACATCTGGAGGGCCGCAGTTTGACTACCCCTGCCCCAGAGAGTGGTATAGGAGTTAGACCAGGAGCTGGGGCCACTGGATTTGAGTTCCTCCACTGTTGTGCCAGCTCACCGTGTGATCTTGGCTCCATCACAATCTCTTAGTCTAACCTGTTGGCAGAGTTTAAATGTGCAAGAAATCCGAGAGCACCAGGATGCTTAATAGAACGTAATCGTTTTATTTAGAACAGAAACTAACAGCAAGGAGAACAGGGGGAGAGAGAGATTCCTGTCTAATTGTTCTGCATTTATTTTGTCTGTTCTGGAGGCAAGCAGGGAGGCAGTGTGCTCAAAGGAGCAGGAAGGCTCCAAAACAGCCAACCAGGACACAGGAGGCATTTGAAAAATACCAAGAAGTTCCTAATGAGAACTGCACGTCTCCTCTGATGCCCCCTGCAGGATATTCATCATGGGCTTTTGAGCCATGCACACAACAGCTCTTGCATATTCAAGTTCAACCTTGCCGAGGATTGCTGAGTGGTTGCTGAGGCAAAAAAGGAGGAGGGGAGAACAAGGTGATGAGCCCTTTGAGGACCCCCCGAGAGGGAAAAGCAGGACATGAATGACAAAACAAATAAAATAATGAAAGACAAAACAAATAAGCCCACTCTAAATTATGACGCCGCAGATCCCACATGCTTATGGTGACATCACTGTATCCAACAGGCCTAATTGGATTAATTGGCGATGTTTTCGTGCTCCTTCTTGGAAGCCCAGATGCCAGGACGGTTTGGGGAGACAAGCAAACGCTTCAAAGTATGGTTATTCTTACGACTACTGTTATTATCGGATTCATTAGTCGGGCAGTGATTCCAAAAGGGTTCCAATGCAGATCTCGTTTGATTTAAGAGGATATGGGAGAGAGATTCAGTTCTGAAATGACATTCGATGTAGTGAAGGGAGACAATGCAGACCAATTTGTTGAGAATTGAAACCTTTCAATAATAAGAATGCACGTCCTTAAGAAAAGCTGCACAGGCCTTGGATTGGCAGTTATTACAGGAGAATTAGATAGACGCTTGGCGTCAAGTGGACTGAAATTGGTAAGGCCAAAGAACTGTGCTGTGTAGTATATGCTGGCAAAGTCTGAATATGCAAAGGATCACACCACCAGTTGCTTAAAGAGTAAATAGCTCTATTGAAGCAAATTTGTAAGAGAGGGGGGAGAGAGAGAGAGAGAGAGAGAGAGAGAGAGAGTCCTGACTGTCTAACTCAGGGGTAGTGAACCTGTGGTCATCCAGATGTTCATGGACTACAATTCCCATGAGCCCCTGCCAGCAGCCGGTCTAACTGTTGTTATCATCTGAAGGCAAACAGGGAGGAAGTGTGCTCAGAGGATCACAAAGTCCTCAGTTGAACTAATCAGACTCAAGAGATTATTTGAAAAATATAAGGAAGTTCCTGATCTAAATATGCTGCCTACTCATATCCTCTGATGCCCCCTATAGAATGTTCTTCATGTGCAATTGAATCATGCACACGACAGATTTTGCATACTCCAGCAGTGCAGAGGCTTAAACAATGTGCTGTGTTGTAGCTGGTCTCTGGGTCGACACTCATTCACAACCCTTTTAGGTGGGCTTTGGCAAGTCACTCCTACTGAATCTTACTGTCAAAACCATATGCTATACTTTTGCCATCTGTTGCCTGAATCGCTTAACCGGCCTTGCCCTGTACTGTTCTGTTGTCATAATAATGTTTTATACTTGTACCTTGTATTGCCATGGGCTGTTTCCTGTCTTATCTGCATTTCGCTGTGGTCTTTGATCAGTATGAGTGTTTGGTCCATTGTGGATTGATTAGCATAGGTGTCAATGTAACTAGCCAGCCTGGGGGTTTATAGACAAGCCCCTTGTTTGAAGCTGTGGGAACGACCATCTTTCCCACTGTCTTCGGCACTTTGTTGGTGCCTGCATCTGTCCCGGCCATTCGGTCAGGAAGATGCCTTCATGCCAAAACCCTTGGGTGGAGAGTGGATAAGGGGGCTGTAAAAGTGAAATATTTAGTCTTAGCAAGAACTCCATGATGATCAATTCACTATTCTTCCAATAAAGAGATTTTTCTTCAGTGAAGTCTTCTCATTGGAAATAATCGACAGAGCCTCACAATTACATCTGCAGTGCGGACATATTAATAGTATTGGGCTGCAGGACAGGGCGGTTGTAAGATTTGTTGTGATGGCGTACGTGAAGTACTCCGGATGGGGAGGGAGCTGTATGAATGCTAAAGATGATTTATTATGATATGTCAGAATTCAGGTTTTCGAAGCATGGGCTTTGAGTTTGCTTGGTGACAAGGGCTGACCACTCTTCAGAACATGTAAAGGGGCTATGGCCATCTAAATCTGAATCGGACCCAGATTCTGACCTGTTTCTTTCCTGTGGAAGGTCTGGTGCTTGGCAGCCACAGTGGCCACAGGGCGTTTGCGCCCGAAGCAACCAGCGCTGGGGGGGAGGGGCGGGGCACTGCCCCTCCCCCCTGCGCCGGCTGCGTCAGGCGCAAACAGAGGCTTTAGCAGCCAAAGCGCCCAACCCTAGTGGTGACCCCTTCCCTTCTTCAAACCTAGAGTTGCCGGCCTGCATATGGGGGCTGGAGCTCTCCCGCTGTTGCGACTGCTCTCCAGGCTGCATAAATCACTGGAGGTGGCTTTATTTTGTACTTATTGTTTTTAATCTAATGTTACCCCCCCTCCCCGGGGCCACCCAAGGAAGGGTAGGATATAAACATTGAAATATTATCATTTAAAAAAAAATTAAAACATTGTTTCCTCTTCTCTTTGAGAAAATGGCTGTTTTGAAAGGCGGGCATTAGACTCTACAGATGACTGTCCCCTCCCTAAGCCCCACCTACCAAGGCCCCACCCACACATCTCCAGACCCAGAGTTGGCAACCCTGTTGTTACATGCCCTGAGCTATTCAGGAAGGGCATCATATTAAAAAATGTTTATTATTATTTATTAATACCAAGGCGAATTTTTGTTTTTCAAAATTAATCATTGGCTTGCTGTTGCCGGTATCCATTACCAGTCTTAAAAAAAGAAACAGACTCCCACCCAAGGGGTGCATGTGGAGGGTGGGCGGCCCCCCAAGGGGCTGGGGCATGGAAAATAGTGCTGATGTGCTTAGGACTTGGTAAATCCCTAACCCCTGTTTATGCTGCAGTCTTTTCAGCAGAGCAAAATTGGAAAAAACCAGAGCAAAGACAAGGGATGCCTGGGAGAAGCAGCATGGAAACACCTTGAAATTGAGGGCAGGAGTAATAATTTATTTCTATCCTGCCCTTCCCTAGCCAGCTCGGGGCAGATAGCAACAACTATAAGAACCATATACATTCACTAAAGCCATTAAAACAATCAAGCCTCCTCCTCCGCCTTATATCGTATCAATTTTATTTACAGTCATAGACCAGCCAGTAAAAAACATAAAATTACAAATATAACATCAATTATAAATGGGTAAAACTAAGAAATAAGAACAGTTGCATATGGATCCAATATAAAAGCACTATATGTAATTCAAACCCTTTCGGAGGTTTGTCAGAGCTTGGAGGGGGCTTACATTGGCACAGGGGTAGCCATACTGTGGCCCTCCAGATGTCCATGGACTACAATTCCCATGAGCCCCTGCCAGCGAACGCTGGCAGGGGCTCATGGGAATTGTAGTCCATGGACATCTGGAGGGCCGCAGTTTGACTTGGCAGATGGGTTCTCAGGCAGGCAGCCCGATCTCTCGATGTTTGTACTTGGCCTGGCGGAACAGCTTTGTTCTGCAGGCCCTCCGTAACTGCTTCAAGGCCCTGACCTCCTCCGGCAGAGCGTTCCACCAAGCCGGGGCCAGAGCCGAAGAAGCCCTGGTCAGGACTTTAGGGTCGGGGACCCTCAGCAGAGTTTGACCGCTCGATACTCTCAGGAGAGGGATAAAAGGGAAACGCCCATACATCCAAGGGTCCCGGTGCATGTAGGGCTTTGAAAGTGAGACTCAAAGCCTCGAACCTGATTTGGTCTCCGATCTGGAGCCAGAGCAGCTGGGAGCACTGGGAGAGCGCTGGTGTAATGTGTGATCCCCACCGCGTCCTCATAAGGACCCAAGCTGCTGCATGCCGTTGCCAATTAGTCTGGAGAATAATGGTTAGGCCCTTTCACAGAAGCTTAATGGAAAGTGGTTTTCCAGCCCCGTGGCATGAAAAGCTTCAGCTGCCCAATTCTACACATTGCCTCTGTTCAAAGGACAGGGCAAATCCCTCCCTCCCGGGCAGCTGGCAACCTTACAAGATCTCAGCAACATCCTAGCTGGGGTGAACGATCTCTGTGCCCATCCTTGGGTTGGACTTGTATCGTTTTAAGAAGCTAGGCAACATTTCAAATTATCCGGAGAGCCAAGGGCCATTCTTTTCAGTAGATGTGTTCAGCGTGCGCATTCATTTCCAGAAGCCAAATGCGATGCCATAAGACTGGCAGTTCCGGGTGGGTGGAGGTGCTGGGGATATTTCTAAACAGAAAAAGGGGGTTTTCCTGCTAATTCCTCGGGTTGGAGGTTTATTTCAGCCCACGAATTGTCTGCCTTTGCCCAGAGACAGACAAATATCTTCTCGTCTGGGTGAATTAGTATACATAGTTGAGATGTGTGGACATTTTCTATGAATATTTACTACAACTGGTATTAAGTGGAATAAATCATGGTTAAAGTGGATTAGGCATGTTCACATGGGTTACTGGAAAAGAGAAACTAAATCATTCCAGGCCTTGACAATACCGGGCAATAAATCCAGATTAAATCAAGGACATCTTGGTGTGTTCACCGCGTTAAACTGGTATCAATGCAGGAGTAATCAATTCTGAGAGGCAGTATCTCTCAGCCAATTCCAGATCAAAATTGAATTGACACTTCATTTTGTTCAGTGAATCAGGAGCATCTAGGAGTCATTGCTCTAGAGTAAATGTGGGGATTTGAGCAAGAATTGTTTGTGCAGCTAATCAGGAGATCTAGGAACACCAGATCTTGTATGACGAGTGGGGTGGGTACAGGTATATCTGGGCTCCCATTGGACGCAAGGGGTGCATTGCATGAGCACATAGGAGTAGGGGATGGAAAAGCTGCATTGTGTCACATGGGGGATCCTGCCTTGCATAAGTGGGGAGAATGAATTTCGTCCTCAGTTAGGACCAGCTAAAAGGCCCTTTCCTTTGGCCGCTTTGTCCCCCACCGCCTCTCAGCCGTGGCTCCACTCCCAAGCATGCTTTCCTAGGAGAAAGCCCTCTTGAATTAAAGCAGGGCTTGCATCTGAGTAGACCTCACAAGGCTTGTCTCCCCATTCGCTTGCACTCTGCTCCCTCTGTTTGATCAGCAGTAATTTCCGCAGACCTTAATGGGACTTTCTTGCAAGTAAATATGCTTTTGGAATTGCAGTCAGACTTTAATTTACATTAAATCAAGGCAAATACAACCCGGGTGAGGGTCTACAGGTAGGGAGCACAGATAAAGCAGGACGTAGCCTGCAGTTGTTGACTGAGGGACTCCGCGTGAGCTGGCTGTAGCTTAGTAATGGAGTACATGTTTTATGTGGAGACTGTCACAGGTTCAATCCTCGGCATCCCCATGTAAAGGAATTTGGGGAGAGGCCTCCCTCCCCCCCCCCCCGCCCCAGGCCTGGGAAGAGCAGCAGTTCCGGGTTGACAATACTGCATCATACTGATGAATGGTCTGAGGCAGGGGTAGTCAAACTGCGGCCCTCCAGATGTCCATGGACTACAATTCCCAGGAGCCCCCTGCCAGCGAATGCTGGATGGCCGCAGTTTGACTACCCCACAGGGCTGTTGTGAGGATAAACTGGATGAGGAGGAGGAAGAGGTGAGCCACTACTGGGTCCCTGCTGGAGACAAGTTGGAATATAAATGAAATGCGTACAGTAGGCAGCTTCATCTTTGAAGGCTGAAGGCAGGAGCCAGTCAGCTATTCTGCTGGTGAAAAGGGAAGAAGTGCTCTTGGTCCCCCTAGGCCACCCCAAAAGCCTACACTGAGGATTGCAGGGTCAAAAGCCATGCTGGGTTGTAGTGAGAAGAAAAAGGGGGGGGGGAAGCTGTCTGGGTCCGACCCTAAGGTTGCAGACAGGGGCTGTCCACTGAAAATGGAGCCTGAATGGAACCGGAGATATCTAGATTCAAATCCCCATCCTGCCAGACAGCTTACTGGGTGGCCTGTTGTGGCCCAGCTGCCCCCCCCCCCCGTTGCATTGTTGTGAGGATAAGATGAGGTGGGGGAAGCTTTCTGTGCTCCCCAGAGCTCTTTGAAAGAAGAATCTGGACAGAAAAATCAAAACAAACCATCTTAGAAAGAAATCTTTATAATTCTGTGACCTTTCCGGTCCTATCTTCGCTATGTATTATTCTGCATCCCCACTGATACGGATGGCCTAGTTATGCTTCTTTAGCATCTTGAAACACAGACATAACCTGGCATAATTCCTTCTCCCTAGGGGAGGGAACCCCCTCCCTCCAAGGATCTGTAATCTGGCAGGGACTAGGGGAGTTGGAGAAAATTCCCAGCATCCTTCACTGAACTACAACTCTCACGATTCTTTGGGAGAAGCCATGAGAGTTAAATTGTATTCAAAACTCCAATTTTAAGTCAGTAATGATTTGATTATTGTAGTGACAGATTTTATTTTCATGGGCTCCAAGATCACTGGAGATAGGGACTGCAGAAAAGAAATTAAAAGATGCTTGCTCCTGGGGAGGAAAGCTATGGCAAATCTAGACAGCATCCTGAAAAGCAGAGACATCGCCCTGCCAACGAAAGTGCGTCTAGTCAAGGCTATGGTCTTCCTAGTTGCAATGTATAGTTGTGAAAGTTGGACCATAAGGAAGACTGAGCATCAAAGAATTGAGGCTTTTGAAATCTGGTGCTGGAGAAGACTCCTACGAGTCCCTTGGACTGCAAGGCGAACAAACGGGTCAGTCCTAGAGGAGATCATCCCTGACTGCTCCTTAGAAGGCCAGATCCTGAAGATGAAACTCAAATACTTTGGCCACCTCATGAGAAGGAAGGACTCCTTGGAGAAGAGCCTAATGCTGGGAGCGATCGAGGGCAAAAGAAGAAGGGGACGGCAGAGAATGAAGTGGCTGGATGGAGTCACTGAAGCAGTAGGTGCAAACTTAAATAGACTCCGGGGAATGGTAGAGGACAGGAAGGCCTGGAGATCATTGTCCATGGGGTCGCGATGGGTCGGACATGACTTCACACCTAACAACAACAACAATGCCTTGATTGTTCAGCCTCATAATTCCAGGAAGAGTCTCAGTAATATTCTCAATGCACAACAGTGTAGTCTCCTATCACGGTGGGGATATTGCAGACTTAGCAGTGTATGACTGTGGAGATTCATCTGTGGTGATGTCCACGGCTGGGAAAGCGACAACATCGGCAAGAGCTCTGAAGTCATTGTTGGGGTCCATCTCCAGCTGGGTTCTTTGTTCAATCTAGCCATTGCTTTTTTTTTGGGGGGGGGGTTTAAAAAGTGCTGGAACAGATACTTATTTGTTTGTTTTTTGAACATTTATATCCTGACTCTCCTGGTGGGTCAAGATGACTTGCCATAATAGTTAGAAACATTTTCAGTTAAAAGATACAAACAAAAAAGTAGCAAATGCCAAGCCTCTCCCCTCCTTGAAAGATGCCTGTCATTCAACCCCCCTCCACAGCCCTGGCAAACTGGGGGGCCTTGCAGCACCCCCTGAAGGTCTCCAAAGAGGACCCCCCTCCCACAAACACACACATACTTTTGCAGATGGCCCATTCCATGAAGCTGAAACTATGATTTCCTAGGCAATGAAGGCTTCTTGAGCAGAGGTCTCTGATTAAAGTTGCACTGATTATATAACTGAGGTATAAATTGCACTGTTTTCCACCAGTCCCTGTCCCCGTCCCACTGGACATAGGAGAACCCTCCAAAGGTGCTGGTACTCAATAACACCGAGTTCTGTCACCCCAAAAGCCCTGATTCTTTTGCCACATCCTTGGCCAACAATACAACGATATAGGCTAGATATCAGGAAAAAACATTCACAGTCAGAGTAGTTCAGCAGTGGAATAGGCTGCCTAAGGAGGTGGTGAGCTCCCCCTCACTGGCAGTCTTCAAGCAAAGGTTGGATACACACTTTTCTTGGATGCTTTAGGATGCTTAGGGCTGATCCTGCGTTGAGCAGGGGGTTGGACTAGATGGCCTGTGTGGCCCCTTCCAACTCTAAGTTCCTGTGATTAGAGCATTGGCCAAAATGGACCATCCAGGTGTGTCTGAGGTTGCCAGCGTTCCCTTAGCAAATGCTGGTAGATTTTGAGGACAGTGCCTGGGGATGGTGGAGTCTGGGGAGGATGTGACATAGAATCATAGAATCATAGAGTTGGAAGACATCACTTCTGGATGATACTCAAGGAATTCCTCTGATCTAGTAAAGACCAAAGCACCAAGGGAAAATTGTCAGAGCACCTAGCTGTTTTCTGGACGTTATTCTCCCATTCAATTTCTGTAGAGTAGAGCAGGGGTAGTCAACCTGTGGTCCTCCAGATGTCCATGGACTACAATTCCCATGAGCAAATGCTGGCAGGGGCTCATGGGAATTGTAGTCCATGGACATCTGGAGGGCCGCAGTTTGACTACCCCTGGTCTAGGAATTTGATTAATAATTCCGCTTCCTAGCCCCTCTTTTTCTTTTCTTGTTTACCTTTATTATATCCTCTTCCCAGCTTTCTTTGCCCGGCTCCCCATTTTTTAACACAAGTGTGAAGAGACAGTGCAGTCCTGTGGTCAGGGTGCTGGGCTAGGCTCTGGAGGCTCTGATCCAAATGCCTGTGCTTTCCTTCACCCCTTCACCCCTTCAGCCTACCCTACCTTGCAGGGTGGTTGTTGTGATGATGAAAGGGAGGAGGGGAGAAGGATGTTGTCAGCTGCTTTGGGTCCCCACTGGGGAGAGAAACAGGATGTAAACAAGGAATCAGTCAAGCACCAGGTTATTGTGAGAATCAGATGGAGGACAGGTGAATCACATAAGCCAGCTTGAGCTCCTTTGAGAATGAACAGGCTGAAGACAAAATGTCCCACATTAATTTTTTTTCACCTCATGTTTGGTTTCCCATTTCCCCCTTCTCTTTTGCCTTCCTTGTGGCTTTTATCTTTCCCAATGATCTCTCTGTCCTTTATTATTATTATTACTATTACAATTACTTCCAAGCACCTGCTGTACCTAAGTCAAGTAAGCTGAGGGCCCAATATTACAAATCCCCCTGTTACAGGTAGGAAGAACATAGTGATGTCTCTGGAACTGTAAATGGGTTGAGCACACTTCACCTTATGCTGAGTTCTGTCACCCCCGAAGCCCTGATTCTTTTGAGCGCGCTTCACCTTGTGTATGGCCAGGGTGAGACTGAAATGTGGGATTCTGTGCCTGAGCTCACTTTTCCTTCTTGCACTTCTGTTTGTTGCTCTTCCTGCTCTGCTCTTCACTTTTCCTGCCCCCATGTCTTCCTGACCTCTTCCAACATGGTATAATAATGGTTAAAGAGCAGCGGGCTCTAATCTGGAGAACTGGGTTTGAGTCCCCATTCCTCATCTACATAAGCCAGCTGGGTGGCTTTGACCAGTTCTCTCAGAGCTCTCTCAGCTTCACTGGCCTCACAGGACGTTTGTTGTGGGGGGAGGAAGGGAAAGGTGATTATAAGCCATTTTGAGATTCCTTAAGGTAGAGAAAAGTGGGTATAAATACCTACACTAGAATAATAGAATCATAGAATTGGAAGGGACCTCCTGAGTCATCTAGTCCAACCCCCTGCACTATGCAGGATGGTCACACCCTATCACTCTTCCACTGTAACCTGCTCCCACCTTGAAACTTCACAGAATCAGCCTCTCCGTCAGATGGCTATACAGCCTCTGTTTAAAAGTTTCCAAAGATGGAGAACCTATCACCTCCCTAGGAAGCCTGTTCTACTGAGAAACCACTCTGTCAGGAACTTCTTCCAGATGTTTAGATGAAATTTCTTTTGCATTAATTTAATCCCATTGGTTCTGGTCTGTCCCTCTGGGGCTAAACAGACCAAGCTCCCCCAACCTTTCCTCACACGTTCCAGTTTGTCTACATCCCTCTTCAACTGGGGTGCCCAAAACTGAACACAGTGCTCCAAGTGAGGCCGAACCAGAGCACAGTAAAGTGGTACCATCACCTCCTGTGATCTGGACACGATACAACCCAAAATTTGATACAACCCAAAATCCCATTTGCCTTTTTAGCCACCAAGTCACACTGCTGACTCATGTTCAATGTTCAATGTATGGTCTACTTCTACCATCATTTCAAAACCTCAACCATTCATGTATATATGGTTTCAGTGGGTAGCCATGTTGGTCCACAGCAAAATAGCTAGATCTGGGTCCGGTAGCCCAGAGACTCACAAGAGTGAATGCAGGCGGGTGGGAAAGTGTGTTTTATGGGAGGGGAAGTGGCTTCCTAGACTGTATCTAATTCAGACTGGTTTAGTGGAGAACCAGGTTTGATCCCCCACTCCTCCACGTGTAGCCAGCTGGCTGACCTTGAGCAGATTCCAAAGTTCTCTGACTCTCAGCCCCACCCACCTCACAGGATGTCTGTTGTGGGGAGGGGAAGGGAAAGGTATTGAAAAAGCCACTTTGAGGCTCCTTTGGGTAGAGCAAAACGGGGTACGAAAAACCAGGGGCTTCTTCGCCTTTAGGCTGTAGCTTTAAACTGCAAAGCGCCATCAGAAGCTGGGCCTGAGCTGCTTTTGCCCTGACATTGGATTAATGTGTGACGGGCACATTTGCTTCTCTTCCCTGTGAATGTCGGCCCCTGACTGGCAGCTGTCTGCCTTCGCAGGCTGATGATCAGGAGCTGTGTCTGTGCGGAAAGAGGAATGGTTCCCCTCCCCACGTAACTCAGCCACTGCTGTCGTATTGATCCAGCATTGTCAGAAGGGAGGCGGCAGGAAAACCTCTTTCCTGATGGCTGAATTGCAATTGACTTCTGTTTAGTCCCTTTCACTCCCGATGGAGGTAACTGACCACCCAGTTGGGGGACAGGGAAGGATGGGGTAGGCAAACGGTGGCCCTCCAGATGTCCATGGACTACAATTCCCACGAGCCCCTGCCAGCATGGGAATTGTAGTCCATGGACATCTGGAGGGCCACCGTTTGCCTACCCCTGAGTAGACACACACCTGTCCCCTTTGGGACTTGTTCTGGAGATGTGCCCTTAGGAGTTTGCCCTGAACAGAAAGAGGTGGGAGAGGGAAAGAAAAAGGGGAGAGTACCAGAAGAGGCCCAGAACAACTTCCAAACACCTTTCCCTTCCCATGTCTGTTGTGGGGAGAGGAAGGGAAGGCGATTGTCAGCCACTTTGAGACTCCTTCAGGTGATGAAAAGTGGGGTATAAAAACTGACTCCTCTTCTTCCTCTCCCCACCACAGACAACCTGTGAGATAGGTCAGGCTGAAAGAGCTTTGAGAGAACTGCTCTGCAAGAACATATCTAAGAGAACTGTGACTGGCCCATGGTCACCCGGCTGCCTGCCTGTGGAAGAGTGGGGAATTAAACCTAATTCTCCAGATTGCAGTCCTCTCTCTTAACCACTACACCATGCTGACTCTCAGGGGATGCTGGGTTGGGATTGTAGTGGTTATGAGTGCAGGACCTGGGTTGGGAAGGCCTGTCTTCAAATCCCCAAAAGTGGATTACTTAATTAGGGAACAGACCTGGAAAGCCCAGCCCAGGCTGATCAGGCCAAAGCTTGGAAGCGAAATGGTTTGCTTTGGCTACTATTTAGATCAGGGGTAGTCAAACTGCGGCCCTCCAGATGTCCATGGACTCCAATTCCCACGAGCCCCTGCCAGCGAATGCTGGCAGGGGCTTGTGGGAATTGGAGTCCATGGACATCTGGAGGGCCGCAGTTTGACTACCCCTGATTTAGATGGTGGACGGCCAGGGTCATGGTCCAGAGGCAGGCAAAGGCAAATCACCTCCCGAAATCTCTTGCTTTGAGAAGACTACAGGTCACCATAAGTGGGGTGTGATTTGGTGGCAATCTCCCCCGCCCCCAAAATAGACATAAAACAAAGCAGTAGAATACATTCACCAAACAATGGGCCAGCTTTTTCACTAGGGGTCCCTTTTGATCATTGGGGACCTGCATGTGCAGAAGCCGGGGAAGGGGGCAAGGGGAGAAGAATTGGATGGAATTTAGTGATGAGGCCAACTGGCTCCAACTCAAGGAGACCAAAATGGATTATAAAATTAGAGGAATATACAATGGACAAAGTAATGAAACTTCCTGACATTTTACAGATGTTAGCAATAACCTTGGGTGAACTGAAGGAAATTCTTTTCTTGCAACATTTCGGAACCTGGCAAACGGCCAGCGTCTGAATCCGACGTTGAAACTAATCTCTCTTCATTCAGATTTTTAAAAATTTTAAAATTGACATCCAAGCTTGAAATATAACATTTGCTAATTCTGTTGCAAATCAGCTGTCAGATGTTGATAACTGCTATAAGTCGGCTGTTGGGTGACTCTTAAAAAGTCACGGCTACGTGTCAGATACAATCAAATACTAACCGGTGCTATATGTCAGCTGTCAAATGCTATCGGCTGCATGTCGCCTGCTGTGAAATTCTGACTGCTTCTACCCAGGAACAGCATGGGAAGGGGGAGGTAAAGGTCTGTTGTGGGGGGGGGGGGGTCTGTGAAAACCTCCTGCTTTCCATCAGTGGGAATTTTAAATTGGACTCAATTCCCTGGCTTCAAATCCTTGCCTTGCCCATGAATTTCACTGGGTGATCTGGGGCGTCATCCTCTCTCAGCCTGCCATACATCACCAGGTTAAATTAAACAAAGTCTTCTGGGCCAGATGAATTGCATCCAAGGGTACTAAAAGATCTTGCAGATGTCATCTCTGAACCTCTGTCCATTATTTTTGACACTTCTTGAAGAACAGGTGAGGTGCCAGATGATTGGAGGCGGGCAAATGTTGTCCCCATCTTCAAGAAAGGGAAAAAGGAGGATCCGGGTTATTATCGGCCCATCAGCTTAACTAGCAAAATTTTGGAACAAATCATCAAACAGCCGGGCCTTGAGTAGCTGTAATAGAGAGCTGTGATTTCTAAGACTCAGTGCGGGTTTTGAAAGAACAGTCATGTCAGACTAACCTTATCTCTTTTTTCCCCCGAAAATGACTAACTTTGCTGGATCAGGGGAATGCTGTGGACAGTGTATATCTGGATTTCAGCCAAGCTTTCGATAAGGTTCCACATGATATTCTTCTTGACAAGTGGTTTGGAGACCAAAGAAAGGTTGGGGGAGCTTGGTCTGTTTAGCCTGGAGAGGAGATGACTGAGAGAGGATCTGATAACCATCTTCAAGTATTTAAAAGGCTGCCATGCAGGGGATGGAGCAGAGTTGTTCTGTCTTGCCCCAGAGGGACAGACCAGATCCAATGGGATGAAATTAATGCAAAAGAAATTCTGTCTAAACATCCGGAAGAAGTTCCTGACAGAGCGGTTTCTCAGTGGAGCAGGCTTCCTCAGGTGGTGGTGGGTTCTCCATCTTTGGAAAATTTTAAACAGAGGCTGGATAGCCATCTGACGGAGAGGCTGATTCTGTGAAGGCTCAAGGGGGTGGCAGGTTATAGTGGATGAGTGATAGTATTGTGACTGTCATGTATAGTGCAGGGGGTTGGACCAGATGACCCAGGAGATCCCTTCCAACTCTATGAGTCTATGATCTATGATTCTATGAGGGGGGGAAATCCTTGTTATCCTATATATAAATATGACGAATGATAGTAGTAGTAGTAGTAGTAGTAGTAGTAGTAGTAGTAGTAGTAGTAAAGGTAAAGGTAAAGGTATCCCCTGTGCAAGCACCGAGTCATGTCTGACCCTTGGGGTGACGCCCTCTAGCGTTTTCATGGCAGACTCAATACGGGGTGGTTTGCCAGTGCCTTCCCCAGTCATGACCGTTTTAGTAGTAGTAGTAGTAATTAAATTTACTTTTGTATCCTGTCCTTTTTAAATAGCTGAGGGCAAGTAACAGCATAAGTTAAAACCAATGAACACATAAATTTCAGTTATAATCATTAAAACGTCTACGTACATTGCATCAGCCCCATTCAATAGAACTTGGGAGGGGGAGTAATTCAAGATCCTTGGAGAGGGAGGTCTTCCTGCAATTTCAGCAGTGAGGCCAGTACTGAGAGCCAGTTTGGTGCAGTGGTTAGGAGTGCGGACTTCTAATCTGGCATGCCAGGTTCGATTTTGCGCTCCCCCACATGCAGCCAGCTGGGTGACCTTGGGCTCCCCACAGCACTGATAAAACTGTTCTGACTGGGCAGTGATATCAGCGCTCTCTCAGAAGCCCAACTGGTATGGGTTGAGTGCTGAAGTTTCCTCCAAGAATGCCAGCAGCTGGTCCATGGCGGCCCTTTTAACTACCTTGCCCAGAAATGCTAGCTGTGAGACTGGGCAGTAGCTGGCTGGGTCCCGCGGATCCAGCGATGGTTTCTTCAGCAACTTTAAGGCACATGAGGCCTGCTAGGTGACCTTGGACCAGTCACAGTTCTCTCAGAGCTCTCTGAGGCCTCCCTTCCTCACAGGGTTTCTGTTGTGGGGAGAGGAGGGGAAGGCAACAGTAAGCCACTTTGAGACTCCTTCTGGTAGTGAAAAGCAGAGCATAAGAACCAACTCTTCTTCAATAGTAGGGGTAGATAAAATGACATTTGTCACAGCGATCAATAGTTTGAAGTAGTCAGTTGGGATAATATATCCTCTGCTTTGCTTTTCAAAATATGGCAAGCAACCCCATGATTGTATTTTGATTTCTCAAATGTTGTTCTCTGGAGGGGGGTGGGGGTGGAGATAAGCCTCTTTGATTCCTGCGTAGAGCAAGCAAAGCTGACAGTCTGCATAAAAATCAATTAGCCATCACCCCAGTTAAAACAGAATAAAACCGAAAAGAAATCATCTGTGATCTTTCTTGGTGGGACACCCACACCCACATTGCCAGCATACAAATAGTTCCAAGACAGGTGGGCCTAGATTGACAGTCCTTTTCCCACAGCAGATCCTAGATGTCAGCCTCTTTGATAAGGTAAAGGTAAAGGTATCCCCTGTGCAAGCACTGGGTCATGCCTGACCCTTGGGGTGACGCCCTCTAGTGTTTTCATGGCAGACTCAATACGGGGTGGTTTGCCAGTGCCTTCCCCAGTCATTACTGTTTTACCCCCCAGCAAGCTGGGTACTCATTTTACCGACCTCAGAAGGATGGAAGGCTGAGTCAACCTTGAGCCGGCTGCTGGGATTGAACTCCCATCCCCATGGGCAGAGCTTTCAGACTGTGTGTCTGCTGCCTTACCACTCTGCGCCACAAGAGGCTCATAAACAAAAGGACGGAATCTCAGCCCAGCTTTCCTCAGTAGCAGAACAAGATATGAATCCCGTAACAGTTGCCAATCCAACAAGATTTCCAGAGTGTAAGTTTTTTCGGCAGGGGTACGGAGACAGATACAGGATTCTTTCCTCCGCAGTCTGATGTAGATGCACCACTTTGACATTGGCTGAATATTTTATCAGGAGAACTTTTGAGATGAGCAGCCATGTAAGAAGTGGTGCTCCTTAGGGTGCTAGAAACTAGGGCCGCGAACGGCCGCTTTGGACGCCGAAGCACCCAGCCCTAACCCACCCCACTTTTAGTGCTGTCCCTGACAATAAAAATGTGCTTCTCTTGAGCCTGGCTGGACCCAAGCATTGCTGTCAGCACACATTCAACAGGCGACGAGGGTGAAAACGTCCTACATACAGCGATCCTCCGTTTCTGCCTGAACTGTCCCATGTTATTAATATGGTTAAAAATTTAAGGACTCTGGCTGATGAACCAGAGAAGATGGCTGCAATCCAATGTCATCCGAAAATCGTGATTTATTTAAACCCTACTATCAGGAGACGGTGTTATTAAAAATCTGCTGTGACAAACTCTTGCTGTTCTTCGGGTAGCACATCCTGATTTGTGCACAAAGACTTGGCTGTTGACTCCTCTTCACGCTTCCGCCTCCCAGCAGATCCACATGGCCGCTAACACAAAGCCTCATAACCAAATTTCTGTTTGTTTAAATCAGGGGTAGTCAAACTGCGGCCCTCCAGATGTCCATGGACTACAATTCCCACAAGCCCCTGCCAGCGAATGCTGGCAGGGGGCTCCTGGGAATTGTAGTCCATGGACATCTGGAGGGCCGCAGTTTGACTACCCCTGGTTTAAATGGTGGGCAATGAGCCCACCTTTGACTCCCAAGGACTGTCTGATTGCCTGTGTTTCAGCATCACACTATTTACCTGGGGTTTGCACTCTTGGGACGTTGGGTTCGATCCAGCCGGCTTCTCTGTTGGTGAGAAAGGGAGGAGGACATCTCCCCCAATCACCCCTAAAAGACAGGCCAAGGATCATGAGACTGCATGGAGATAAGTCATGGAGAACCAGGACTACAGTTTATGTTGCCTTTCCTGCATCATACGTTTTTGGATCTGGTTTCCAGAGAAGGGGCTGGATCCAGCCTGCTTAATCATGCCCACTTCCCTTCCTTACTCCATCCACTCATGGCCATGCAGATCCTCTGATCCCCAGCATAGCTCTTTTGGGGATGGGAAAGGACCACTCCCCCCACCCTTTTCAGCAGCTGGTCAAATCCAACTTGGCAATGTTCTTCTGGGTTTCACCCTTTTGTGCACACTTGAAGGCATCAGCAATCTTAGGGTTGGGCAAAGAAAAGTCAGCTCAGCGGGCAGCCATGGAAGAGAGGTAAAAATGTGATGCTCGGTATTCACATGAAAGAGACTGACAATAGAATAGCCGGTATTGTAGTGCCCTCCTGTAGAACTCTGCGCGGCAACCGCATTTGAAATGACGATGCTTTTTTAGGCCCCGCATCCCAAAATAGATATCATAGAGCTGGGGGAAAGTGCAAGTAGGAGCACCCCAAATGAGCAAGTGGTCAGAGCATCTTCTTTACAAGGAAAAGCCAAAGGAATCAAGGGCTTTCCCGCATTTTGAAAAATGACAGCCCTGCAAGGTGGGGTTTGGTGTGAAGAAAGCAGGGTGGATGTACCTTCCACGGAGATCCCCCCCCAGTAGAACACCCCATGCCCTCCCTTTTGGGGTGAGCTTTCACAGGGGGTAACCATATCTTTCTCCTTTAAACCCTCCCTCCCTCCCTCAGACCTCAAGGAAAATGGTAGGGAGGACTGTGGAGGAAGCTACCGTGTTTAAGCTCTTCCTGCAATCAGTCTGGAGAGGGAGAGAAGCTAAGTCCCACCTTCAAAATGGCAGAGCTAAGCTCTCCCCCCCCCCACTTTAGCCTTTGAATGGAATAAGTCAGAGGGGAGGCTTGGCCTTGCTGTGAACAAGGGAGAGAAGAACAGGCTTCCTCAGGAGGTGGTGGGTTCTCCATCTTTGGACATTTTTAAATGGAGGCTAGATAGCCATCTGACGGAGAGGCTGATTCTATGAAGGTTCAAGGGGGTGGGCAGGTGACAGTGGGTGAGTGATAGGGTTGTGAGTGTCCTGCACAGGGCAGGGGGTTGGACTAGATGACCCGGGAGGTCCCTTCCAACTCTGTTATTCTATGGTTCTATGATTTTATGACTGCCTGGGGCCCTAGCAAGATCAGACGCAGTGGAGAGGTGGGCCATATGGATGCACTCCATATGTCTCCTTTCTTCACTCATAGCTGCCTCTTCAGTGGCTTTCCCCACCCTTGTGTCAAACAGCCAGAGAGAACCCTCCCCCCCCCCACACACACACACCTCTCTTGAACTACAAGGGGCCACCTGATTAAACCGATCAGCTGTCGATTCAGACAGACAAGCTCTTCCGCGCACAATGCAATTTATGAAATCCATCATTTTGCCATTCATGCTCTGCTCCAGCAAGGCGCTTCTTTTGTTCTTGACTGGGCCATTCCCCACCCCCACCCCCTGGGCCGCAGCGTTCCCCATTCAGGTAGCGCTTCTTGGCTTTTGTGCCGAGAGCTGGTGGCGCTGATGATCCGATCCTATGCGTAGTTGCACAGGCGCCTGTTCCCATTGTGCTCGGCGGGGCCTGCTTCCTTGCCAGAGCGCGGCCTCTGCCTCACTGCCAATAATAAAAAGGAAATTAATTTTTCATGGCGTTTAAAACATGAATTCTTTACCGAGACACAAAGTAAACATCCGAGAGGTTTCTGTGGGAAACTGGCATTCTGCAGTGCCACGGATGACTTTGGAGATGGTTTCCAAGAATCGTTTAATTGCCGGTCAGAGGTTCAACCCTCTATTTAGATTTTTATCACAACCTGTTCCAGGGCTCAAATAATTTAAAATAAATGCTGTCGAGTATAATACAGTGGGAAGGTCTCTTGTGCAACATCCCCACCAAAATAAATGGGAGGCATAGAAGAGCACTGTAGTTTTCACGTGGGAACTGGCAAATTATGGGCATAAACCACAGAGATAGAAGATGCCTTCATTAGAAAA